>NW_027208201.1:313166-626333 GCF_964237555.1 Oryctolagus cuniculus | reverse complement strand
GATCCAAACTTGGAAAAACAAAATTTCTTAGAAAAACATAACTTACTGAAACCACGAGGAGGTGCTGCAACATCAGCTTCCAGATGCCTCATGTCTCTCCAGGAATTTTTTGTGTCTTCATCTGGAAGAGCTCAGGTAGGCACAAGGAGCATCCTGCACCTCTGGGTCACTCTTCAGGGAGAGGAAGAATACAGGTGGAGGTGCCTTCAACTAAGACAGCAGAGACAATGTTGATGTTATTGATGAACAGAAAGGATACAAGAGATAACTCCTCACACCACAGTGCCACACATCAGGCCACTATGCTGTTTTCTATTGTTGATGCACGCAATTGATGGCTTAAAACAATGAACACAATTATCTTGCCATTTCTGAGAACTGGAAACCTGGGCACAACTTAGCTGGGTCTTGGGCTCTTACAAGCCTGGAACTGATACAAGCTGTGGTTTCATCTTAAGTCTCAACTGTTGAAGAACCCTCCCCCAAGCTTCATCAAGTTGTCACCAGAATTCTTTTCCTTGTGGTGATAAGAATGAGGAATATAGCTTCTCACCAGCTCTTGGCAGGGGTGGAGGTGGGAGTGGGTGGTGGTGGAGGGTGGGGTGGGAATGGGGATAGGCTGCCTCTGGCCTTGGGGACTATTGTAGTGCCCTGGTGTTTGCCTTTTCCATAGACAATCCACAGGATTGATTTGCAAGGCCACTGGGGTAATGTTTCACTCCCATCTGCCAAGACCAAGTGTTATATGAGGGTACTTCAAAAAGTTTGTCGAAAATAAAATTAGATGATACGTTAGGGGTGAACATTTGGTTCAGCAGATAAGATACTGCTTAGAATGGCCATATGCCATGTCAGAGTGCCTGGTTCAAACCCTGGCTCCTCCATTTCCTATCCAGCTTCCTGCTAATGCACTCTAGGAGGCAGCAGGTGATGGCCCCATGTGGGAGAACATCTGGGCTCCTGGCTTCAGCTTGCTGTTGTGGCATTTGATGAGTGAACCAGCAGATGGAAGCTCTCTTTGTCTGTCTCTCTCCCCACCCCCATCACTCTTTCAAAGAAATCAGTCTTTAAAGAATGATGATAGTTATGTCAGTGACAGTGATGACATGATGATGATAATGATAATGATGATGGTGATGACAATGATGATGAAGGTGATGCTGCTACTGACAATGATCATGATGGCAATGGTAATGGTGAAAATAATACCAATGATGGTGATGATGATAATGCTGGTGCTGGTGGCAAATTAAATTCATTGAGTACTTACCATTTGCCTGGCATAGCTTTATTTCTTTCACTTGAAACTCTTTTAACTGAAGTATAATGTATATACAACAAAAGTCATGAATTTTAAGTACACAGGCATGCGGATGGAAGACCTTTCTCTCCCTCCCTCTCTCTCTTTGCCTCTCCTACTCTAACTTTTTCAAGTAAATAAATGAATTTGAAAAAAAAAGTGTACCAAGTTCCTTTGGCCTTCATTTCCCATCTCTGATGTCAGCAAGGCACCAGGAGGACCCCTGCCAGGGGGTTCCATTTCCTGCTCTCAGGAAGAAGAGTGCCAACACCTGCTATTTTTAAAAGTATCTTTAACTCAAAGTAAGCCATATGCTAAAATGGCATATTGTGGAGTGACCAATGTCACCCCCTTTACAGACAGAGACCAAATGGAAGCAGCCTTGAACTCCTATGCCCTGAACCAGTTGCAGTCACTGAGATCAAGGTAGATCATTAAAATGCAGGTTCCCACACTTCTTTTGTCTTATTACAGTTTCACGTTGACTATATTTTATTGTACCTACTACATGAAGGTACCTCAATAGGTTCAGGAGAAAATGGAATTTAAAATTGTTTATTTTGATGCAAAATATTTTTTTTAAATCTGCACATACATTTTTGTTCTCCATAATCCATGCCCCTTGGTTTGGACATCGTTTATCCCCCACAAGAGCTTGTGTCTTGGGACTTGGGTCCCCAGGGTGGTGCTGGGGCCTTAAAGAGGCTGTAGTCATGTCAATGGTGGCATCACTCACAGAAGAAACTAACACTCCTCTTGTGGACTGTGTTGGTTCCTGCAAGAATGAGTTGCTATGCAGACCAAGACTGCCCCTTCCCCAGCCCAGTCTCTGGCTTCCTGTATGGTCTTATGATCCTTCTCACACACTCCCACCATGATGTCATCCACTCGGATGTGGTGCAGCCAAGGGGCCCTCACCAGAGGCAGAACCCACGGGGCCTCCCAGTCTTGCACTTTCAGCCTCCAAAACCATGAGCTAAAGTACCCTCTTTCATTTTCTCTCTAAACTCCCCAGGTATTTTGTTATAGCAACAGAAAATGGACTAATGCAAGTGCCTTCTGAGAGGAATAGACATTCCTATTGTGAGTGCTCTCAGCTGCACTGAGATTCAAGCCCCAGGAGGCAGATCCAGGAATTCAATGGCAGGCACCCCACCCTCCAGGCTGGGGCCCCTGGGACTCTGCTAAACTGCAGTGTGGCCACTTGGAAGGTGTTTTGAGGAGCCCCAAGAGGTTCCTCCAGGAAAAAAGGCCACATCCCCACCTACTCACCCTGACACTGAAGCATGCCTTGAGACTCCTTCCTCTGAGAAAACACTTCATTTCCCAAGAGGTTCCTATTAAAAGCCATGAAATCAGGAGGCACCACTCCGGCTGCCACTCCTGCCAGTTAGCAGTGGCATCCATTTCCCCAAGAACTGGGGAGCTTACAGGGATGGAGAGTGTGGGGAAAGCCATCTGGTAGGAGCATGGGGGACAGGGATTACCTCAGCAGATATTTGGAGCTTTGCAGCTTTGAGAACCAGCATGAAAGTTGAGCTGAGGCAAACAGGGCCATTGCCCTACCTGCCAAACCTTGTTGCTCTCACTGTCTTTTTTAAAGGCTCTGCTGGTGAAGACTTACCTTTCTCCACCTGCTCTGGAGAGAGATGGAACATGGGGCCCACCCTGTGCAAAGGGGAGCTCACCAAATCATTGACACTGCTGCAATGTAAGACGGAGCGGCTGTCAGGTTGGGTCACCAACAGCACAGATCCTTATCCACAGATGCTTTCCCAGTAGTCAATGGAACCTTGTTGCTGCTGAAATACAAGTAAGGGGCACATTTATATTCTAGACACTGAAACAACTCCATGATTTCTGGTGTTTTGAGAAAACATCCCAAGCTACTTGGAATGACCACCTGAAGAAGCTCTTAAGGGGATCAGTCAGGACTACATGCCATGCAATGGAAACCAAGTTCTCTGCCAGGGAGAAAATGTCACTTTTGCCTCATTGTTCATTGGCTGCATTTCTAACTCTTGTAGAAGTATCTTATGTACACTGTGGGCTACAGCAAACACAGCATTGTATATGTGATAAATCCCATCACTCATGGTCATGTCAAAATCATGTGAAAGCAATGATTCCAAGGAGGTATTCAGTGGACAATACAGCAAGATTTTGCGGGATGCCCCAGAAACTAGGCATCCAAAATCCAGTGACTAGAATCTAGAGAGGTAAATGTCTTCTGGGTATTTGGAAGGGTTAACTGTCTGAAGAAAGTTTTTGAAACCAGAGATCGCACTACAGTGCTGTGAAAAATAAGAGACCCATGGATGAATGGAACAGGAAGTTTCTCACTGGTGGCGAAATCCCATTCTGAGGTGGTGACCCAGACTTTCCATGTCATTAAATGTTTCCATGTTCTAAAACTGATGACTATGAGGGATCAGTGTCACAGAAAAGAATCACCACATTTGCTGATGATTTTAGGATCTGGATATGAAACCTATTCTCGAGTGAAATACGTGATTCCTCAGTGACGGGAATCAATTCCACAAAGTCCACAAAGATGCCATTCTTCTGCATCTCAACTTTTAAATCAGAATTAAACTGAATACCTTTTGGGCAGTCTGTTATGGCCAAAGACACCCAGATCCACCTGAAATGAAGCATCAAGGAGACCATGCCAAGGGCCAGAGAAGTGTCTTTGGGGGCCATCTGATAGAGGGAAGGAAACTGACCACTGTCACTCAGAAGAGGTTCAAAAGACCCAAGAGTCAGCTAAGGGAAAATGCGAGAAATCTCTGTAAGGTTATTGCTATAGTGAATAATCTTATTCCTGAAGAAATTAAGCAAATGCTGGATGTATCCGAAGATTTTAGAATATTTCATTTTTCTCATCTCCCACTGTATATAAACCTCCTAGTTCATGAGTCATTAGACTCACACGTTCAGGAAACCATTTCTCATTTTCACTCACCCACACTACTTAAGGACAAATGTGGCTACTCTACCAAATCTCTGCACACCTTCTCTTTAGATCACACACTGTGGCAAATGTATAAGGTCACTGTAATGTAAATTTTTGTGTCTAATTAAGGCAGCTAAAGGTGATGTGCTTTTCTCCCTTTCCCTTGCACACTCACCTGTGGAACTTCGTAGAGTTCCCGGAGTGTTCCCATGTGGATAGTAATGCTTGTTCCTGATATTACAGCTATAGACTTTCTCTGTTTCTGACACGTGTTATTGGGAACGGGCTTTTCCAGTCCAGCAAGCAAGACGAAGAGAATCTCCATCACCACAATATCACTCTGCATGACATTATAGAGGTCGAATCCTAAGGTCACATTGGGTACAAGATGGGGGTTTTTTGTGATCTCCTCAATAGTGAAAACCAAGGCCAGAACATAACTTTTTTTGGGGACTGGAACCTGCATGAAAGGCACAAGGATCTTAAGGAAAAAGCCTCCAATCCAGATTATCCTCAATTTTACTGCAATAACTGTTACAAATGGATTGGTTGTGGCCAAAAATTCATATGATCTAATCCTTTTCTGTACATTAGCAGAGGACAGAGTGTGAAAACTGCTGTGTTCGCAGGACAGAATCCTCAAAAGAACAAAAGCTGATATGACCTTGATCCTGACCCCCCAGCCTATATAATTCTGAAAAGCAAGATCTGCTTTTACACCACATGGTTGTCCATTCAGCCAAAGAACATGATCTCATTTATGGATGCACACCTCATCAATTTAAATCATCTCTGGCATTTAAATCATCTTCTAAGTTTTTATATTTGCCCTCTCGAATGTTCGTGAACACCTAGGAAGAACATTCCAGTTGTCCAAGAAAGCATGACAAGGAAAGTCACATCATCTTTAGCATGCCTCCATACATGTTTCCTCAATTCACAAACTACAATGATTCTTCTTCTGATCACATCAGTAAACGCTTCTTGAAATAGGAGTCATATGATCATAAGGCTGCAGGTTGTAATTGGAAGAAAGAACAATTCAACTGAAGGCTATGTGATCAGAAAGAGGGATGATGTCACAGCACTGAGAATGGTAGAGTGAAAGCCTGCCATTTACCCAGAAAAATCTCTTCCTCATCAAACTTACCCATCAACCAGCATCACAAGCCAGCATAATGAAATCAGATGCAGAGTTACAAGGAGGGAAACAGTGAAAAGGGGGAGCTCTTTAGAGAAGCCTAAACAATCACTGGGTGGACTTGAAACCTTGTGCTGTGAGACCTGTGATGCTTTACAATTAAGACAGTCATCCATTTTTAGAACACTAAGCATATCCTAAAGTAAATCATTAACAGTGGTATCAGTGTATTCCAAACAGGCCTTCTTCACTCAATTTTCCCTACAGAATTGAACATAAATAGTCTTCCATGCAAAGAACATGATGCATTTCTACTTTCTGGGTTGTGGCATTTCACAAAAATGTAAATGAGGAGTCCTTTGTATTTATTTCTGATGTCCGGTGTGTTGAGTCTTGATGAATGGACTAGATCATGCACAGTTTGTTAAGGGTTATTGTGTACTCCAGAGAAAGTGACAGTTTTTCAGGTCTTGGTTCATGCTGCAACATAATATGTATGTATATATGTATATATGTGTGTATGTATATTATATACATATTCTCTCTATATATTTATATATAGGTATTCTATAACCATGTAAACGGTTGCTTTGTATTGTTTTATATATAGTTTCTATAAATATTTGTTATCCAAATATGTCATTAATACTTTCTCTGCAGAATGAGGAAATTTGAAAATTCTTGCTAAATGAATCAAATAATATTCAGTTTTGTGTTTCATGTATCTCTGTTCCTCTCCTCATTCTTCTACACTTCTGTCAATTCCTCATCCTCTCATTTCTTTCTCCAATTCCTGTCCAGTACGAAAATGTCTAGAAGGCTCTTTAACACACTAGGTATTTGTGAGCTTCGCCATTTCAAACTGTTTTATGCTGCCTTTATTATCTCTAAGAACAGTTTATCAGGAATTACTGTTTATTTGAGTTTTGGTGAATCCAGCATTAGACGGTATAGTGTCAAAATCTATTTATAGTCAATATGGCTTGTTTTTCCAAGTATCATCAACAGAGGTATTTTCTTTTGGGTTTGCTAAGATTAGATTATGATCTCCAATTTGCATGGCATGCATCTTGGAGGAATCTTGCTTCTATTCATAGAATCTACTCTTGATGCTGGAAATTCACTATCTCCTTATCTGTGCCATTTAGGGTACACTTAAATGATGTGCTGCATGAATAACCATGGGGAATACTACTACTAAAATATAAATATTTCATAAGTTGGATGCCTTGTGCACATATCAAATTAGGCAAATTTTTAAAAATCAATGTGAATAAAATCATAACACCAAGCCAATTTCCATTAGATATTTTCTGGAGAGATCTCTGGACAAATGCCTAAAATACTTAATCAGTTGCATCACCTTGGTGGCACCAAATATGCTTCTCAAATCCATTGGCGCTAATGATAGTGCAATAATCTATGTCCTAATATCTACCTTCTATCAAAGATCTATGCAGACTCAACCTACTTCCTGGAGCATTATAGTAAAAACCAATTAGAAAATTAGCACCTTCATAAACAGGTGAGAAGAAAATTATGCTGTCCTACAAGATACTATAATTTGTAAGCATAAAAATTTATAAATACATGTATATATATATATATGAAGCATTTATATTCAGCTACAAAAAGAAAGTATCCTAAAGAGGGGCAGAAGCAGAATAAACCCCCTTCTGAAATGTATTTTTACAGAATAAGATAGAATCAGGGACACATTGTGAATGTTGTAGATTTAAATCATTGAAGTTCTTATGGTATATTCATCATTAAAATATAATTATTATTGTAGTTGTGCAAAGCTGTTGCCCTGAGATTACTTTTACCCAGTAAAAAACTTACTTTCTTGAATATCATTCTCCTTTAAAACTGTAGAAGAAATGAAATGTTGTCATAGCCTCAAATCAATCACATAGAAGAAACGTTTGTGAGCACATGTGGAAGAGCTCATGTAATTCAGGTTGGTTCATTTCAGTGTATGGGTTCTGTACGAATCTGCCAGTGAGGCACAATAGGCCCCTGAGCTGATGAACGGGGTCAGGGAAGGACAAGAAAATAAAGATAATACCAACCAGACTCTGTTTCCTCCTATGATGAGATAACATTTCCTGAACCATTCAAGGTGCTAGGCAAGAAGAAATGTCTTCTTCGTGTCCAGAATCAATTGTCAGTTTTTACAAGGGACAAATGATGGACAAGAAGAGACAAAGAACACATTTCTTTATTCATTTGCACACCCCCCAAAAAATTAGCTGTTATGTAAATTAATGGAAAATGATTTTAGCAAGAACTTACCATCTGCGTGTGAGAATATTCTGGAAATTATACATGGTTCTTGGAAAGAAGTATGTGCAAAGGGGGAAAAGCAGCAATCTCAATACATCCATCCTTGTAAAAACTCCATTCCATCTGGAAAAATGTTGTTGCAATCATCATAACAAGAAACAAAGAGATACAGCTGCAGAAAGAGCAACAGAATAATCAAAGTAAAGATCCTCAAAATCTGTGAAAAACCCTAGGACAGGACAGCATTTCAACATGCAGTGTCATGCAGATGCATACATATAGTGTGTGTGTGTGTGTGTGTGTGTGTGAGAGAGAGAGAGAGAGAGAGAGAGAGAGAGAGAGAGAGAGAGATTGCCTGAATCAAGCTACTTTTACTGCTCCATCTGATGTCTTTCCACCAGCTGTCCACTCATCCATGGGGGAATCTGGAACCCTTTCTGCTCTGAGGATCTGTAGCTCAGGTCTTCTGTCCTGGTGAAAAACACAAGAAACCAAACAACATGTTTGTGAAGATCCTCTTTACCCCAGGTGTCAGGATTTTCCCCAAGTCCATGGATGCAAAGACTCAAGGGAGAAACCCCTGTTAGTTACATTTGGTCCAAGGGCTTTGTCAAAAACCTTTCCATGAACTTTTTACAATTATGTACCTGGACTGCATCAGAGGACATGAAGGGAGGCATCAGGTGAGAATCTCAGTAAGGCTTCAGACCAGAAATCTCCAGTGTCACACACTTCAAAGACCCAGAGAGCAACGGGGCAACCTCCCACACCCAGTGTTCTAGGCAGGCCCACATTACCTAGATGCAACACAGACTCCTAACCAATCCTGTTTAAGTTCCCATTCTGTATGTCAAATCACCACATCTTCAGTTGTAAAACATGACACTCTTCCATGTTACTGTTAACCATGGTAATGTTGTGTTGATCTCTTTTTGCACCTTCAACCTTGGTTGATGCTCTCATTCGCACTAGGGACTCTTTGACTACTTACCACTTTTTACTACAAAGCAGACAATACCAGCCAGAAGTCACCCCTTTATTCCCACCACAACAAAAAGCAAGGGCAGAGTAATGCCTGCAGACTCTTGCATTGCTTGGATGCAAGCAACTTTCAGGACGTTTATGTAGGTCACCATCAGGGCAGCTACGTACCTTTAAACTCTGTTAAAACCCACAGACTGCACAACACAAGAATGAACACAATGGATAGCATGTGCTGCAGGCAATAATGATGATTAACACTGACTAATAATTTGTGCTTGCATGCCAGTGTGATCTATTGCTAATGAAATAAATCTAAAAGGATGGGGTAAGAGGGCATATGAGAAAATGCTATTATTCCAATCTGAAGTTTTCTGAACTCAAACTGCTGTCAATGAGATGCCTAATATTTTCAGCAAAACACATTTTCCATTGCCTAGCCACTGCTCTGATGCCATAAGGGAGATTTTGAATAGAGGCTCGTGCAAATTGAAAATGACTATAGCCACAAAGCACACAAAATTCACTGACTTGCATAAAAATGAGAACATAATGACTTGATGAGTTAGATTTATTACCAGTACAATGATGAAACTTTCGCCTATTCAGTTAAACAAGAAAAGTCAATCTAAATCAGAGAAAATATCTCCTATTTTCTCTCCTGTGTAGAAACTAAAAGTAGAGTCATTCTGAATGCACACAGTTCACTGAACAAAGGTTGAGAACAGAGATGATGAAGTCCACGCAATGAGAAGGCTTAGAAAATGCATGGAAAATGTGTGTTATGAATATGTGTGTTTGTAATAAAATATGAAAATGTGTGTTTGCAATAAAACTGACTAATGAGAAGAGATTTCACATAGTGTTACATGCCTTACACCTTGGAATTGCATAGCAAGGAAGAAGCAGGATTGGGAAGAGGCACCATATCACTGCCAGGGGCAGGTGCTCATCCTCTGACCTCCACAAAGTCCTATGGGATATAAAGGCAGAGAGCGCATCTACAAGCGGTCCTACTGTTTCAATACACCTGCCTTGCTAATTCTGATGCTGGATAAGCTTTGAAAGCTCTGAGGGCTCCTGTGCAAGGTGAAACTCTTGCTGAGGGCTGCTGTTGCCTGAGGAACCTCACCTGAGTCTCTGGTGCAAAAACACCTATTTGGATGAAGTCTCAATCTAGGGGCAAGTGGTGGTCTACACGAGGGCCTCTATAAACTCCCAGTGATGCTGGGGAGCTGCCAACCCCAAAGTTGCACCATCAAGATCTCTGGAGGTGGTACTGTGGTGCAACAGCATAAGTCTGCACTTCTGGCACCAGCATCCTACATGAGTACTGATTCATGTCCAGCTGCTCCTCTTCTGATTCAGCTCCCTGCTCTATCACCTGGGAAAACAGTGCAGGATGGCCAACTTCTTGGGCCCCTATACTCAAGTGGGAGACAGAAGAAGCTCCTGGCTTCTCGCTTCAGATCAGCCCAGCTCCAGCCTTATTGGCCATTTAGGTAGTGAACCAGTGGATGCAAGATCTCTTTCTCTCTCCCTCTTTCTCTCTCTCTGCTTTGCAAATAAGTAAATAAATATAATCTAATAAAACATTAATGAAGAGACCCAATGGTCTCCCTAGGTGGCATTTAGCACAGTCCTGTGGAAAAATTCCAATCCATCGTCAGCCATGGGTGTGCTCATAGGGTCTGAGGGTTACCTTGAGCCCCTGAAGGAATCCAGACTTGTGCAGAAGAGCAAGAACAGACTCCCTAACACCCACCATTGTTGGACTGCAAAGACAACCTGAATGTTGTTCTGCAGCACCAATGTTCATCTGATTTCAATGTAAGGGGATCCATAAGACCCCAGAAGAACCAAGAAAAAACATATCTGTACACAACATTCTCTGAATAATATGATAATTATTATTGCTTCTGAGGAATATGATTGCACATGATTTATCTATTTTTCTTTATATCTAATTTTGGATTTAATTTCCCATGTCTACATCTTGTACAATAAAGGGATAAATGATGCTGTCACATTGAAAATAAATGCCCATGCATTTATACCTAAACTATGAACACTCCTATTTTAAAACAGAAAAAGGAAACAAGCCAAGTTAGAATAGAAAAATTCTTCATATAATGAATACACATATGTGCAACTCAATTATTTCTAATAAATCAAAGTATCAATGAGAAACTACTTGCACATATCAACTCAGGCCACCTGTTAAGATAACCAATGTGAAGGGAATAATAGTGTTATAACTGTCTAGAACACATCATTTTAATTCTTGAGGATTTGGGACATATGCCTGAAATACTGCATTACATGAATTGCTTGGTTAAACCAATTATATGGTCCATTATAGTGGATTCTCAGAATCCATTGGCTTAAACCATAATGCAGGGGCCAGTGCCATGACTCACTTGGTTAATCCTCTGCCTGTGGTGCTGGCACACCAAATGTGTGCCAGGTTCTATTCCTGGTTGCTCCTCTTCCAGTCCTGCTCTCTGCTGTGGTCTGGCAAGGCAGTGGAGGGTGGCCTAAGTGCTTGGGCCCCTGCACACACATGGGAGACCAGGGAGAAGCACCTGGCTCCTGGCTTCAGATCGGTTCAATGCCGACTATAGCAGTCATTTGGGGAGTAAACCAATTGAAGGAAGACCTTTCTCTCTCTCTCTCTCTCTCTCTCTCTCTCTCTCTCTCTCTTACTGTCTGCAATTCTACCTGGCAAATAATAAAAAATCATAATGCAAAGAACAATTTCCTAATATCTATCTTCTATCAAAGATCTATGTACTGCCTTCTTACTAACTGGATTATTAAAGTAGAAGTCAGTTTGAAAGTCAGAAACCTTCAGAAATTGGTATGATAATAAAATTATGCTAGACCTAAAAGATATACTTAGGTCTAAATTAAATATAAAGGTAGTTACATGGAAGAAAAATATCATATTTTACTACAGAATGCAAACCTAAGACAGGAGGAGGCAGAATCACCACAAATTTTAAATATCTATATATTTATCCAGTTGTCTACACACAAAATTATTACTTATGAACTGAAACATTTTCTTTCTTGGCCTATCTTTTATTTTCAATGGGGATTTTTTAAAATGCATTCTATGGTCCCCAAATCAAGTGCCAGGTAGAAAATTTGATCAGCACATGTAGAAGAACTCAAGTAAACACAAGGATGTTCATTTCAGTGCCTGGGCTGGGAGACAGTGTTTTTTCAAACTGATCAAATTGGAGAATGGAGGACAGGAAGTATAACAAATACCCTCTCTTTTCTTCTATGAGGAGATGCAGTGTCACACCAACATTCTGAGATTAGTCAAAAGAAATGTCTTGATGAGGCCACAAGCATCTAGAGATTCACAAAAGAAGACCGTTCACTTAATCTAGAGTCATAGTATAGCAAGAAAAGCCACCAGAGCAAAACAAAAAAGAAGAAAAATGCAAAGAATATCTCCACAATGCCAACAAGAAACAAGGAAAACATCATGATGCTCCCAAATGAACATGACACTCCAGTACATGATTATGAAGATGATGAAAGAGAAGATTGCAAAAGATGGAATTGAAAAATTTATGATAAGGACATTTAGAAATTATCATAAGCCAATGCATGAACTACAGAAACCCAAGCAGGACATGACAGAAAATCTCTCTTATGAAAATGAAATATTAAGGAGGAATCAAAATGAAATGAGGAATTCAGTAGAACGTGAAATTGAGATACTGAAGAGAAATCAAAATGAAATGAAGAATTCAATAGAACAAACAAACACATTTGAGAGCCTTAAAATTAAAATCAGTGAGGCAGAAGAGAGAATATCTGACTTAGAAGACAGAGCACAGGAAAGTATACAGTCAAACCAAAGGAAAGAAGAGGAAATAAGAAATCTCAAAAATATTGATACATGATACTATTAAAAACCCAACATTTGGGTCCAGGGAGTTCCTGAAGGTGTGGAGAGAGAAAGGATTAGAAGGCCTTTTTAGTGTGATACTAGCAGAAAATTCCCCAGGTTTGCAGAAGGAAAGAGAAATCCAAGTACAGGAAGCACATAGACATCCCAATAAACAGACCAAAAGAGAGCTTCAACATAACACGTTGTTATCAAGCTCACCACAGTGAAACATAAAGAAAAGTTTCTAAAATGGGCAAGAGAGAAACATCAGATTACTCTTAGAAGATCTCCAATCAGACTAACAGCAGACTTCTCAGCAGACCCTACAGACTAGGAGGGAATGCCATGATATAGCCCAAGTACTAAGAGAAAAAAAATGCCACTACACAGTATTATATCCTGCAAAGCTCTCATTTGTTAATGAAGGTGAAATAAAGACCTTTCATAGCAAAAAAAAAAAAATTGAAAGAATTTGTCACCACTCATCCAGCCCTGCAAAAGATGCCTAAAGATTTGTTACACACAGAAACATAGAAACATAGCCAGTGATACAAAAAGGTAAAGGAAGAAAATCGATCAGTAAAAGATCACAGGAAGCTCAAAGAATTTATTAGAAATATGTTTGGAAAAATGACAGGGCAAAGTCACTACTTATCAATAGTCACATTGAATGTAAATGGCCTCAACTCTCCAATTAAAAGACATAGACTGGCTGGATAGATTAAAAAACAAAACCCATCAATTTTCTGCTTACAAAAAACACATCTTTCCAACAAAGGAGCATGCAGACTAAAAATGAAAGGTTGTAAAAAGTGTTTCTATGCCAACAGAAACCAAAAAAGAGCTGGCGTAGCCATCTTAATATCACACAAAATAAACTTTAACACAAAACTTGTTAAGAGAGACAAAGAAGGGCAGTATATAATGCTTAAGTGTTCAATTCAACATTAATTGGAAGATGTAACTATTATAAAAGTACATGTACCTAATCACAGGACACTAGGTTATTTAAAAGATATGTTTAGGAACTTAAAAAGAAGACTTACACTCCAATACAGTAGTATAGGGGGACTTCAATACTCCACTCTCAGAAATAGACAGGTCAACCAGATAGAAGATCAACAAGGAAACAGCAGATTTAATAAACACTATAGACCAACTGAATCCAACATATATCTACATAACTTTTCATCCTACACTTAAAGAATACACATTCTTCTCAGCTGTACATGGAACGTACTCTAGGATTGACCACATACTAGGCCATAAAGCAAGTCTCAGAAAATTAAAAAGAATTGAAATCAAACCATGCATCTTTTCAGACCACAAAGGAATGAAGCTGGAAATTAGCAACTCAGGAATCCCTAGATCACATGCAAACACATGGAGACTGACCAACATGCTCTGAAATGAACAGTGAGTCATAGAAGAAGCAAAACAGAAATCAACAACTTTATGGAAGTTAATGAGGATAACAACACAACATATAAAAATTACAGGATAAAGCAAAAGCAGTGTTAAGAAGAAAGTTTATAGCAATAGGTGCCTACATCAAGAAATTGGAAAGGGACCAAATAATGAGAGCCAATGCATCTCAAGTATCTAGAAAAACTAGAGAAACCAGATGCAAAACTATTAAGAGAAGAGAAATAATTAAAATTAGAAAAGAAATCAACAGAATTGAATCAAAAAATACAAAAGATCAGCAAAATGAATGGATGGTTTTTTGAATAAAAACTCAATTGCCACACAATTGGACCAACTAACTAAAGAAAGAAGAGAAAGGACCCAAATCAATAAAATCAGAGATAAAAAAGGAAAGTTAACAACAGACACCACAGAAATAAAAAGAGTCATCAGAAATTATTACAAAGAGTTGTATACCAGTAAACAGGGAAATCTATCAGAAATGGATAGATTCCTGGACACATACCACCTGCATAAATTGAACCATGAAGATATAGAAAATCTAAACAGACCCATAACTGAGACAGAAATTGAATAAGCAATAAAGTCCCTCCTAACAAAGAAAAGCCCAGGGCCAGATGGATTCACTGCTAAATTCTACCAGACATTTAAAGAAGAACTAACTCCAATTCTTCTCAAACTGTTCAGAACAATCAAAAAAGAGGAATCCTCCCAAATCCTTCCTATGAAGCCAGCATCACCTTAATTCCTAAACTTGAAAAAGATGCAGCAGAGAAAGAGAATTACAGACCAATATCTCTGATGAACATAGACATAAAAATCCTCAATAAAATCTGGCCAATAGAATGCAACAACACATCAGAAAGATCATCCACCCAGACCAAGTAGTATTTATCTCTGGTATGCAGGGATGGTTCAACGTTTGCAGATAAATCAATGTGATACACCACAGTAGCAAACTGCAAAAACAACATATGATTATCTCAACAGATGCAGAGAAAGCATTCGATAAAATACAACACCCTTTCATGAAGAAAACTGTAAGCAAATTGGGTAGAGAAGGAACATTCCTCAATACAATCAAATCAATTTATGAAAACTCACGGCCAGCATCCTATTGAATGGGGAAAAGTTGGAAGCATTTCCACTGAGATCTGGTACCAGATAGGGATGCCCACTTTCACCACTGCATTTCAATATAATTCTGGAAGTTTTAGCCAGAACAATTAGGCAAGAAAAAGAAAATTTTTAACTTTTATTTAATGAATATAAATTTCCAAAGCACAGCTTATGGATTACAATGGCTTCCCCCCATAACTTTCCTCCCACCCGCAACCCTCCCCTTTCCCTCTGCCTCCCCCCTTCCATTCACATCAAGATTCATTTTCAATTCTCTTTATATACAGAAAATCAGTTTAGCATATATTAAGTAAAGATTTCAACAGTTTGCACCCACATAGAAACACAAAGTGAAAAAGACTGTTTGAGTACTAGTTATAGCATTAAATCACAATGTACAGCACATTAAGGACAGAGATCCTACATGAGGAGTAAGTGCACAGTGACTCCTGTTGTTGACTTAACAAATTGACACTCTTTTTTGTGGCATCAGTAATCACCCTAGGCTCTTGTCATGAGTCACCAAGGCTATTGTAGACTTTTGAGTTCACCAACTCTGATCATATTTAGACAAGGTCGTAGTCAAAGTGGAAGTTCTCAACTCTGCTCAGAGAAAGGTACCTTGAAGAAAAACAAATTAAAGGGATACAAATCGGGAAGGAAGAAGTCAAACTATCCCTCTTTGCAGATGATACGATTCTTTACTTAGAGGATTCAAAGAACTCTACTAAGACACTATTGGAGCTCATAGAAGAGTTTGGCAAAGTAGCAAGGTATAAAATCAATGCACAAAAATCAACAGCCTTTGTATGCACAGGCAATGCCATGGCTGAGAAAGAACTGCTAATATCAATCCCATTCACAATAGCTACAAAAACAATCAAACACCTTGGAATAAACTTAACCAAGGATGTTAAAGAACTCTATCATGAGAATTCCAAAATCTTAAAGAAAGAAATAGAAGATGATACCAAAAAATTGAGAAACCTTTCATGCTCATGGATCGGAAAAATCAATATCATCAACATGTCCATTCTCCCAACAGCAATTTATAGATTCAAAGCCATACCAATCAAAATACCAAAGACATTCTTCACAGATCTGTAAAAAATGATGCTGAAATTCATATGGAGACACAGGATATCTCAAATAGCTAAAGCAATCTTGTACAACAAAACACAGCCATAGGCTTCACAATACCACATTTCAAGACATACTACAGGGCTGTTATATTCAAAACAGCATGGTACTGGTACAGAAGCAGATGAGTAAACCAATGTAACAGAATAGAAACACCAGAAATCAATCTAAACATCTACAGCCAACTTATATTTGATCAAGGATCTAAAACCAATGCCTGGAGCAAGGATAGTCTATTCAACAAATGGTGCTGGGAAAACTGGATTTCCACGTGCAGAAGCATGAAGCAAGACCCCTATCTTACACCTTACACAAAGATCCACTCAACATGTATTAAAGATCTAAATCTATGACCCAACACCATCAAATTATTGGAGAACATTGGAGAAACCCTGTAAGATATAGGCACAGGCAATGAATTCTTGGAAAATAGCCCAGAGTCATGGGCATTCAAAGCGAAAATTAACAATTGGGATTACATCAAATAGAAACTTCTTATGTCTGGTACTGGCAAAAGAAAATCAAAGCAAAATTTATAATAAACAAAATGAACAGATGGAAAAGTTTGCAGAATCACTTGTACATATAATGAAATCTTGGTGTGTATCACATCATTTTAAATTCATATGAAATGATATATAATTAAGGAGTTTCTGGACAATGAATTATACACATTATAATGACTTAACATGTCTAATGATTGCACTGAAATATTCCAACTATATTACTAAGCTGATTTTAGTATAGACTCCAATGAATGATTAAAAGTAGCAAACAAATGTGTAATTCATTTTATCAAAATATGAAGATAACAAGGTCAATGAGTTGACAATGAAAATACAGGATTGAAAAGAAATGAGATGGGTTTGTGCTTATGAACATAAAACCCAGGCTAAGAAATTAGTACACAGTATTATTTTGAAGGAGGAGGATTAGGACCACCATGGGGGTGTAGTGGATATAACCACCACCTGTAAACCTAACATCCCATGTAGGTGCCAGTTCATGGCCTGTCTGCTCCACTTGCAGCTCAGCTCCTTGTTAAGATCTACAAAATGCTTTGGAAGATGGCCTAAGCCTTTCCGTCCCTGGTACTCACATGGACACCTGAATTAACCTCCTTGCTTTGGCATGAACCAGCACTGGCCCACTACAGATATCTTCACATTCCATCACAAGATGGAAGGTTTATCCCACTCTCTCTTCATTTTCTGTGGATTGGTCCTTCAGAACAAGAACGTTTTAAGAAAAGTATAAATTGTTCATAAGGAGGTCACATGCTGCAAGTTATTTTATAACATCACAATGCAAAATCGGTTTTATAAATTTTAGTTTCTAACCATTGAAAACAGAGAGAGCCTAAGAGCTATTCCTGAGAACATCTGTTTCCTTGGAAATTATTCTATCCCTGAATCCTTTCAAAGCATTCTTCTCAGGTCTGAAGAGAATAATGTAGCACTTGGGAACAAAGATGCATCCCAGGAGCCCTGCACTGGAGCACAAGATGGAGAAGACCTCCACAGCCACCATGATCTTCCCCTTGGTGCTGTGGTAGACAGGCAGGAAGGTCAGCCAGACACTGCAAAACACCAGCATGCTGAATGTCAGGAACTTGGCTTCATTGAACTTGTCAGGCAAATTCCTGGCTAGGAAAGCCACAGTAAAGCTCGCCAGGGCCAAGGAACCCAGGAAGCCCAGGACACAGTACAAGGCAGTGATGGGGCCCTTTTTGCACACCAGGATGATGTGGCCATGCTCAGAGTGTGCATCTGTGTCAATAAAGGGAGGAGAAGTCCCAAGCCAGAAGCCACAGAGAGCCAGTTGGATCAGGCAGCAGATGGGAATAATGGAGTTAGGTAACCCTGATATCAGACACTGTCTCATTCTTCTCCCTGGACCAGTGACCCTGAAGGCCAGAAGCACAGTGATAGTTTTGGCCAGGACAGTGGAAATAGCCACAGTGAATATCACTCCAAATGTGGTCTGCTGGAGGACACAGGTGGTTTTGTTGGGACGACCAATGAACAGTAAGGAGCAGAGGAAGCAGAAGATGAGGGTGATGAGCAGGATGTAGCTGAGACAACGATTGTTGGCCTTGACTATGGGAGTGTCTCGGTGCTTCACAAAGACCCCAAGGACAACAACGGTGAGGACAGAGAAGCACAGAGCTGTGCAGACCAGGATCATCCCCAGGGCATCTTCAAATGACAGAAAGGTCACTCTTTTGTGGAAGCACTGGTCTCGCTCTGTGTTGGCATACTGAAGATCTGGACACTTCACACACTGGTCCATATCTAGTGAGAAACATACAATAACATCATCCCAAGTTCCTGATTCACAAGGACCTGACTTAGCCAGTTTAAGCAAGTAGTCCTTATTTGATGTTGAAATAGCATATAAGATGACATCTACAAATTATTGGCCATCATTCATGCCCATCTTCCTCATGTTAGCCAGAGTTATTACTCCATCTCCCTAAGTACCTTACATACTCATGAGTACATGCTCTTTTTGTCCTAACAAAGTACTAAGGGCTACTCTCTGAACCTACTCATGGTACTTTAAAAACCTACCTTTTTACCTGTTTCATTTTAACACCACAAATTTATTCTTCATGGTTTCTTCAGATTGGGAAGTGATGATCAAGATGCCAGGGGTTTCTATGTGTGGTAAAGACTACTCTGACCTTTATACATTGCACAAGCTTGCTGCATCCTCACTTTGAACAAGAGTAAGCAGCAGTCCTTGTTTTCTTAATGAATGCATTCTTTCATAATTCAACTTTTTTTAACTAATGCTTTTTTTCATAGATAGAACTTTGGGAATATAGTGGTTCCTTCCCCTAAACCCACCTTCCCATCCCAACTCTCATCCCACCTCCCTCCCCCTCTCCCATCTCCTTCTTTATTATGGTTCATTTTTAGTTTGATTTTAAATATAGAAGACCAACTCCATATTAAGCATAGATTTGAACAGTTTGCATCCATGAAGACAAACTACATATAGAATCGAGTTTGGGGAAAAATTGCAGTCAATTCCCAAAGCACAACTCATTATGGATGGAGTTCCTACATGGGGAATAAATGCACGGTGACTCTGTTATTCCTTTAACAATTAACCCTCTTATGTATGACATCAGTGATCACCCGAGGCTCTTGCCATAGGCTGCCATCAGTATTTGGACATTGCCATAAGAAGTTGGATGTTCTCTCCTCCCTTCTGAGAAGAGTATATTCTTTGATGACCATTTCTTTCCATTGAGGTCTCACGGAGATCCTCCATGGAGGCTATTTTTTGCCAGAGTCTTGGCTTTCCATGCCTGCAGTAAGCCCTTGTTTTAATGGTGTTATTCCCTCTGGATTCTCATGGCCCTCTCAATGACCAAAGGATCCCAGTTTTATTTCTAATGAGTGTGTATTTATTTATTCATTTATTTATTTATAATTTAATGAAAGGCAGAGTTTTGGAAGGAGGAGGAGAAGTAGGAGAGAGGGAGAGTGAGAGGGAGAGAGAGAAGGACAGGAGGACATGGAAAAAGAGAAGGGGAAAGAGAAAGAGGGAAAAAGAGAAAGGAAGAAATCTTCCACCAGTGATTCACACCCCAAATGATGGTAATAGCTGGAACTAGGCTGTCTTAAGGCAATAAGTGGGAGCTTCTTCTGGGTCTCCTACATGGTGTGGACTCAGAAACTTGGGCTGTCTTCTGCTGCTTTCCTAAGCATCAGCAGAGAGCTGCATTGGAAGTGAAGCAGCTGAGACTGGAACTGCAGCCCAACTGGGATGCTGGCATTCCAGCCAGAGGCTTCAACTCCTAGTCACAGTACTGGCCCAGGTTCCCACTCTTAATATCATGCACTGGGATATTTACTGTGTGAATTTTGGGTGCACAGGAAGTACCCAGTTATCTCACTAAACCACATCTCTCTAAGGTAGGATCTGGTTAGCCATTCTATGGGCAAGCACTGATTGAGAGATCACCATTAGAAAGCAGATGGTCAAGTTCTAGAGAAACGCAGAAGAGTTGTACACTTGATGCCTTCTGGATAAGATGCCACCCTTGAGCAGATTTCCATCAAGGAACACACTGGGATGCTGCCTGTAATCAAAGTCAGTCTGGAGATCACCTTGAACCCTACTGGCATAGTTCCACTTTGCTGCCTTTTTATCCTTGAACATGAATTTTCTTTCTCTGTCAGTATCCCCTTCTATACATTGCTCCATCGATGTCAGATATTGCAACTTGAAATTGTCTTCCAAAATTTAGGTGGTCTTATCTTTGGATAGTTCCTACTTTTGAGATATTACATGTGCTCATTTTCAGAGCTTTGTTTTCCAGAATTGGTAAGCAAAAATAACTGGTTTTTTGTAATTAATCCAGTATTCCAGCACTACTTAACTCAGTTACTGATTTTTGATTGTATTACACCATCCCAAGATTAGTTGAAAATGATGCCACTTTTATATCTTCCTTTATAATAAGTTGCATGGCTTTCATTTCTATTATATGCACAAAGCAGACCATCCTGGTAATTTCCTGCATAAGTTGCACTCTTTCTTCAACTTTGTATCCAATCTTCAGCCATAACTTCCATGACATTCTAAAGCACACTTTAGGATTTAAAACTGATCCTTCTTTTTCGCATTTTTGAGTTGTTTTGTTCTTCTTGTATAATTCTCAGATCACTTAGATTTGTTAAATGTTTTTCTTCAGTTATGCTATTCTTATTACTATTATTGTATGCAAGGCATTGGGCATGATGTAACATATTTAAAAACACTGATGGATTTATGTTGATTAAAATTTCAAATGTGTGAATTTATTTCAACAACAGTGTCTTACAATTTCATTTTACTGAAATATCTGGCAGTATTTGACCAAACAAGTTAAGATGTTTCTGTAGAAGAAACAGAATTTTTCCATTTTTTCTATTCTGTACAGGAGTTGAGAAAGAGTTCCTTTCCTATGTGAAAGTGTTTATCACAATAAAAGTATTAAGAATTATTTTCATAATCTTGAAGATACTTGGATTTTTCAAAAAAATTCCCAATGTATTTCATCATTTTTATATCTGGAAATTTCTGAATTTCTTCTCTATTCAAACTATCACCATTAAATGATTAAAAAGTTCTAGTATTACTATTTTTATATCTGTGCAGAGATCTCTTCAGCTCTCTTTGTGTAACACACAAAGACATTGTAATCTTGTTTTTAGTACTGTTCCAACTTTCTGAGGTTCATAAATTTTGCTTGTTTTATGAGCACCAATTATAAACCCTTCCAATTTTTATTTACCTCAGTTTCCTTATAATGTCCACATCCTATCTTCAAGGGTTTGTGTTGAATTTGATGTCATTAACCTACCTTGCTATGCATTCTTTTTACCATGCATGTCAGCATGTATTATTTTGAAATAAATTTTACTCATGAGTGTATGTGTGTAAGCATAGGAATGTTCCTGAAGATATATATTTTCATAAGCCATGATTTTTCTCAAAGGCTAAGGTTAGCTCATTTATGATATCTGATGAGTATTATCCTTAGCATGATATACTATATAATTTCTAATACAGCTTTTCGTCTTACACACAGTTTGATGAGAGTTATGCTTTCTCTCTGCAAGCATGCTATATTTGAATTTGGTGAAAGCATTTTATCTAAACACGCACAAGGAATGCAGACATGAATTTACCTAAATGATTTTGCAAATACTACATGTGGTAAAGTATAGTGTGCAAAGTTTTATCCTTTTAGGGATTATTACTGAATATAAGGTTTAACTTCCACCAGAAGGTTAAAAGAATCTTCTCAGCAGTCATAATCCACATCCTTTTCTTTTCATGGAGAAGAGGAAATTCTAAGAAACAGGTGTTAATTTCTCCATGAAGCTGGCACTGACTTACTTGTCTGATTGGAAATCTCATTCTCAGAACAAGGTGTGCAATCAAAACAACAGGTAGGCTTCCCCTCCAGAGGGGCTTTCCTGAATCCAGGGCTGCAACTCTCACTGCATACTGAGTGTGGAGTCTGAGAAAAATCAGATGAGTGTGGGTCAGAGTTGGGACTATTGCTTATGTTCCATGTAGAGTGTTTTCAAGTCCTGCACAACCTGTTCACTTAAACTGTAAATACCTATTTCTGACACAATGATGGCATGCAAGTTTATTTCCTAAATAAAAAGATTCAAAACGTGGAGGAACAAATGTGTGTACTGTCCATCCTCAGACACTAAAAACATAACAAAGTATTTAGATTGGGAGGGGTGTGGTTTAATGTCTCTAAGTATGCTATAATAAGCCAAATTGCACAAATCCCCATATAAATTGGAGGGTAACAATGTATAGTGTGAATCTTATGATCAGACCAACTTACCTCTGTAATTCCTGTGGCCCACTCTATCAAATTCTCAGAGAGAGACAACTGTTGGCTCTGTGGAACATACGGGGAAAACTGTCCTACTTTAACCTTACGTCCAACACCATATGGAAAATTCAGAAAGTTGAGAATGTCATATTCAGCTTCCAAATTCCCCATGTGATTCAAATTCACTAGGTCACCCGCAGGATTGGTAAGTTGGAGGTTCTTGAGAAACGGGTGCAACTGAAAAAATGCATCATATTCTCATGAAGACTGCCCAAGCAATAACACATCAAACCCAGGTTAGAGAAAGTCTTTTGTCTGTAATCACAAATAAACAAAGGGAACTTTTTATAGCCACCCAATGAATTAAAACTAAAAACCTGATGAGGACTACATCAAAATAAGTGTGATTTCACTCACTTTCATCCAAAAACAAGTGCAATCAAAAATATCTAACTGTGAAATTATGACAGTTTCAAAATGTGGAGTCCAGGTTACCAACACTCACTTATTTTCTCAGTGTCCCTAGGACAACCATCTGTAATGCAGTTACCAGAATAAAATACTATGCAATTTAATGAGATGTCTTATGTACATTGTGGATGAGCATACTCAGCAACATTTGACACTAAAAAGTAATAATTTTTTACTTCTGAGACTGAAAATGGAATGACACAGTCTAGGTATTCACAAGTCATAATTAAATTGTCAGGATGGGAGAGTAATTTTTAAGACACAGCACTGATGCTTATCTAAGTTACCTTCCCACTTGAAAAGGGAACCCTGTTTCTAATCACAAATTACAACAAAGGGCTCATTTATATCTTGTGATTGAAGGAAGGATCCCAAGTTATTGGTTTGAAAACCCGCAGAAGCTTTTAAGGGGATCATTCCAATAATACAAGTCATGCAAAGGAAACCAAATTACCTGCCAAGGAGAAAATTCCACCTTTGACCCACTGCTCACTGGCTGCATTTCTAACTCTTGTAGAAGCATCTCATGTACACTGTGGGCCACAGCATACACAGCATTGTATATGTTGTAACTCCCATCACTCATGCTCATATCAAAATGATGGAAAGGCAACGATTCCAAGGAGGCATTCAGTGGACAGTTTCTCAAGGTTTTGCACGACGCCCCAGTAACTGAGCAATGAAAATGTAGTGACCAGAATGTAGAGAGGTAAAAGTCTTCTGGGTATTTGGAAGGGTTAACTGTCTGAAGAAAGTTTTTGAAACCAGAGATCTCACTATGGTGGTGTGAAAAAATGAGAGTCCCATGGAATGAGTGCAGCAGGATATGATGCTCATCGCTGGCAAAATCCCATTGTGAGGTGGTGACCCAGACTTTCCATGTCATTACACGTTTCCATGTTGGAAAGCTGACACCTATGAGTGAATCAGTGTCACAGAAAAGAATCACCACATTTGCTGATGATTTTAGGATCTGGATATGAAACCTATTCTGGAGTGAATTACGTGACTCCTCAGTGACTGGGATGAATTCCACAAAGTCTACACAGATGCCATTCTTCTGCATCTTGACTTTCAAATTGGACATAAACTGAATACCTTTTGGGAGGTCTGAGATGGCCAAACCCACCCAGGTCCAGCTAAAATGAAGCATCAAGGAGACCATGCCAACAGCCAGAGAAGTGTCTTTAGGGGCCATCTGATAGAGGGAAGGAAACTGACCACTGTCACTCAGAATAGGTTCAAAACATCCAAGAGTCAGCTAAGGGAAAAGGCAAGAAATCTGTGTAAGGTTATTGCTATAGTGAATAATCTTATTCCTGAAGAAATTAAGCAAATGATTGATGGATCAGAAGATTTTAGAATATTTCATTTTTCTCATCTCCCATTACATATAAACTTCCTAGTTCATGAGTCATTAGACTCACAAGTTGAGGAAAACATTTCTCATTATCACTCACCCACATCACTTTAGAACAAATGTGGCTACCTCACCAAATGTCTGCACACCTTCTCCTTAGAATATGCACTGTGTGAAATATATAAGGTCTCTGTCACTTAAACTTTTGGGTCTAAGTAAGGCACCTAAGGTGATGTGCTTTTTCCCTCTCCTTTACACACTCACCTGTGGAATTTTGTAGAGTTCCAGGAGTGTCCTCATTTGGACAGCAATGCTTGTTCCTGATATTATGGCTACAGACTTGCTCTGTTTCCTACACATGTAATTGGGAACATGGTTTTCCATTCCCGCAAGCCAGATGAAGGGATTCTCCATCACCATCATGTCACTGTGCATGACATTATAGAGATCAAATCCCAATGTCATGTTGGGTAAAAGATGGGGGTTATTGTTGATCTCCTCAATAGCAAAAACCAAGGCCAGAACATATTGGTAGTTTTTGGATTGAAACCTGCACGAAAGGCACAAGGATCTTTAAGGGAAAAGCCTGCAGTCCTGATTATCATCAATTCTACTGTAATTACTCTGACAGATGGATTGGTCATGGTCAAAAATTCAAGTGTTCTAATCTTTATATGTACATTTGCTTAGGACAGAGTGTCAAGAGCATCGCATTTGCAGGACAGTTGTCCTCACCAGAACCAAAGTTGCTAGTATCTTTATCCGGGTCACCCAGCCTAAAAGATTCTAAAAAATAAGATCTGCTTTTACACCATAATGTCACATCATTAAATGCTTCTTGAAATAAGAGTCATATGATCATAAGGCTGCAGGATGCAACGGGAAAAGAGAATAACTCAGCTGAAGGCTATGTGATCAGAAATTTGGATGACATCAAAGCATGGAGAATGGTAGATGGAATTTTGGAGTTTATCGAGAAAAATCTCTTCCCCATCAAATGTACTGATCAACGACCATCCCAAGCCAGGAAAATGAAATCAGATTCAGAGCCTGAAAGAAGGGAAACAGTGAAAGGGGAGGAGCACTTTGGAGAAGCTGGAAACACTCCCTGGGTGGACTGGAATCGCTTTATATATATATATATATATATATATATATATATATATATATATAACATTTATATTTAGCTATAAAAATGTATCTTAAAGAGGGGTGGAAGCAGAATAACCCCCCTTCTGAAATGTATTTTTCCCAGAAAAGGAAAGAATCAGGGACACATCATGAGTGTTGTAGATTCCAAACATTAAATTTCTTATGTTCATCATTAAAATATAATTTTTATATTTGTGCAAAGGTGTTGAGTCAAGATTGCTTTTAACTAGTGAAAACTTACTCTCTTGAATATCTTTTCTTCTTTACAATGTAGAAGAAATGAAGTGTTCTCATGGCCCCCAAATCTAGTACGTAGAATAAAAGATTGTGTGCACATGTAGAAGAGCTCATGTAACTCAGTTCATTCATTACAGTGCATGGGTTCTGTAAGAATCTTCTACTGAGACACAGTAGGCACCTAAGTAGATGAACATGGACAGGGAAGGACAGGAAGATCCCATCCTGACTCTCCTTCCTCCTACGATTAGAAAACCTTTCCCTGAACCGTGCATGAACACAAGAAAGAAAATGTCACCTCATGCCCCAAATTAATTATCAGCACTTTTTAGGAGAGACAGAGAATGCAAAGTGTAGGAAACCACATATCTCTATCCATCTGCAGACCCAATAACAAGTAGTTATTATGTAAATCAAGGGAAAATGATTATGGCAACGGAAACTTACCGGATGAATGTGAGATCTCTTTGGAAAATATTCATGATTCTGTCAACGAGGTGTATGTAAATGGGGAAAAAGGCAGCAATCTCAATATCTCCATCCTTGTAAAAACTCTGTTCCATCTGGGAATAGCACTTGGGACCATCCTGACAAATCACAAGGAGATATAGCTGCAGAAAAAGCAACAGAAAAATCCAAGGAAACATTTTCAAAGTCTCTGAAAAACCCTAGGACACAACCACAGTGGAGCATGCAGGGTCATGCAGGTGCATACATATAGCATGTTTGTGTGTGTGTGTGTGTGTGTGTGTGATTCCTTGAATCAAGCTACTTTAATACTGCTCCATCTGATTTTTTCCACCAGCTGTCCATTTCTCCATGGGGGAATTGTAAACCCTTTCTGCCCTCAGGCTTTGCAGCTCAGGTCTTCTGCCAGGTGAAAAATACAGGAAAGAAAACATGTTTGTGATTCATCCTCTTCACCCCAGGTGCCAGGATTTCCTCCAAGTTCATGGATATAAAGACTCAAGGGAGAAACTCCTCTCAGTTACATTTGGTCAATGGGCTTTGTCAATAAACCTCTCCATGAACTTTTGGCAATTATGTACCTGGATTACATCAGATGGCATGAAGGGCAGCATCAGGCAAGGTTCTCTTAAAGGTTTCAGACCAGAAAATTCCTGTGTCACACACTTTAAAGATAATGAGCCACACAATGCAGCCTCCCACACTGCATTTTTGGGCAGGCACATTTCGTCTTGATGCCACATAGACCCCAAACCAATCCTGTATAGAGAGATACCCACTAGGACATGTGGTTTTCAATCACTGTGGAACCAGTAATCACGCTGAAATCAGAAGTTCCGATTCTGTATGTCAAATCACCACATCTTCAGGTGTAAAACAAGAAACCCTTCCACTAGTGTTAACCACGGTAATCTCATGTTGATCTGTTTTTGCACCTTCAACCTTGGTTGATGCTCTCATGAGAACTAGGAACTATTTGAGTACTTTTTGCTTTTTACTATAAGACAGACAACAGCAGCCAGAAGTCACCTCATTATTCCCACCACCACAAACACCAAGGGCAGGATGATGGCTGCAGACAACTGTACTGCTTGAATGCAAGTGACTTTCAGAACTATTATGATGGACAGGGCAGCTACATACCTTTAATCTTTTGCAAAACCCACATACTACACAACACGAGAGTGAACACAATGGATAGTATGTCCTGTAGGTAATAGTGATGATCAACACTGACTAATCATTTGTGCTTGCATATCAGTGTGATGTATTGCTAATGAAGTAAATCTAATAAGGATGGGACAAGAGGGCAATAAGAGAACTCTAGTATTCCACTCAGATGCTTTCTAAACTCATACTGGTATAAATGAGATGCCTATTATTTTAAGCAAAACACATTTTCCATTGCCTAATCACTGCTCTGATGCTACTAGTGAGGTTTTAATAGAGGCTCATACAAATTGAGATGAAGTATAGCCACAACACACACAGAATTCACTGACTTACATAAAAATGAAAGTTCATTGTCTTGATGAGTTTGATTTATTACCAGTACAATGATGAAACTCGTAGTCTGTTCAGTTAACAAGAAAAGTAAATCTAAATCAGAGAGCAAATATCTCCTGTTCTCTCTAATGTGTAGAAACTAAAAGTAGAGTCAATCTGAATGCAAATGATTTACTAAAAAAGATTAGGAATGGAAAGGATACACTCCATGCAATGAGAAGTCTTCAAAAATTCATGGAAAATGTATGTTATGAAACAATGATGCAAAACAATTTTTAACTTTTATTTAATGAATACAAATTTCCAAAGTATAGCTTATGGATTACAATGCCCCCCCCCAAAACATCCCTCCCACACGCAACCTTCCACTTTCTTGCTCCCTCTCCCCTTCCATTCACATCAAGATTCAATTTCAATTATCTTTATATACAGAAGATCAGTTTAGCATATACTGAGTAAAGATTTCAACAGTTTGCACCCACATAGAAACACAAAGTGAAAAAGACTGTTTGAGTACTAGTTACAGCATTAAATCACAATGTACAGCACATTAAGGACAGAGATCCTACATGAGGAGTAAGTGCACAGTGACTCCTGTTGTTGACTTAACAAATTGACACTCTTGTTTATGGCATCAGTAATCACCCTAGGCTCTTGTCATGAGTTGGCAAGGCTATGGAATCCTTTTGAGTTCACTGACTCTTATCTTATTTAGACAAGTTTGTAGTCAAAGTGGAAGTTCTCTCCTCCTTTCAGAGAAAGGTACCTCCTTCATTGATGACCTGTTCTTTTCACTGGGATCTCACTCATGGAGATCTTTCATTTAGGTCCCCTTTTTTTTTTTACCGGAGTGTTTTGGCTTTCCATGCCTGTAATACTCTCATGGGCTTTTCAGCCAGATCTGTGTGCCTTAAGGGCTGACTCTGAGGCCAGAGTGCTGTTTAGGACATCTGCCATTCTATGGGTCTGCTGTGTATCTCACTTCCCATTTTGGATCATTCTCTCCTTTTTTATTTGATCAGCTAGTATTTGCAGACACCAGTCTTCTTTATGTGCTCCCTTTGGCTCTTAGTCCTATCATTATGATCAATTGTGAACAGAAATTGATCACTGGGACTAGTGATATGTCATTGGTACATGCCACCTTGATGGGATTGAATTGGAATCCCCTGGTATGTTTCTAACTCTACCGTTTGAGGTAAGTCAGCTTGAGCATGTCCCGAATTGCACATCTCTTCCCTCTCTTATTCCCACTCATATTTAACAGCGATCACTTTTCAGTTAAGTTTCAACACTTAAGAATAACTGTGTATTCATTACAGTATTCAACGAAAAGTATTAAGTAGAACAAACAAAAAAATACTAAGAGGGATAACGTATTAAGTTGTTCATTAACAGTCAGGGCAAGGGCTGATCAAGTCTTCATTTTTCATAGTGTTCATTTCACTTTAACAGGTTTCCTTTTTGGTGCTCAGTTAGTTGTCTTGGATCAGGGAGAACCTATGGTATTTGTCCCTTTGGGACTGGCTTATTTCACTCAGCATAATGCTTTCCAGATTCCTAACAGGGATCACTTTTCAGTTAAAATATAAACACCTAAGAATAATTGTGCGTTAATTACGGAGTTCAACCAATAGTACTAGAACAAAAAAAAATACTAAAATGGAGAAAGTATTACATTCTTCATCCCATAACCACCCACCCTCCCACAAACCATCCCATCTCCTACTCCCTCTCTCAATCTATTCATCATTAAGATTCATTTGTAATTATCTTTCTATACAGAAGATCAACTCTATACTAAGTAAAATTTCAAAAGTTTGCACCCACACAGACACACAAACTATAAAGTAAAGTGGTTTTTTTTTTTGTAAAGTAAATTTTGAAGATTCGTTTTAGCGATAATTCTCAAAGTATAACACATTAAAGACAGAGGTCCTACAAGGGGTGCAAGTTCACAGTGACTTCTGTTGTGGATTTAGCAATTGACACCCTTATTTATGACACCAGTAATCATCTGAGGCTCCTGTCATGAGCTTCCAAGGCTATGGAAGCCTCTTGAGTTCACAAACTCTCATCTAACCTATTTAGACAAGGTTATAATCAAAGTGGAAGTTCTCTCCTCCCTTCAGAAAAAGGTACTTCCTTCTTTGTTGGCCGCTTCTTTCAATGGATCTCACTCACAGAGATCCTTCATTTAGGCCTTTTTTTTACCACAGTATCTTGGATTTCCATGCCTCTGTTGCATTCGTGGGATTTTCAGCCAAATCCAAATGCCTTAAGGGCTGATTCTGAGGCCAAAGTGCTGTTTAGGGCATATGAGTCTGCTGTGTATCCCGTTCGCATGTTGGGATCGTTCTCTCCTTTTTAATTCTATCAGTTATTATTACCAGACACTGGACTTGTTTATGTGATTCCTTTGACACTTAATCCTACCTTTATGATCAGTTATGAACTTCAACTGATCAATTTACCTAGTAACATGGCATTGGTATCTGCCAACTTAATGGGATTTGGAGCCCCATGGCACCTTTTTTGCTTTACCATTAGGGGTAAGTCCAAGGGTGCATGTGCCAAAATGTACATCTCCTATCTCTCTTATTCCACTCCTATTTTTAACAGGGATATCACTTCAGTTGGATTTATACCCCTAAGAAAAATTCTGTGTTAATTAAAGAGTTCAAAGAATGGCATTGAGTAGAAAAAAAATACTAAGAGGAATAAAATAGTAAGCTGTTCCTTGAAAGTCAGAACAAGTGTAGATGAAGTCATTGCTTATCATAGTGTCAGTTTCACTTCTACAGGTTTCCATTTAGGTGATCAGTTAGTTGTCACAGATCAGGGAGAGCATATAATATTTGTCCCTTTGGGACTGGTTTATTTTACTCAGCATGATTTTTCCAGATTCCTCTGTTTTGTTGCAAATGACTGCATTTCATTTTTTTTTACTACTGTGCACAATTCTGTAGAATACATATCCATAGTTTCTTTATCCAGTCTTCCATCGATTGGCATTTAGGCCCATTCCATGTCTTAGCTATTGTGAATTGAGCTGCAATAAACATTGAGGTTCAGATAGCTCTTTTATTTGCCAATTTAATTTCACTTGGGTTAATGTTGTGGAGTGTGATGGCTGGGTCGTGTGGTATGGCTATATTCTGGTTTCTGAGAAGACTCCAAACTGTCTTCTATAGTGACTCTACCAATTTGAATTCACAGCAACAGTGGATTAGTGTGCCTTTTCCCACACATCCTCACCAGCATCTGTTGTTAGTTGATTTCTGTATGTAAGCCATTCTAACAGGGTGAGGTAAAGCCTCATTGTGATTTGGATTTGCATTTCCCTGATGGCTAATGATTTTGAACATTTTTCATGCTGGCCATGAGTTCTTCATAAATTGCTTTGATTGTGTTGAGGAATGTTCCTTCTATACACAATTTGTTTAGAATTTTCATCATAAAAGAGTGTTGTATTTTATCAAATGCTTTCTCTGCATCTATTGGGATAATAATATGGTTTTCCTCTGCAGTTTGTTAATGTGGATATCACATTGATTGATTTTTGAACATTGAACCATCCCTGCATACCAAGAATAAATCCCACTGGGTATGGGTGGATAATCTTTCTGATATGTTGTTGAATTCTACTGGCCCGAGTTTACTGAGGATTATTGTATCTATATTCTTCAGGGAAATTGGTCTGTAATTCTCTTTCTCTGTTGAATCTCTTTCAGGTTTAGAAAATAATGTGGTACTGGCTTCAAAGACAGTATCTGGGAGGATTCCCTCTTTTGATTGTTTTAAATAGCTTGAGAAGAATTGTAGATCGTTCTTCTTTAAATGTCTGGTAGAATTCAGCAGTGAGTCCATCCGGTCCTGGGCTGTTCTTTTTTGGGAGGGCTTTTATTACTGATTCCATTTCTGTGTTGGTTATGGGTCTGTTTAGGTTTCCTATGTCTTCATAGTTCAATTTAGGTAGGGTGTATGTGTCAAGGAATCTATCCATTTCTGTTAGATTTCCCAGTCTGTTGGCATACAACTCTTTTTAGTAATTTCTGATGACTTTTTTTTCTATTTCTGAGGTTTCTGTGTTAAACTCTTTTTCTTCTCTAATTTTATTGGTTTCGGTCTTCTCTCACCTTTTCATGGTTAGTTGGGCCAAGGGTGTGTCAATTTTGATTATTTTTTCAAAAAAAGCTTTTAATTTTTCTGATCTTTCGTTTATTATTTGGATTCAATTTTATTGATTTCTTCTCTAATTTTAATTATTTCTCTTCTCCTACTAGTTTTGTGTTTGCATTGCTGTGTTTTATACAAGAGCCTAGAGATGCATTGATGGCTCATTTTTTGGTGCCTTTCCAATTTCTTAATGTAGGCACCTATTGCTATAAGCATTCCTCTTAACACTGCTTTTGCTGTATCCCATAAGTTTTGATATGTTGTATTGTTATCTTTATTTGCTTCCAGAAAGTTTTCAATTTCTCTTTTGACTTTTTCTATGAGTCTGTTGTTCAGTCTGCATGTGTTTGCATATGCTCTAGGGATTCCTTAGTTGCTAATTTCCAGCTTCATTCCATTGTAATCTGGAAGATGCATTGTATGATTTTGATTCTTTTGAATTTGCTGAGACTTGCTTAATGGCCTAGCATATGGTCATTCTTGGAGAAAATTCCATGCACTGCTGAGACAAATGTGTATCTGCAACTGAAAGATGAAAAGTTTCAGAGGTATTCATTAGATCCATTTGTCAGTAGTGTCAATTAAATCTGCTGTTTCCTTGTTGATTTTCTGTCTGGTTGATCTGTCCATTGCTGAAAGTGGATTATTCAAGTCCCCCAATACTACTGTATTGTAGTCTAAATCTCCCTTTAAATCACTTAACATATCTTTTAAATAGTCCAGTGTCCTGTAATTATGTGCATAAATGTTTATAATGGTTACCTCTTCCTGTTGAATTGATCCCTTACTCATTATATAGTGTCCCTCTTTCTCTCTTTCAACACTTTTCATGTTAAAGTCTATTTTGTCTGATATTAAGATGGCTACACCAGCTCTTTTTTTGGTTTCTGTTGGCATGGAATAACTTTTTCCAACCTTTCACTTTTAGTCTGCATACTCCTTTGTTGGAAAGATGTCTTTCTGGTAAGTAGCAAATAGATGTGTTTTGTTTTTTAATCCATTCAGACAGTCTCTGGCATTTAACTGGAGAGTTGAGGCCATTTGTATACAATGTAACTATTGGTAAGTCATGACATTGCCTTGTCCTTTTTCCAAAGATATTTCTAATATATAATTTGAACTTCCCATGATCATTTACTGAGAGATTTTCTTCCTTGACCTTCTTCTGTATTGAGGACTGTGTTTCTGTGTGTAACATATCTGTAAGCATCTTTTGCAGAGCTGGAAGAGTGGTGACAAATTCTTTCAATTTCTCTTTGCAATGGAAGGTCTTTATTTCACCTTAATTTACAAATGAGAGATTTTCAGGTTATAATATTCTGGGATGACAGTTTTCTCTTTAGTACTTGGGCTATCACTCACCATTCCCTCCTAGCCTATAGGGTTTCTGATGAGAAGTCTGCAGTTAGTGTAATTGGAGATCCTCTGAAAGTAATCTGGTGTTTCTCTCCTGCACATTTTAGAATCTTTTTTTTATGTTTCACTGTGGTGAGTTTGATTATAATGTATTGTGGCGAGGATCTTTTCTGGTCATGTCTACTGGGAGTTCTGTATGCTTCCTATACTTGGACGTCTCTTTCTTTCTCCAAACCCGGGAAGTTTTCTGCTAGTATCTCACTAAAAAGGCCTTCTAATCCTTTCTCTCTCACCATGCCCTCAGGAACTCCTAAAACCTGAATGTTGGGTTTCATAATACAATCCTGTCGATTCCCAACAACATTTTTTATATTTCTAATTTCCTCTTCTTGTCATTGGTTTGACTGTATACTTTCTTGTGCTCTGTCTTCTAAGACCAATATTCTCTCTTCTGCCTCACTGATTCTGTTTTTAATGCCCTCAATGGCATTTTTTACTTGTTCTGTTGAATTCCTCATTTCATTTTGATTTCTCTTCAGTAAGTCAATTTCATGTTCGACTAAATTCATCATTTCATTTTGATTCCTCCTTAAGATTTCATTTTCATGAGATAGATTTTCTTTCATTTCCTGCATGGATTTCAGCAGTTTGTGTATTTGCTTTTGATTCCTTCTATGTAATCTTGTCATCAGTATTTTAAGTTCCATTGCTTGCATTTCTTCCACCTAATCTTGTATTGAAGTGTCATTTTATTTTGGGAGTGTCATATTTTCATCCTTCTTCTTATTTCCTGGATTGTTGCATTTGTTGTTTTGCATTTTATGAAATAGTGGTTGCTTTCTTCTTTTTCTTCCACTGTGTCAGCTTTTATCATTGTACTATGACTCTGTAGATAAGTGGACTGTTTTCAGTGAATCTCTAGAGGCTTGTGGTGGGTGTGGCCAGAGAGCTCTGTTTAGTTCTCCAGGGTCAAGAGTGTGCGTAAAGTGAAAAACCCAGTTTGGGTGCGGTCAATCTCCTCTCTTTTTAATCAGAAGGAAAGTAATACCACTCAGCTGAGCTATTCTCCTCGATGGAGACCAATGCAAGAGCACGAGCCCCAGTGGGTATAATATTCATCTACTCTGTCCCAAGGACCACACAAAGGATCTGTGCAGTCCTCAGTGTATTTCCCCAGAAATGTCTCTCACAGAGTTACAAGGACCACCCAAGCTTGTGGCATCTCCCACTGAGACTGCTTAAAGTCTCAGCCACACAGTGAGTTCTTCCACACAAGCTTTTTTTTCACAGTCCCAGTACAGAAGCCTCACACACTCACAAGTTCTGATTCGCCTGTTATTTCTCCCAACCAGAATCAGGAATCTCTACTCAGCTGATTGCTTGGTGCAGTCACAAGCAAGTGCAGCTGTTACTTATGTCCAAAATGGCAACTGCTCTATTGGCTTTTATGCCTTTGTTGGGTGATCAGTGAGAGAGAAACTTGTCTGCACCATCCTCTTTTTTCTCTCTTTTCTAGTTAGGCTGGTGCAATTTCACCCATGGGGCTTCAAGCCTCATTACCTCTAAGCTCTTCCTGCCACTTTTTCACCAGTGTCTTGGGCTACTGTGGTCTCATCTCACCTCACTTTCCAGCACACATGTGTAGCTCTCAGCTATTGGAGTCCCAAGCTGTGGGCATTCACATCCTCCCATGGGTCCACTGTGTGTCTCTAATTTTAGAAGAGTTTCCTCTGCCTTTTTTTCTCAACTCTTCCCTGAGAATACACTATCTCCACTTTTTTACAACAATTTTATCCTGAGCTGGATCAGTAAGCTCCCTCCCTATTCCACCATCTTGGAACTCCATCTTCTACATTCTTAATGCTGAACATTATGGTTTTTGTAGCCCAGGCCACTGCAGTCTGATCTCCCCTTACCCAAGATGTTATTTTCTGTGGTTCTTGGCCCCTAAAGTTCAATTTAGACAGAAATGTATGATCTCAGATTCTATACTTTTTGCAATTACAATACATATTTTCCTTAAATAAGTCTGAATGCTACATTTGAAGCATTCATTATAAGCTATAAAACCATAATTTTCAGCAGAGAGCTGCAACACAAGTGAAAGTGCCAGAACTGGAACCAGTGCCAATATGAGATGCCAGCACTGCAGCGAGTGGATGTACCTACTATGACAATTTGCCAGCACCAGTTTGAGAGCATTATAGATCACAACTCTTATAAAACATGTCCAGGAAAGTCCTTTTCTTCTTTACCATTTTCTTCTCTCTATGTAAAATAGAGAAAATATCACTACTCCTATCTCTGAGTGCTTCCTCTTTATATTCTACCTTTGGACAAAGAAAATTTTTATTTTACATCTTTTTGTACACTTGAGAAGGTCACCCGGATGAATGTGGGTTTTCTGTCTCCCCTTCTTACCAATCTGTGGGAATTTGTAGAGCTCCAGGAGTGTCCCAATCTGAGTAGAAATTCTTGTCCTGGAGAGTACTGCTACAGTAGAGGTCTCACTCTTCTTTAGCTGTAATGTGGGAAGTCTTTGTCCAGCCATGAAAGCCAGATGAGGAGACTCTCCCTTGTCCTTAGGTCACTGTGCATGACACAATACAGATCAAATCCCAGAGTCATGTTGGGCAAAAGAGAGGGGTTCCAGCTGATGTCCTCATTGGTAAATACCAGAGCCAGAACATACTGGTAATTCTAGGATGCAAACCAACATGGAGGACACAGAGATGCTTAGGGAAAAGATTCTAACCATGATTATTACCAACTACAATCCTATCACTGCTATAGAATGAATGTGGTGTGCAAATATACAGAGGTTGAAATACTGCTCTGTTGTGTGCTCATAGCTGATGAGGTCTTTGGGAGGTAATTACAATTTTTTATGACTTACCTACCCACTTTCTTGGATATTTCCAATATGAGAATGTGGAGAGAGATTGTACATCTCAACCTGGTGAAGACAGTGTGAAGAGGAAAAGAAAAATGCCTTTCATTGAGGCAGAAAATGTGTCTTTAACAATCACCAATCTCATGTATCTTGACCCTTCTCTTCCCTCTGTAATTCTAAAAATAAATTTCTGTAGTTAAGTCACAACATCATGGTATGTTGTTATACGGAAAATCTAGGTGACCAACACAACAATCAAGTTTGGATGAACATTAGTTGATTTCATTTGTGTCAACAGCTGGCTCTCCCATCTCCTTGGATTTGTAGCAAATGCCAGAACAGGCTCTGGAATGTTCTGTCTACATGCCGTACACCACGACGAGGATAAACTAATTTTCAAAGGAAAGGATAATGAATTAAACGCAAATCACTCTTGGTGAATTATTGCACATGTTCCATTCATGGGCCAAAATGGTTATTTAAGTTAGCACATCATTATATGATTCCCTGAACAGTGTCAACATGAACACAACACTGCACAAGGTCATAGGATTGAAGAATAACTCACCTGAAGGCTATGTGGTCAGCAGAGGCAGGATATCTAAGTTTGGAGAATAGTGGAGTACAAGGCTTGGCATTTATAATGGTTAATCTTTGCCTTATAAAACCTAGGCATCAGCTCCCATTCCAAATCAGAAAACGAACTCAAATTCAAAGCCTGAAAGAAGGAGGATCATAAAAATACAGAACTTTAGAAGATGTCAGAATCACTGGGTGGATTCAAGTACTGTAGATCAAAATGCACTGCACCTAGTGAATTTGAAGGCCTTCCATCTATTTTAAAAAATTACTATTGGTAGCAGTTCTAACTCCAAAAAGGTCTTATTCTCTGAAGCATTTTCCAGACTTGACTGCAGATAGAATTGCATGCAAAAAAAAAAAAAAAAAAAAAAAAACACATTTCTACAGGCAATGGCACAAATCTTCCTCAGGGAGAGTACACAGGTGCCCCTTGTATTTCAAATGCCCTGTGTATTCAGTTGTGATGAACTGTCTACTTCATGTTGAAGACTTGTTCGTGCTCACTGTGTTCCTGACAGGAAAGCCATCTTTGAATTCTTGGGCACAGAATTTTATATGTTTCCAACAAATGCAATTGTAAACTTGGCTTTTGAGTTTTCTTTTTATTATCTATATTGCTTTCTCTCTGAGTTAAGTTGAAAATTCTCCTTCTACGTGAAAATATATTTCCTTTTCTATATTGTTCTTTTTCTCTTCCTTGTCATTCTTCCAGTTTTCCTCTAATTCCTCTGTCCTCTTCATCTCCTCCTCCTCCTTTCTTCTACTCACAATTCCCCAGGAGAAACCCAGGGGAACCCCCTACTCACACATCTCCACTCCTCCCCAGGTCTCACAACTTGGGATAGAGTCTGAGAGGGCCCATTGAGCTGCAGAGCAGTGAGGAGCTTACAGGGGGCAGTGGCAGGAACACACTTTGCTCCTCTGCAGCTCGGTCCTTGGGGCCACACACATAAAGCCCCATATCCTCAGATTTTGCACCAAAGAAGCAAGGCAAGGTGGGGCATCTTCTCATTCCCCATGCCTCATGACCCATATTCCTGTACAGGACATGGTTCCTACTCTGTCCTCACAGAATGTACTATTTAGTTAATACAGAAACATATGATCTAGTTATAAATGATAGAAATTATAATCAGAAATATCATTTGCATATTAACTCAGGACTTAGTTTTTGCATGCAAAGAATATGGAATTTCAGTTCCAGTGATCTTGCCTTTGTAATGAATGAATAATGAGAAGAGAATCCATATGGTGCTACATGCCTTACACCTTGGAACTGCAGAGCAAGGAAGAAGGATTGGGTTGAGTTTTCAGAGTTCCTCCATGTGGTCTATTTTTGCTATAAAGTCTTGACTTTCCATGCCTGCAATGAGGACTTGTTTTAATGGTGCTATTCACTCTGTACTTTCATGGTGTATTCAACCACCCAAGGGTTGCAGTTTTTGTTTTAATGAGTATTTATTTATTTATTTACAATTTACATGAAAGTCAGCTTCAGAAAGAGGAGGAGAAGCAGGAAGGAGGAAGAGGGAGAGAAAGGAGGACAGGAGGACAAGGAAAAGGGGACAGGGAAAAATGGAGAGAGGAAAAAGAGAAAGGGAGAGATCTTTTGACCCAGTGATTCACACGCCAAATGATGCTAACAGCTGGAACTGGGCCATTTTGAAGCCTGTAACTAGGAGCTTCTTCTGGGTCTTCTGCATGGTGTGGGCTCAGAAACCCGTGCCATCTTCTGCTGCTTTCCCAAGCATCATCAGAGAGCTGCATTGGAAGTGAAGCAGCTGGGACTGGAACTGCTACCCAACTGGGATGCTGGCATCCCAGCCAGAGGCTTAACCTACTATGTTACAGTACTGGCCCCCAGTTTCCACTCTAAGTATCATGGACTGGGAGGTTTACTTTGTGAATTTTGAATGCACAGGAAGCACCCAGTGATCTCACTAAAGCACATCGCTCTAAGGTAGAATCTGGATCATGTCATTCTAGGGGTAAGCACTGCTGGACAGACCACCATTAGAAGGCAAATGGTCAAGTTCTAGAAAAACACAGAAGAGCTGTCTACTTGATACCAAGTGGAGTAGTTGCCACCCTTGAGCAGGCTTCCATCAAGGAAAACACTAGGATGCTGCCTGTAATCCAAGTCAGTATGTAGAACACCCTGTACCCTACTGACATATTTCCACTTTTCTGGCTTTTTATCATGAACATGAAATTTTCTCTCCAGCTCTTTCTGCATCCTCTTTTTTTCTATACATTGCTCCATCATTGTCCAATGTCTGAACATGCAGATGTCTTCCAACATGTATTTTATTTTGGGATATTTCATACGTTGGAGACATTACATGTACCATTTTTTCACAGCTTATTTCCCAGAATTGGTAGGCAAAAGTAACTGTTTTGTGTGTTTAATTTTGTATTCCAGCACTACTTAACTTAGTTACTGAATCCCTAATTTCATTACACCATCCCAGTAGCAGTTGTAAATGATGCCACTTGTATATCTTGCTTTTTAGTAAGGTGTATGTCATTTTTTGACAATATGCATGGAGCCAAGCCTCGGATAATTATCTGCAGAAGTTGCATTTTTTTTCAACTTTGTGTCCAATCTTCAGCCATAACTTCTATGTTATTGAATTCTGCAAATACTCTTTAAGATTGAAAACTGATTCTTCTTTTTGTCATGTTTGAGTTGTTTTGTTCTTTTTAACAATTCTTAGATCAGTGAGATTACATCAAGTGTTTTTTCTTCCATTATTCTAACTATTATTACATTTTTTCAGGGACTATAAACTGAATTAGAGTATATACATCACTTTGGCATTATGTAACCTATTTTAAAATACTGTTGGATTTACATTGTTTCAGATTTCAAATGTGAGAATTTATTTCAACAATAGTGTCTTACAATTTCATTTTGCTGAATTGTCTGGCAGTATTTGATCAATCAATTTAAGATGTTCCTGTAGAAGAAACAGAATTTTTCCATTTTTCCTGTTCTCTACAGGAGTTGAGAAAAGATTTCCTTTCCTATGTGAAAGTTTGGTAAAAGTCATCTGAAAATTGAGGAACACATATAAGTATTGGGAATTATTTTAATAACTGTGAGGATATTTGGATTTTTCAAATATTTCTCAATGTATTGGACAAGATTTCTATCAGGAAATTTCTGAATTTATTCTGTATTCTTCAATGTATCACCATTAAATGATTAATATGTTCTAATATTACTATTTTTAATATCTGCAGAGACCTCTTCAGCTCTCTTTGTGTATACGCATGCACACACACCCACATACACCCACACACATACTGTAATCTTATTTTCATAGTGTTCCATCTTGCCTGAGGTTCATAAATTTTGCTTGTTTTCTGATCACCAACTTTAAATTCTTCCAATTTTATTTACTTCAGTTTCCTTATAATGTCCATATTTTACCTTCAAGGGCTTGTGTTGAATTTTCTGTCACTGACCAACTTGTTATACATACTTACTTTTTTTAAAGACAGAATTACAGACAGAGGTAGAGACAGAGAGAGAAGACTTCTGACTGCTGATTCAGTCCCCAGATGGCTTCAATGGCTGGTGCTGTGCTGATCTGAAGCCAGGATCCAGGAGCTTCTTCCAAGTCTCTCATGTGTGTGCATTGGCTCAAGGACTTGGACCATCTTCTACTGTTTCACAGGACATAGCAGAGAGCATGATCAGTAGAGGAGCAGCTAGACTAGAACCAGGGCCCATATGGGAAGCTGGCACTTCAGGCCAGGGTATTAACCCACTGTGCCATGGTTCAAGCCCTGCTATGCATACTTACTACCATGTATGTGAGCCTGTGTTCTTTTGATATAATTTCTATACATGTGTGTACATGTGTAAGCATAAGAGTATTCCTGAAGATTTATGTTTAGAGCAACAGTGACTTTCTCAAAGCTTAAGATTAGCACACTGCATGATATTTGATGAGTAGTATCCTCAGGATGATATACTGTATGATTTCTAAAATAGTTTTTCATATAACACACAGTTTGTTTAGAGCTGCCCTTTCTCACTCCAAGCATGCTACACTTGAATTTGGTGAAAACATTTTTATTTATACATGCACATGGAACACAGACATGATTTTCCTATACTGAATTAGTACATACACTACACTAATCCCACGAGTTATACTCTGCTGCCATAAACTTTCACTATAAACAATAAAACCTTTCACTATCAACAATAAATATTAGAATAATACTAAATATATGGTGCAAATAACTACTCATACAACACAAGCTAAAACTGTAAAATCTTTATGATACATGTGACGTACTGCTTCATGGAACAAATCTCAGAAATCCCATACTGTTTAATGTGGTGGATATTCTCCAATTTCTGATTCAATTCATTTTTTACCATATATTTCACCATGAACTCCAACATGGTCAGCCTTCCTGTGACAATCATTCTTTCACATGCCTTCATAAATACATAGAGTAGAGTGTCATGTAAAGTTTTACCTTTTGAGAATTATTACTGATTATAAGGATTAATTTCTAAGTGAAGGTGGAAGAATTTTCTCAGCAGTCATATTCCACATCTTCTTCTTTCCAGGGAGAAGTTGAAAATTATTGGAAACAGGTGTTAACTTTCCATGCCGCAAGCACCGACTTACCTGTTAGATTGGAAATCTCAGTCTCAAGACAAGGTGTGCAATCAAAACAAAAGGTAGGCTTTCCTTCCAGAGGGGTTTTCCTGAATACAGGGCTGCAAGTCTCACTACATACCTGTAAGCAGCCTATGGACAACACAAGGCCAATCTTGGCTTGTGGAATTCCTGGGATAAGAAAGTCACATACTCCCATCCTGAAAGAGAATGTTGATCAAGAACACTCTGTTAAAATTATCTGTGTTACAGGAGGCTCGATAATTGTTTGTGTATGTTATTATCTTTTGTGCTTCTTTGAGCTGTAGCTGGTTATGTATAAATATCGCTGAGACACTGGAATAAATGAGCCTTGATCAGCCCTTTCTCTTGGCTGCATTCTCCCCACCCTTATCCCTCTTTTCATTCCTACTCCTTCCTTCAGGTTCTGTTCAACTGATGTGGCAGGCCCACACAAGTGGTGCCTGAACAAGGACCTGAATATGGGGGAGCTATGTGAGGAATGCCAAAAAAAGAAGGATGCTGCAAGCTCGGTAATGTGGAGGAGTAGGTAAGTACCCACTACCTATAATCCTCAGTAAGCAACAGCACAATATGGGACAAGCACAAGGAAAAAGAGAGGTAATTAAAGCCATTAAAGGTTTACTTCAGGTGCAGGGAATGGGGTTAAAGAGCAAACTGTAGGGCAATTTGTCAGTGCTCTGGACAGGATTAGTCCTTGGTTCACTGAGGAGGGAGTTGTAGATGAGGAACATTGGGATTTATTAGAAAAAGAGTTGAATACCCATTTGCAGACTTTCAGTCCCAATGATCTTCCTGTTATGATATTTTCTTTATGGTCTTTGATAAAAGAAGCATTATCAGCACAAAAAGGAAAGGCTAGTGTTCGATCGGCTGTACAGAATCTTCAGGAAACAATTCAGGCGGCACGCAGTCAGGTATCAGAGGCAGGAGAACAGCTCTCTTGTGACACCGTGCCACAGAAATTAGCAAACCCAGAAGAGAAAAGTGTAGAATATGGACCATGGGAACGGGACCCTCTGGGTCCTTTCAGACAGGAGCCATGGCCCAAAGCTTCCCATATATGAGTCAGTTGAAAGAGGAGGTTGAATGATTATAGAAACAGGTTTTATTGGAAAAGGCTAAACAAGATTAGTTCGACAATTCCAAAGTCTTCGTAATCAACAGGAACTTTTCCCCCCAGACCTTTCTTATTCCCATTGCCCTCATGTTGGTGTTGAACAAATTATTCAAAATTCTGTAATGGCAGGAGAAGATGGGGCTGAAGTATTTTTGCATCTTTCCCTGTGGAGGAATATCAGCAAGATGGGCAGAACATGAGGAAACATACTCCCGTATCATTTAAAATGTTGAACGAATTAAAATTTGCTTGTGATTCTTTTGGACCTATAGCCTCATATACAATGACATTGCTACAAAGATTAGAATCCATGGTACTTGCACCAGCTGGTTGGAAGACCATAGCTAGAGCATGTCTTTCTGGGGGAGATTACCTGGTATAGAAGTCAGAATTTTTTGATCAATGCCGCAAAACTGCTTGACTTAATGCTCAGGGAGCTAATGCTGGCTGGACTTTTGATATGTTGGCAGGGCAAGGGGCATATGAGGATATCTTAGCTCAAATAGCACAGCCCATTGCTGTTTTTCAGGAGACAGCTGTGGCCACGCGCCGAGCTTGGATCACTCTCCCCTCAAAAGGAGCAAACATGGGAGAGTCACTTTCAAAGACCATACAGAGGCCTGATGAGCCATATGCTGACTTTGTTAATCTCTTGTTGCAAGTAGCAGGAAACATCTTTGGGGATCCACAAGCAGGAATGGATTTTACAAAACAATTGGCTTATGAAAATGCCAATGTCCTGTGTAAGCGGGCTATTCATCCTTACAGAAAAAAAAGACAGATTTGGATGGGTATATTAATCTATGTGCTGACATTGGACCTTTTATACTCAAAGATTAGCCATGGCTGCCTCTCTGCATGGTATGTCATTACAAGAATCAGCAAGGAGGGCTATGCCCAATAAACAAGGGTGATATGAATGTGGGCAGCAGGGACATGTGTGAAAAAATTGTCTGAAAGATAAAAATCAAAATAGGTATCTTCCTGGGATTTGCCCCCCGTGCAAAAGGGAAAGGCATTGGGCCAAAGAATGTCACTCCAAAACTGATAAAGAAGGTAATTCATTAAAAGAACAGAGTTCAGGAAACTAGAAGCAGGGCCAGCCCCAGGCCCCAGCCTGACAGAACTGACAAATCTTTGGGGCCATGACATTTGTTCAACAAAACACTTTAAATCAGTTGGTACCTTGCAGTGAGCCACTAGGGGGAGTGCAGGACTGGACCTCAGTACCCCCTCCTACACAGACATAATGCCCAAAATGGGAGCACTGGCCCTCCCAATGGGTATCTGTGAGCTGTTGCCTAAGGGATTCTTTGGGCTTCTGCTAGGAAGAAGTTATACTAATATGAACGTGTTGCAAGTATTCCTTGGGGTTATAGATGGAGATTTTATGGGGGAAATAAAAATTATGGCACATGCTAATGGTACTGTTGCCACACTTTCTCCAGGACAGTGCATTACTCAGCTGGTCCTTCTTCCTCTTGCCTTATTTAAAGCCACATTGGCAAATTCCCATGGGGAAGGAGGTTTTGGGTCTTCAGATGCTTATTGGGTCCAGCCTATAACAAAGGGTAGACTGGAATTTCAATTGAAATTCAATGAAATTGAAATTAAATTAAATTAAATTGTTCCTAGGGTTACTAGATATGGGAGCTGATGTTTCTGTCATTTCTGCAAATAAATTGGCTAAAGGATGGAAAAAAGAATTAACTATGACTCAGTTATGAGATATTGGTCAGAGTCAGTGGTTAGAACAAAGTTCTGAATTGTTGGAATAGGAGGATGAAGCAGGTAATGCTGGAAACTGTCACCCCTATATTTTAGCTTGGTTACCTGTTAATCTATGGGGACATGATATTCGAACTCAAATGGGGGTTTTAGAGTGTAGTCCAAATGAGACTGTTACCATTAACATGCGTCAAAAGGTCATTTGCCAGGTAAAAGCTTAGGCAAACAACAACAAGGTATCACGTCTCCAGTTACTTTAACTGTCAATCATGAACGGAGAGGCTTGGGTTTCCCTTGATGGCCAATGGTCAGCCTGTGTCCCATGCAGAAAAAATAAAATGGAAATTGGATAATCCTGTATGGGTGGATCAGTGGCCTTTACTGCAGAAAAAGACAGCTGCTACACAGATATTGGTGAAAAAAACAATTGATAACAGGACATATAGTTCCTTCTAATTCTCCTTGAAATAGTCCTATTTTTGTTATCAAAAAGAAATCTGGGAGATGGCGGTTGCTTCAGGACCTTAGGGCAGTTAATGCTACTATGGAACTTATGGGGTCCTTGCAACTGGGTCTACCACTGACCACTGCTATTCTAAGAGACTCCTATGTTATGCTAATAGATCTAAAAGATTGCTTTTATACAATACTTTTACATCCAGAAGATTGTCCCTGATTTGCCTTTAGTGTTCCATCAGTAAATTTTTAAAAATCTATGAAAAGATATCAATGGAGGGTTTTACCTCAGGGAATGGCCAATAGTCCTACTCTGTGCCAACAATTTGTTGATGTTGCTCTTCAAAAAATTCATGAAATATATAGCAATTTATATATTATACACTATATGGATGATATTTTGTTAGCTGGCCCCAAGGAACCTCTGGTTATACAATGTTTAACAGAAATGAGAGAACAGTTATCTGGCTTTGGTCTTATTATAGCCCCTGAAAAAATGCAACTTCAATATCCTTATCAATATCTAGACTTCTACTTGTACCCACAAAAATACTTCAACAAAAAGTGACCTTACAATTTGATTCTTTCTGGACTTTAAATGATTTTCAAAAACTTCTAGGGGATATTAATTGGCTTTGTCCCCATCTCTGCCTCACAACAGGAGACCTTAAACCTTTATTTGATATCCTGAAAGGAGATAGTTCTCCTACCTCCCAACGAGTGCTTACTCCTGCAGCATGGCTGGCCTTGGAAAAGGTACAACAAGCCTTATCTCAGAGCTTTGTTTCTGATATTGATTATAATCAGCCTTTAATTCTTATTATTTTGATAACAGATTATTTACCCTCTGCTCTGCTGGGGCAAGGAGCTCCTTTACTTTGGATATATTTACAGGCTACCCCTAAAAAGAATGGCATACCATATTATAATGCAATAGCTGAGATTATAGCTAAAGGGAGATTAGAATGTAGAAAGATATTTGGGATAGAGCTGACATGTATATGTCAACCCTATACTAACAAACAGCTAATTTGTCGCCTGTCTTTCACCAAAGATTGGCCTCTTGGATTATCTTCTTTTTCAGGACAAGTTCATAATAACTATCCAGCAGATAAAGTATCATGGTTTTTATGACAACCAGTGTATTACCACAAAATACAAGTTTTCAATCTTTAGAGAATGCTGCCTTGATATTTACCAACAGTTTCAACACTGATCAAGCTCTGTAATTCGTGACGATCACCGTACACCACTTTTTCATCTCCACAGCTAGTTGAATTAGCTGCTGGTCCACTTGCATTGCAGTCTACTTCGGATGTAGTGGTTAACATATACATCAATATCAAATATGTGTTCCTATCGGTGCCTCAATTATTAACCTGTTCATTTTTTCCTGATTCTTCTGCTGCTTCTACTTTGTTTTCTCACATTTGCACTATCATTCGACGGTGTACTTGGCCTTTCTTTATAGGTCATATGTGAGCACATTCTGATCTTCCTGGACCTTTGGTAGAGGGCAATCATTTGGCAGATTCTGCTTTTCATGTATATTCTATCAAAATAACAACATAATATCATACTTTACATCCTTTAAATCCTCATACACTACGTTTAAAACATAAAATTGCTCAAGAACAAGCTCAACAAGTTGTAAAATCCTGTTCTACTTGCTCCATCCTGTTACCAGTACCTTATTATGGAATTAACCCTCGCAGTTTGTTCCCCAGTCAACTATGGCAAATGGATATAACCCACTTCATGGAATTTAGTAGACAGAAGTATATATATGTTTCTACCAATACTTGTTCTGGATTTATTTTTGCTTCCTTACATACAAGTAAGCTACAAAACATGTCATTACCCATTGCTTTTAAGCTTTTGCTTCCTTGGGAACCCCAAAACAAATCAAGATGGATAATGGACTTGCTTATACTTCTACTTCTTTTAAAATTTTTGCGCAACCTTTTTATATCTCATGTTACTGGTATTCCTTATAATCCTCAGGGTCAATGCATTGTTGAACACACACATAATACTTTAAAGCAATATTTAAATAAAATTAAAAAGGGAGAGTTTGGGCTTTCTGCCCATTCTCCTAACAAATGGCTCTCACATGTTTTATTCATTTTAAATTTTCTCACATTGGATAAAGATGGTCGTTCTGTAGCTGATAGACACTGGCATACACAAACAGCTGCAAAAAGAGCAATGGTGAAATGGAGGGATCCTATCACCAATCAATGGAATGGACCTGATCTGGTACTGGTATGGAATGTGGGCTCCTAATGGATTTTTTTTTTTTAATGCAGCTAATATGCTTTTACATTGTTAGCCCTTGATAATTTCTGCAACTGCTCATTGGGCCGTGTGGCCCCGATGCTGACATCGGCAATGTTCATTACCTGAGAACTGTGATGACAATGTCATCCTAATCAGAGAAGACACTGCCTTTACCATGGCTATATTGGTAGTAGGAGTTCCTGGATTGGCTTATGGAAATAATCATGCACTACGAAGGCTTGCATATCTGGTGACCAAAATAATCAATCTTACTGCTACTGCACTATCCAATATAGCTGAAGAATTGGATCAAGTTCACTCAGGAACCCTTTTCTACCATGCAGCTATCAATTACTTGCTGTTGAAAGATCATATAAGCTGTGAATCTGTGCCTGGGGGGTGTTGTTTTAACATTACTAACAATGTGCCATATGTAGAGTCTGTTATTGATGTTTAAGAGTGAAATACAACATATGTTCATTAACAAGCCCCTATATTTTGGAGAGTTTCAGAGGATCCATTGGTTATTAATGTTGCCTGGACCGCTACTGCTTTTCCTACTTTGTATGGGAAGTTTTCCGTGAGTTTTACAACTTACGTTAACTTCACTACAGTCTATATGGACTGAGATCCATCATTTAAAACTTCTTACTAAACCTCCTTTGTAATGAAAATAATTGATATTTGGCCAAATATCTTATCAGTCCTTGACTCTCACCTAATGCCTAGCTGGAATGATCCTCAGAGCTGGTTAAGACACTCAGAATCCTGATAATACAGGGCTCTAGGCTAAGTCACCAGTTACCAATGATGGGTAAGTACAGAGATGACTGAGGGCAACCTAAGACAGAGGCCATTCTCAATAAAATAAAAAAGAGGAGATGTAGGCAGCATTTGGACAAGTCAAGGCCAGTCTTGGCTTGTGGAATTCCTGGGATAAGAAAGTCACATACTACGTACTGCCCGGCTGAGGCGCCCAGTGGTGACCTGGTGCCGGGGCTCCAGCTCCTCCAGTGAGGCTTGGCATGAGGCTGGCGCGGCTGCTGCACAGAGCCACTGTGGCCAGCTGGGGCCCAGGGCTGCATGCCATAGGCCCCTGCGACTGCCGCAGCCTTGCGTCAGACTCAGCTCCAGCCCAGTGTAGGCGGAGAGCAACGTTCCGAGCCAAGTCGACTTCTGCATGCTTCTTGCCATCCCTGCTCTCCATGAAGCAGTTCCTGGACTTCGGATCAGTGAATGCTTACGAAAAGACCTCGTTTATGTTTCTGCGGCAGGAGCTGCCTGTTAGATTGGCAAATATACTGAAAGAAATAAGTCTCCTTCCAGATAATCTTCTCAGGATGCCATGTGTTCAGTTGGTGCAAAGCTGGTACATCCAGAGCCTTCAGGAGCTTCTTGATTTTAAGGACAAAGGCGCTGAAGATGCAAAAGCTGTTTATGACTTTACAGATACTGTGATCCAGATCAGGAACTGCCACAATGACGTCATTCCCACAATGGCTCAGGGAGTGATTGAATACAAGGAGAGCTTCAGGGTGGATCGTGTCACCAGCCAGAATGTTCAGTACTTCTTGGATGGGTTCTACATGAGTCGCATATCAATTAGAATGTTGCTCAATCAGCACCCCTTATTGTTTGGTGGGAAAGGAAGTCCATCTCATCGAAAACACATTGGGGCCGGTGCTGCGGTTCACTAGGCTAATCCTCCACCTTGTGGCTCTGGGAAACTGGGTTCTATTCCCAGTCAGGGTGCCAGATTCTGTCCCGGTTGCCCTTCTTCCAGGCCAGCTCTCTGCTGTGCCCAGGGATTGCAGTGGAGGATGGCCCAAGTACTTGGGCCCTGTGCCCCATGGGAGACCAGGAGAAGTACCTGGCTCCTGCCATAGGACCAGCACGGTGCGATGGCCGCAGCATGCCATTGGCAAAGGAAGACCTTTCTCTCTGTCTCTCTCTCTCACTGTTCACTCTGCCTGTCAAAAGAAAAAGAAAGAAAGAAAGAAAGAAAGAAAGAAAGAAAGAAAGGAAGGAAGGAAGGAAGGAAGGAAGGAAGGAAGGAAGGAAGGAAGGAAGGAAACACATTGGGAGCATAAATCCAAACTGCAATGTAGTTGAAGTAATTAAAGATGGCTATGAAAATGCTAGGTGTCTGTGTGATGTGTATTATATTAACTCTCCTGAACTAGAACTTGAAGAATTAAATGCAAAATCACCAGGACAGCCAATACAAGTGGTTTATGTACCATCCCATCTCTATCACATGGTGTTTGAACTTTTCAAGAATGCAATGAGAGCAACCATGGAACACCATGCCGACAAAGGTGTTTAACCCCCCCCCCCCATTCAAGTTCATGTCACACTGGGTAATGAGGATATGACTGTGAATATGAGTGACCGAGGAGGTGGCGTTCTTTTGAGGAAAATTGACAGACTCTTCAACTACATGTATTCAACTGCACCCCGACCTCGCCTAGAGACTTCCCGTGCAGTGCCCCTGGCTGGTTTGGGTTATGGATTGCCCATATCCCGTCTTTATGCCCAGTACTTCCAGGGAGAACTAAAGCTGTATTCCTTGGAGGGTTATGGGACAGATGCAGTGATCTACATTAAGGCTCTGTCCACAGAATCCATAGAAAGATTGCCTGTGTATAACAAGGCTGCCTGGAAGCATTACAACACCAACCACGAAGCTGATGACCGGTGTGTCCCCAGCTGAGAGCCAAAGGACATGAGAACATTCCTCAGTGCCTAGATGAGCTGGGGACAAACTAGCTTTTGTGTTAAATTTGGAAGGGATGGCATTCAGAACTACATTATACCAAATACTTCACATGTCGTTCTTGCAGAACAAATGGAAGCTGAGTTCCACTTGTGCCTGGTAAACCTCCTAAAGGATGAATCTCTACCACAGTCAGTGTGGCATACTTTTAAACACCTGTAGTTTTGGTCAATTTTTTTCTTTCCATAGACTTCAGAAGTGTGCATGTCTGGGTTTCTAGAGGAAGCTGGGTTTTTTTTTAATACTTTTAATTTATGTCTGCTTGAAGCATTTTATAAATACTGAGTGTAGTTGGTTAGCCATCTTTCTGTGATTTGGCGGTATTCCTGCTATCCTTTATTGAGTAGTGACAACTGAAATAAGATGGTGACCAACTACAAATATACCATGTAAACCTAGGCCCAGCTACCTTTCACTCCCTACATGCATTTGTTAGCTCTGAAATTAATTTATAATCTTAAATTTTTGTAAAAGATTGTGATGACTGGTTCCCTGTGGATTTAAGCCAAGATCATGGGCAATCTTTTCCAGTGTGCTGGTGATCAATGTAAGGGAAAATTTTATATTAAACATGAACTGGCATTTGCTAAAATTATAGAGAAAAAAATTGAAGACAGAGCAGTAAATCTTTGAAATGGACCTAATCAGTTGACTGTTGGTGATCACCTGGGCAGCTTTTAAGAAGTTTCTCCAGGTCCTGCTGCAGACTTGCTGGATCAGCATCTTGTGGGCAGGAGCCCAGAGAGCTGTTTTAAAACACTTCCTAGGTGAGTCAGATGCTAGTCTAGTTATGATACTACTTCTGTAGAGTGCATAGTGATGACAGTGTAGTTGCCAAAGTAACAGCGATCTTCATGGTGGTTTCCACCTATTTCAAAGTCAGATTTCTGGACTCCAGGAGAGAGAAACAGAGTCAAGGCCTGGTGCAACTAGAAGAGTGATTAGAGACAGAACAGAGTGATTGTAAGAAAAGAGACAGATAACTAGAGTCAGAATCATAAATGCATTAAGTATTGACAAAGAATGCCTATTTTCTAAAATACAGATTTTTTTTTAACCAGGGAAAATTCAACCTAGATTTATGAAAATCCTTTGCATCCATGTGGTAATTTGTAGTTTACAATTACTTTGATATATCATAGTCGCTCTCTTGGTCTTCAAGGCAGCTAGCAGGTGCACCACACTCATTTTAACACAGAGCCTGGCCCAAAGTTGCATAGGATTAGAGCAAGAGCCTAAAGTAGGAGACTGTGTTGTTAGTTGTACCTTATCTTTTTTAAGGTGATAGATACCCTGAAAATAAATTTTAAAGCAAAATCTAAACATTTAAAGAAGAGCATGCCACTTAAATGGGAGAACTGTATTTATCTGGAAAATGACATTGAGTTGAAACACTTTCTTTTGATCACACAAGGTTAACAATTCTGTATAAACCTGTAGGTTGGAAGGGCTGTTAAAGGGCACACAGTCTACCACCCTCACTGAAGAAATGAGGACCTGCAAACTCAGAGGTGGTATCCTTTGCCTAGGGCTTCTTATACCAGCGAATCTGACCAAATGTCGGAAACAGGCATCTTAGGCTGGCGCCGTGGTTCACTAGGTTAATCCTCTGCCTTGCGGCACCAGCACACCGGGTTCTAGACCCAGTCAGGGCACCGGATTCTGTCTCGGTTGCCCCTCTTCCAGGCCAGCTCTTTGCTGTGGCCAGGGAGTGCAGTGGAGGATGACCCAAGTGCTTGGGCCCTGCACCCCATGGGAGACCAGAAGAAGCACCTGGCTCCTGGCTTCGGATCAGCGCGGTGCACCAGCCACAGCGCACAAGCCACAGTGGCCATTGGAGGGTGAACCATGGCAAAGGAAGGCCTTTCTCTCTGTCTCTCTCACTGTCCACTCTGCCTGTCAAAAAAGAAAAAAAAGAAAAAAAAAACAGGTATCTTACATAAGCTATTGTTCCTCAATTGTGGATTCTTTGAAAAACAGTAGAATATATTGATTTATATTAGTTTGACATGTTACAATTTTTTGGCTTTAAATTAAGCTTGTAATGATGAAATTTTTAGACTCTTTTGAATCAAAATGTTCACTTTCTTTCCTAAATGAGATATTTGTAATAACTAACATAAACCTGACATTTTTACTTATAAAATATTTCCCCCTCCAAGAAAGTTTGTCCTCTCTTAAGAGCTAAGACATGATATTTGCAAAGGAAAAGTGAAATTATTTTCCTTTAGCATTTTTTAAGTATAACAGCTTTATACTTGGTTATTGTGGTAATGGACAGACGATTACATGCAAAGTATTATGGTATACCTTTTACCAGTTGGTATCAAGCCATCTGAGCTATCTGAGAGGTTTTTCAAGATTCTTAGCTGTTTTGAGCCCCAGGATTAATATGCAGTATGGATATAAAATGTTTCAAAGGACAGAAAGTGGACACTCACTAATTTTTAGAACCCAAGTGAGTAATGTGCCAACATTTTTAAGAAAGTGATAGAAAAAATATTCTGTGCTATACTTAAGTACTGGCTGGCTTTGGATGTCTTCATACCTAAAAGTGATCACTTTCTTGCACTGTGAAATTTTTACATGAGGATGTTAAAGGGGATGTCTACCTTCTTATTTTGTTAAATGTTTTCTATAAGGCAATAAACAAAGCATGGACCAGCAAAAAAAAAAAAAAAAAGTCACATACTCCCATCCTGAAGGAGGATGATGATCAAGAACACTGTGTTAAAATTATCTGTGTTATTGGAAGCCTGATAAGCTGCGTATGTATGTTGTTATCTTTTGTGCTTCTTTGAGCTGTAGCTGGTTATGTATAAATATCACAGAGACACTGGAATAAATGAGCCTTGATCAGCCTTGTTGTCTTGGCTCCATTCTCTGCACCTTTGTCCCTCTTTTCATTGCCACTCCCTCCTTCAGGTTCTGTTCCAATGGTGCAGCAGGCCAGCACAATTACTAATAAATCAAAGTATCAATGAGACATTATTTGCACGTACCAACTCAGGCCACCTGTTAAGATCATCAATGTGAAGGGAATAATATTGTTATAACTGGCTAGTATCCATCATCATAAAAGTGGAGTGCTCTGCAGACATAAGCCTACAATACTGTATCACACGAAATGCTTGGTTGCACAAATCATATGGTCCATTATTATGGATTCTTGGAATCCATTGGCTTAAATCATAATGCAAAGATCGATGCCTTAACATCTATCTTCTATCAAAGATCTATGTACTCTCTTCCTACTGACTGCGTTATTAAGGTAGAAGCCAGTTAGAAAGTGAGGGACATTCAAAAATTGGTTTCAAATAAAATTATGCTAGACCTAAAAATATATTTAGGCCTGAATAATCATAAAGGAAAAAATATTTATCATATTTTACTATGGAAGGAAAACCTAAGGGAGGAGTCAGAATAACCTATATTTTGAAATATCTATATTTAAGTAGTTGTCTGAACACAAAAATGTTAATCATCTGTAATGAAACATATTCTGTTTTGGTCTATCTTTTATTTTCCATTGAGATTTACTAAAAAAATAGCATTTCTATGGACCCAAAAACAAGTGCATTGCAGAAAATTTGACCAGAGCAAGAAGAGCTGAAGTAAACACAATGATGTTCATTTCATGGCATCAGATGGGAGACAGTGTTTTGCCGAGGCTTATAGGATTTCTGAGCTGATCATAGTGGAGAAGAAGAGAAGCCAATACCCTCTCTTTTCTTCTATGAGGAGAAGCAGTCTCTCATACCACAATGCAGAGATAGGTGAAAAAGAAATGTGATCATGAGACCAAAAAAAATTTATCAACAAATTCTATGCGAGGTAAGGGATGGACAGGCCAGGGACACAGAAATTTATCTCACCAATTATCTAGGCATTTGTCTAACCATTTTCAGAATCCTCAAGAAATAACTAACAGGAAAACCACAGAAAATATAAAGAAAGCAAAGGACACTTACACTTGGCATATGAATATGGGATTATTGATGCTTCTGTTAATGATGTATCTATATATGGGGGGGTCAGCAATCACCATATCTCCATCATTATGAAGGCTGTTTTGTAACTCAAGAAAGCACAAACTATCAACCAGTGAATACACAAGGAAGGGAACCTGCAGTAGGGGAATGAGAAAAAGCAAAGGAAGCATTTAGATAATCTGTACAAAACCCTAGAACTCAATTGCAGAAGAACCTTCAGTGCTAGGCAGGTACACACACATATTGTATTTTTCTGCATTCATGTATGCACATCTGTGTGTGTTTCTACTAGACTGGAGAGGCTGTTCCAATGATCTTCAATCTAACTCCTTTCTGCCAAGCCACCTCCTCTTCCATGGAGTATAGAATCATTCTTCCCTGGGGCAGTGCAGCTGAGGTCTTGTGTCCAGGTGAAAAATACAAGATGGAAAACCTATTTTTGGCCCATCTTTTCTACCTCCAGGTGCTATGATGATATCAAAGTCTATGGATAGCAAGATCCTAGAGACAAACTGCTATTAGATTTGATCCAAAAACTTTGCTGTTTAATATGACACAAATAGACTGCCTCACAGGGTGCAATGGGAGCTGTCAGGTGAGAACCTAGAAGGGCCAGTCTCAGTCAGCACTTAGCCAACAGCATTCCAGCATCAGACTCCCCAGAGGACAAAAGAGGAAGGGGCAGCCCCCCACACCCAGTATCCAGGGCAGCCACAGAACATTTCCTTGTTTCCCACACAGATCTCATAGCAATCCTGTGCACAAAGAAACCCACAAGTACAGGTTTCCCAAGTACTGTGGCCCCACTCATCACTCTCAATTCAGAGATTCCTAATCAGTACATCAACATCAATGTATCTTTATGTTCACACATCCATGTATGACACCTATCCCAAATGTTCTAACATCCACACTAATTCCATGAAGATTTACACCTAAAACCATGGGTATTTCTCATTTAAGCCCTTATGAGGCCATGGAAGCTAAGTGCCAAAGTCTCCATTTTTACCCTAAAGCAGAGAAATCAGCTGGAAATCATCTCTATTCTTACCATGATAACCACCAAGTGCATGATCACACACTACAGATATCTATGTATCTGGAGTGCAAGTGGTTTTCAGGACTACTCTCTAGAATACCATCATGGAGAACACGTATCATTATTCCACTGCCCAAACTTGTGGATTGTGCAACAAAAAAGCAACCCAAAGTAAACTAGAAACTTTAGGCAAAGTGATGCATCAACAGTGGCTCATCAATTGTCCATTTTATCCTACTATCCTACTGTCATGAGATGTTATCAATAGAGGATAGCTAAAGGAGTTGGGGACACATAAGAAAATTCTAGTATTCTTCTCAAATAGTTTGTAAGTTTAAACTGCTGTAAAACACAAAGTCTAATAATTTTAATATAAACAGATTTTTCATCCAGTCACCACTGGTGCCTTGCCTTTATTAAGCATTGAAATAAATAGTTCAATTGTCTAAGAGCCTTCCATTTTCTATGAATAATTTGAGGTTCTCTGGACATGTTGCACACATACGCTAAAATATCACAGAACTATTAAGTGTTAATCAAAGCTGTAAAATAACTTAAGAACCTAGAAACATGTGATTTGATTATCTACTGAACACATGGAAGAAATGATCATTCTGTATCTCCTAAATATAATCATAATAATAACATATATTTATATACACACATATGTACACAATTGCTTTAAAATGCAAAGGAATCAAATACAAACTGACTTGGATATTAGAAGCGGCATCTGCTAATGGCTACTCATACACAACTGAGTATGACTCAGGAAGTTTTCCTATGTTCTGAGACAGCCCCATAAAGTTATGCTATCTCCCACCCAAGTGCTTCTCAGGCTATAGGAGCTGAAGACACTGTTGGAGGGTTTGGGGAGAAAGAAGTAATTCTATGAGGAACTATCTACTGTGTTGGAGATGATGAGGACATTTGTAATTTAAGATATCTCAATCGGGGAAAAGGCTCTCAAAATGATGTTCGAATTAACCTGTTCTTATGCTTTTCCACTTATCTTTTAAGAATAACAGAGAGGAGCCAAAATGGCAGTAGAGCAACAAGATGTTCTCAGTCTCAAGTTGGAAAATAGATAGTTAATTAGGAAAGGTGATACAGGCTGGTGACAGAGCCACAAGAATTTTGAGCAGAGAAGCCCGGGAGTCCAGCAGAGATGGAGCAGGACCACACAGAGGGAGCAAACAGCCACTGAGCCACACCAGAGGTGTGAAGAAGAACCCAAGCGGGGTAACTGATGTGACACCATCCCCCCCCCGGGTGTACCAGGTGAGATGTAAGTTTATGAGACCCCTAGCTGCAGTTAGCAGTGGGCAACTGAAATTCCCAGAGGGAAGCTATGGGAAAGGACAGAGAACTAGGGCATACTCCTGCCCACCTATGTCTCCCCCACCAATCAGACTGGCAGCCAGCTGGGAGAAGCCATATTATCTGTTTACATCTCTGAAAATAAACACAGTGCTACCATATTTGCCTTCTGTGTGCATGTCCATTGACTTTTGGGGCTACTTCACTGCACACCTGCCACCCAGAACAAGGATCACAACATTTCAGAGTACTTTCCCCCACCACCACCACATGAGCTATATGACAGTGAGAAGTTCTAAAGATTGAAATCCCTAGTTCATTTCACACACCAGAGCCTGGCCCAAGTAGGCAGGGCTTAGTGCACCAGGGCCCTTCTATCGGCCCCCATCACCATCCAGAAGCAAGCAGGACTTCCCGAGGTGGAACTACATATTTCCACTGGCATCGTGGACACATAGCAGAGGGAAATCTTGCCACAAGCACCAAGACACATATTAAAGAGGAAAGAAATTGGAAGTGCTGAAAAACAAGGGGAAAAATTTTAATAAAAGTAAGGAAGATAGTATTAGCCCCAGAATGGAAGATTACATCAGCTCTTCAGTAATAGAAGCAGAAGAACAAGGGAATGAAGATATTCCAGAAACAGATTTCAGAAAACTAATCATCAGATTACTTAGAAGCAATCAGAAACACATTCAAAACCTAAATGAAATGTGCTCCCAGGAAATTGAGATATTGAAGAGAAATCAGAATGAAATTTAGATGTGAAGAATTCAGTAGAGTAAATAACAATACAGTGGATAGTCTCAAAAAAATCCTCAAAGAGAAGAAGAAAGAACATCAGAACTAGAAGCTCTCCTCAGTAACACATAAAGAAAAGATCTTAAAATGTGCCCGGGAGAAATGCCAAATCACATTCAGAGGGAACCCAGATAAACTCACCCCAGTCTTCTCATCATAAACCCTACAAGAAAGGAGAGAATGGCAAGACATATTCCAAATCTTAAGAGAAAAAACACAGTCTATTCAATAAATGGTGCTGGGAAAACTGGATTTCCACGTGCAGAAGCATGAAGCAAGACCCCTACCTTACACCTTACACAAAAATCCACTCAACGTGGATTAAAGACCTAAATCTACGTCCTGACACCATTAAGTTATTAGAGAACATTGGAGAAACCCTTCAAGATATTGGCACAGGCAAAGAATTTTTGGAAAAGACCCGGGAGGCACAGACAGTCAAAGCCAAAATCAACTATTGGGATTGCATCAAATTGAGAAGTTTCTGTACTGCAAAAGAAACAGTCAGGAGAGTGAAGAGACAACCAACAGAATGGGAAAAAATATTTGCAAACTATGCAACAGATAAAGGGTTAATAACCAGAATCTACAAAGAGATCAAGAAACTCCACAAAAACAAAACCAACAACCCACTTAAGAGATGGGCCAAGGACTTCAATAGACATTTTTCAAAAGAGGAAATCCAAATGGCCAACAGGCACATGAAAAAATGTTCAAGGTCACTAGCAATCAGGGAAATGCAAATCAAAAGCACAATGAGGTTTCACCTCACCCCGGTTAGAATGGCTCACATACAGAAATCTACCAACAACAGATGCTGGCGAGGATGTGGGGAAAAAGGGACACTAACCCACTGTTGGTGGGAATGCAAACTGGTCAAGCCACTATGGAAATCAGTCTGGAGATTCCTCAGAAACCTGAATATAACCCTACCGTTCGACCCAGCCATCCCACTCCTTGGAATTTACCCAAAAGAGTTTAAATTGATAAAGAAAAAAGCGGTCTGCACCCTAATGTTTATTGCAGCACAATTCACAATAGCCAAGACCTGGAACCAACCTAAATGCCCATCAATGGTAGACTGGATAAAGAAATTATGGGATATGTATTCTTTAGAATACTATACCGCAGTAAGAAACAACGAAATCCAGTCATTTGCAACAAAATGGAGGAATCTGGAACACATCATGCTGAGTGAAGTAAGCCAGTCCCAAAGGGACAAATACCATATGTTCTCCCTGATCGGTGACAACTGACTGAACACCAAAAAGGAAACCTGTTGAAGTGAAAGGGACACTATGGGAAACGGTGACTTGATCAGCATAGCCCTGACTGTTAATGAACAACTTAATACATTATACCTCTTAGTAGTTTTTTTTTTGTCTGTTCTCCTTAATATGACTGGTTTAATTCTGTAATTAATACACAGTTATTCTTAAGTGTTGAAATTTAACTGAAATGTGATCCCTGTTAAACATAAGAGTAGGAATAAGAGAGGGAAGAGATATATAATTTGGGACATGCTCAAGCTGATTTGCTCCAAATGGTAGAGTTAGAAACATACCAGGGGACTCCAATTTAATCCCATCAAGGTGGCATGTATTGGCGAGAATTTTATTGAGGATTTTTGCATCTATGTTCATCAGGGATATTGGTCTGTAATTCTCTTTCAGTGCTGCATCTTTTTCCAGCTTAGGAATTAAGGTGATGCTGGCTTCATAGAAAGAATTTGGGAGGATTCACTCTTCTTCGATTGTTCTGAATAGTTTGATAATTGGAGTTAGTTCTTCTTTAAATGTCTGGTAGAATTCAGCAGTGAATCCATCTGGTCCTGGGCTTTTCTTTGTTGGGAGGGCCTTTATTACTGTTTCAATTTCTGTCTCAGTTATGGGTCTGTTTAGGTTTTCGATGTCTTCCTGGTTCAATTTAGGTAGGTTGCATGTGTCCAGGAATCTATCCATTTCTGACAGGTTTCCCTGTTTGCTGGCATACAAGTCCTTGTAGTAATTTCTGATGATTCTTTTTATTTCTGTGGTGTTTGTTGTTACATTTCCTTTTTCATCTCTGATTTTATTGATTTGGGTCTTTTCTCTTCTTTTTTTAATTAGTTGTGTGAATGGGGTGTCAATTTTGTTTATTTTTTCAAAAAACCAGCTCCTCATTTGGCTGATTTTTTGGAATGTTTTTCTTGATTCAATCCTGTTGATTTCTTCTCTAATTTTAATTATTTCTCTTCTCCTACTAGATTTGGGTCTGGTTTGCTGTAGGTTTTCTAGATCCTTGAGGTGAATAGAAAGCTCATCTATTTGGTGCCTTTCCAATTTCTTGATGTAGGCACCTATTGATATAAACTTTCCTCTTAACACTGCTTTTGCTGCGTCCCATAAGTTTTGGTATGTTGTGCTGTTATCCTCATTTACTTCCAGAAAGTTTTTGATTTCTCTTTTGATTTCTTCTATGACCCATTGTTCATTCAGGAGCATGTTGTTCAATCTCCATGTGTTTGCATATGCTCTAGGGATTCCTGAGTTGTTCATTTCCAGCTTCATTGCTTTATGGTCTGAGAAGCTGCATGGTATGATTCTAATTCTTTTGAATTTGCTGAGACTTGCTTTATGGCCTAGTATGTGGTCAATCCTAGAGAAGCTTCCATGTACTGCTGAGATGAATGTAAAATCTTTAGCTGTAGGATTGAAAGTTCTGTATATATCTGTCAGATCCATTTGGGCTATAGTGTCATTTAAATCTACTGTATCCTTGTTGATCTTCTGTCCTATTGATCTGTCTATTTCTGAGAGTGAAGTATTGAAGTCCCCCAGTACTATTGTATTGGAGTCTAAGTCTCCCTTTAAGTCCGTTAACAAATCTTTTAGATAAACCGGTGCCCTGTAGTTAGGTGCATATACATTGATAATTGTTATATCTTCCTGTTGAATTGATCCCTTAATCATTATGTAGTGTCCCTCTTTGTCTCTCTTAACGGTTTTTGTGGTAAAGTTTATGGTGTCTGATATTAAGATGGCTACGCCTGCTCTTTTTTCATTTCTGTTGGCATGGTATATCTTTTTCCAGCCTTTCACTTTCAGTCTGTATGGATCTTTGTTGGAAAGATGTGTTTCTTGTAAGCAGCAAATAGATGGGTTTTGTTCCTTAACCCAATCAGCCAATCGGTGTCTTTTAACTGGACAGTTCAGGCCATTCACGTTCAATATGACTAATGATAAGTGGTAACTTTGCCCTGCCATTTGCCAAAGATAAGTTCTAATATATGCTTTGAATTCCCTGTGATCTTTTGCTGTGAGCTTTCCTTCCTTGGTTTCCTTCCTTTACCTTCTTTCATATTGATGACCGTGTTTCTCTGTTTCTGTGTGTAACACATCTTTAAGCATCTTTTGCAGGGCTGGACGAGTGGCAACAAATTCTTTCAATTTCTGTTTGCTATGAAAAGTCTTTATTTCACCTTCATTCACAAATGAGAGCTTGGCAGGATATAATATTCTGGGCTGGCAGTTTTTCTCTCTTAGTACCTGGGCTACATCTCACCATTCCCTCCTAGCTTGTAGAGTTTCTGATGAGAAGTCAGCTGTGAGTCTGATTGGAGATCCTCTGAGAGTAATCTGACATTTCTCTCTTGCACATTTTAGGATCTTTTCTTTATGTTTCACTGTGGAGAGTTTAATTACAACGTGTCGTGGTGAGGATCTCTTTTGGTCATGTTTATTAGGGGTTCTGTGAGCTTCCTCTACTAGGATTTCTCTGTCCTTCTCCAAACGTGGGAAATTTTCTGCTAATATCTCACTAAACAGGCCTTCTAATCCTTTCTCCCTCTCCATGCCTTCAGGAACTCCTAGAACCCGAATGTTGGGTTTTTTAATAGTATCCTGAAGATTCCCAACAATATGTTTTAGAATCCTAATTTCCTCTTCTTTTCTTTGGTCTGACTGTATCCTTTCCTGTTCTCTGTCTTCTAAGTCCGATATTCTCTCTTCTGCTTCACCCATTCTGTTTGTAAGGCTCTCTATTGTGTTTTTCATTTGATCTATTGAATTCTTCACTTCAGTCACTATCCCAGTTTCCTGTTGTACTAGTTGTTTTGCTTCATTTTGATTCCTCCTTAATATTTCATTTTCACGAGAGAGATTTTCTATCTTGTCCATTAAGGATTTCTGTAGTTCAAGAATTTGTTTTTGAGAACTTCTTAATGTTCTTATCAATTTTTTGAGATCTGCTTCTTGCATTTCTTCTATGTCATCATCCTCATAATCTTGAATTGGGGTGTCTTTTTCATTTGAGGGCTTCATGGTGACTTCCTTGTTTTTATTACCTTGGTTTTTGCGTTTGTTATTTGGCATATTGGAGATATTTGGTTTCTTCACTGTGGTGCTTTTTCTTGTTATACTATGACTCTAGATTAAGTGGACTATCTGTTTTTGATGGAGCCTTAGGGCTTGAGATGGGTGTGGCCTGAGAGCTCTGTTTGGTGTTCCAAAGGTGACACCCCCAGGTTGGGCGTGGTAAACCTCTCTCTCTCTCTCTCTCTCTCTCTCTTTTTTTTTGATTCAAAAGGGAAGTTATTCTGCACAGCTGAACGAAGTTGGAGGTAGTTAGCAGGCAAATGATATACCCACAGGAGCCAGAGATTGGAAGCTCTTTCCCAAGGACCACACAGGGAATCTGTTTGGCCCTCGGAGTGGGCTCAAATTCTCCTTCAGTCTCCCACTGGGTTGCCAAAGTTACGGAATTGTAGCGTCTCTGGAGAGTGCTCACGTGAATTCCGTGAGTTCTCTCCCCCACCGTGTCTTTTTTCACAGTCTCAGTTCAGTAGCACCACAAATTTACTAGGTCCTAATCTCCTGTTAATTCCCCCTGCCCAGAGTCAGGTTTTTCCACTAGGCTCAGGGCCGGTGCAGACCTGAGGTCGCTCTGCTTATGACGTATGTCCAAGATGGCTCCTGCTCTTTGTCTTGCTCGCCCTTGAGAGGTGAGCGGAGAGAGAGAAACCTGTGTCCGTACCAGTCACCTTTTTTTTTCCCTCTCTCTCTCTTCCAGTTAGCTTGGTGAAGTCCCCCTCCCCGGGGGTCGTTCCCTCTAGTCTCCTCTCTCCACTTGCCTGCCGGTGTCTCGGGTTATTGAGGTTCGGCTCACCTCGCATTCCAGCGCTGGTGTGTTGAGTCTGCCGCTGGTGTCCCGAAATGTGGGCTCCCATGCTCTCCACGCAGGTCCGCTCCCCTTCCAGCGCCGATGTGTGGACTCGGAGCCCTGGACGTCCCAAGTCTCTCCGCTGTTGTCTGTGTGGCACGCACTCCCCTTCGAGCACTTGCGAGCAGACCCTGCAGCTTGCACAGCTCAGTCCCACGGCTCGGCTTCCGCGGCTTGGTCGCGCGGCTCGGTCCCGCGGCTCGGCTTTCACATGGTGGGCAACCTTGTTCTCCCAGTAGGTCCTCCGATTCACGACCACTGGATCCAGAAGAGTTTCCTCTGCAATATTTTCCTGGTTCTTTTTTCTGAGGCTACCGTAACTCCCCTTTTATTAAACTAAATTTTCCCAGACTATCGGTGCACGCCCTCACTATTCCGCCATCTTGGCTCCACTCCACTTTATCTATTTCTTCATTCTTTTTTTCTCCTCTACTTAATACCATTAGCTAAACTCCTTACTTAACCTAGAATTAATCATAAATGTATTATCAATTGAAAATAGATTCCAGACAAAATAAGAATGGGAATGGAAGAGGGAGGAGCTGTAGAGATCAGCACACATTCACACAAACCTACCCCTAATGGTGAAGCTAAAAATGTTCCATGGACTCCAAATCCCATTTAGCTGGGTGGCTCTGTTCCCATCTTATGTGTGAAAGTGATCGTATTAAGTATGGACTTGATCATATACATAGGAACATCAGACAAAGGGATCACATAAATAAGAGCAATTGCCTGATAATAACAACAGACAGAATTACAAAGAAGGGAAAGTTCCAACATGGGAAGCAGTCCACACAGCAGACTCATAGAATGACAAACACCCTAAACAGCACTCTGACCTCAGAATCAGCCCCTGAGGCCTGACTGAAAAACGATGAGAGAATTTCAGGCATGGAAAGCCAAGACATAGTGACAAAAATGGTTCTGCATGAAGGATCTCTGTGAGTGAGACCCCAGTGGAAAGAAAAAGCCATCAAAGAAGGATGTATTTATGCTGAAGGGAGCATAGAACTTCCACTTCGCTTATGCCCCTGTATAAAAAACTGACAGTTTGTGAATTCAAAAGGCTTCCGTAACCTTTGCAGCTCATGTCAAGAGCCACAGGTGATCACTGACATCATAGCTAAGAGTGTCAGTTGTTAAATCAACAACAGGAGTCACTGTGCACTTGCTCCCCATGCTGGACCTCTGTCCTTAATGTGTTGTACTACAAGAGTTTCAGGACAATGCATTATACACATGAAAATGATTTAACGTGTCGAATATTTGCACTGAAATATTCCAACTCTATAATAAAACTGACATTAATGGTAAATGAATAATGAATGAATGAATACACTAATGAATGAATAAAAACAGCAAATAGGGGCAGACGCTGTGGTACAGCAGGTTAGCGCCCTGGCCTGAAGCTCCAGCATTCCATATGGGGGCCAGGTCAGGACCCGGTGCTCCATTTCTCCTCCAGCTCTCAGCTATTGCCTGACAAAGCAGCAGAAAATGGCCCAAGTTTCTGGGACCCTGCACCAAGAACCTCTGTCTCCTTTCTTCAGATCAGTGCAGCTCTATCCAATGTGGCTAATAGGAAGTGAACTGAACAGATGGAAGACCTCTCTGCCTCTGCCTCTCCTCTCTCTGTGTAAACTCTTTCAAATAAATTAATAAATCTTAGAAAACAGCAAACGTGTAACTCATTTTATTAAAATAAGAATATTACAATGTCCACCAGGTGACAATGAAAACACAGAAATGAAAAGCAATGAAAAGTTTCAAGGAGAGCCTTTATCTGAGATCAGTTTGTGTTTGTGAACATGAAACACAGGCTAAGAAATTTCTACACAGTATCATTTTTGAAGAAAGGAGGATTGGGACCAACATGAGGGTGTAGTGGAAATAGCCACCACTTGTAACTATGAAATCCCATGTGGGTGCCAGTTCATATCCTGGCTGTACCACTTGGAATCCAGCTTCCTGTTAATGATCCAGAAAAAGCAGTAGAAGATGGCCTAAGATGCTGACACTCAAATGGACAACTGAAATGATCTTGGTTTGCCAAGAACCAGCACTGGGCCACAGCAGATATCTTCAGTGTCTTTGACCAGACGGAAGGTTTCTCCCACTCTCCCTTTCTTTTCTATGAATTGGTGCTTCAGAACAAAAACATTTTAAGAGAAGCATAAACTGTTCATAAGAAGGTTACATTCTGCAATTTATTTTATAACATCAGAATGCAAAATCGGTTTTATAAATCTTAGTGTCTAACAACTGAAAACTGCGAGAGCCTTAAGAGCTACACTTCATAACATCTGTTTCCTTGGAAACTATTCTATCCCTGAATCCTTTCAAAGCATTCTTCTCAGGTCTGAAGAGAATAATGTAGCACTTGGGGACAAAGATGCAGCCCAGGAGCCCTGCACTGGAGCACAAGATGGAGAAGACCTCCACGGCAACCATAAACTTCCCCTTGGTGCTGTGGTAGACAGGAAGGAAGGTCACCCACACACTGCAGAACACCAACATGCTGAACGTCAGGAACTTGGCTTCATTGAAGGTGTCAGGCAGATTCCTGGCTTGGAAAGCCACAGTGAAGCTCAGCAGGGCCAAGGAGCCCAGGTAGCCCAGGACACAGTAGAAAGCAGTGACTGAGCCCTTGTTACACAACAGGATGATGTGGCCATGCTCAGAGTGTGCATCTGTGTCAACAAATGGAGGAGAAGTCCCAAGCCAGATGGCACAGAGAGCCAGTTGGATCAGGGAGCAGATGGGAATAATGGAGTTAGGTACCCCTGATATCAGCCAGTGTCTCATCCTTCTCCCTGGGGCAGTGACCTTGAAGGCCAGAACCACAGTGATAGTTTTGGCCAGGATGGTGGAAACAGCCACGGTGAACACCACTCCAAATGTGGTCTGCCCTAGGACACAGGTGGCTGTGTTGGGACGACCAATAAACAGTAAGGAGCAGAGGAAGCAGAAGATGAGGGCAATGAGCAGGATGTAGCTGAGACAACGATTGTTGGCCTTGACTATGGGAGTGTCTCGGTGCTTCACAAAGACCCCAAGAACAGCAGCTGTTAGAACATTGAAGCACACAGCTGTCCAGACCAGGGTCATCCCCAGGGGCTCTTCATAACACAGAAAGGTCAGTTTTTTGTAGACGCACTGGTCTTGCTCGGTGTTGGCATACTGAAAATCTGCACACTTCACACACTGGTCCATATCTAGTGAGAAATGTAATAAACATCATCCCAAGTTCAGTTATATCTGATTCACAAGTACCTTCTAGAATACCCAACATAGCTAGTTTAGGCAAATAGTTCTTATTTGATGTGAATGACAGCATATAAAATGACATATAAAATTATTGGCAATTATTTATGTCCATCTTCCTCATGTTAGCCAGTTAATACTTCATCTTCCTGAGTACCTTACATAATGATGAGTACATTCTCTTTTTCTCCTAACAAAGTCCTAAGGGCTACTCTCTGAACCTATTCATGGTGCTTTAAAAACATACCTTAACCTCTGTTATTTTAACACCACAAATTCCTTCTTCATTGGTTCTTCAGATTGGGAACTGATGATCAAGATGCCAGAGGGTTGCATGTGTGGTGAGGGCTACTCTGCCTGTATACAGCGCACATTCTGCTGCATGCTCACTTGGAACAAGATCAAGCAGCAGCTCTGTTTTTAAGTTTTTATTTAATGATTGCATTTTTCATACATTCACCTTTAGGAATATAGGGGTTCTTTTCCCTATACCCACCCTCCCACTCCAACTCCCATCACACCTCCTTCTCCCTCTTCCTCTACCATCTACTTCTTCATTATGGTTCATTTTTAGTTTGATTTTAAATACAGAGGACCAACTCCATGTTAAGCATAGATTTCAACAGTTTGTATCCACACACACAGACCACATATAGAGCACAGTTTAGGAACAAAATTTGCAGTCCAGTCTCATAGTACAACTCATTATGGACAGCGGTCTTACATGGGGACTAAGTACACAGTGACCTCTGTTGCTACTTTAATGATTAACATCTTTATGTATGTATGATGTCAGTGATCACCTGAATCTCTTGTCATGGTCTGCCAAGGCTATGGAAGCCTTTTGTGACCAGAGACTCCATCGGTATTTGGACAGGGTTATACACAAAGTGGTTGCTCTCTCCTCTCTTCAGACAAGAGTGCATCCCTCTTTGGTGACCCTTTCTTTCAACAGAGGTCTCACAGAGATCCACCATGTAGTCTATTTTTTGCTGCTGAGTCGTGGCTTTCCATGCCTGAAATGAGCCCTTTTTGTAATAGTGCTATTCCCTCTGTACTCTCATGGCCTATTCAACCACCCAATGGTTGCAGTCTTTGTTTTAATGAGTATTCATTTATTTATAATTTACATGAATGTCAGAGTTTCAGAAAGAGGAGGAGAAGCAGAATGGAGAGAGAGAGAGAGAGAGAGAGAGAGAGAGAGAGAGAGAGAGAAAGAAGGAGAAGAGGACAAGGAGAAAGGGAAAGAGGGAAAAAGAGGAGGGGCAGATCTCCCCCCAGTGATTCACACCCCAAAAGACATTAGTAGCTGGAACTAGGCTGTTTTGAAGCCAGTAACTGGGTGCTTCTTCTGGGCTTCCTGTATTAGTGTGTGCTCCGAAACTTGGGCCATCTTCAGCTGCTTTCCCAAGCATCAGGAGAGAGCTGCATTGGAAGTGAAGCAGCTGGGACTGAAACTGCTGACCAACTGGGATGCTAGCATCCCAGCCAGAGGCTTAAACTACTATACCACAGCACTGGCCCCAGGTTCCCACTCTTAATATCATGGGCTGGAAGATATACTTTGTGAATTTGGGTTGCACAGAAATCACCAGGTGTCTCACTAAAACATATCTCTTTAAGGTAGAATCTGGATTATGTCATGATAGGGGAATACACTGATTGACAAACCACCATTAGAAGGCAAATGGTCAAGTTCTAGAGAAACACAGAACAGCTGTAGTTGATAACAGCTGGATTATTTGCCAGCATTGAACATTTTCATCAAGGAACACACTAGGATGCTGCCTGTAATCAAAGTCAGTCTGTAGATCAGCTTGAAACTTACTGGCATATTTCCACTTTCCTGTCTTTTTATCCTTTAACATGAAAGTTGTCTCCAGCCCTGTCTGTATCCTCTTATTTTCAATATATTGCTCCATCGATGACTGATGTCTCAACTTGCAGATTTCTTCCAATATTTAGTTAGTCTTACCTTTAGATATTTCATACTTTTGAGACATTACAAGTGCCGGACATGCTCAGGCTGACTTGCCCCAAGTGGTGGAGTTGGAAGCATACCAGGGGATTCCAATTCAATCCCATCGAGGTGGCATGCACCAATGCCATCTCACTGTTCCAGGTGATCAGTTTCAGTTCACAGTTGGTCATGGTGGAGGGACTGGGAGTCAAAGGGAGCACATAGACAAGTCTAGTACCTGCTAACGCTAACCGATGGAGTAAATAAAGGGGAGAGTGATCCAACATGGGAAGTGAGATACTCAGCAGACTCATAGAATGGCAGATGTCCTAAATAGCACTCTGGCCTCAGAATCAGCCCTAAAGGCATTCGGAGCTGGCTGAAAAGCTCATGAGAGTATTTCAGGCATGGAAAGCCAAGACACTCTGGCAAAAGATCTCTGCAAGTGAGATCTCAGTGGAAAGAACAGGTCATCAAAGAAGGAGGTACCTTTCTCTGAAGGGAGGAGAGAACCTCCACTTTGACTATGACCTTGTCTAAACATGATAAGAGTCGGAGAACTCAAGGGGCTTCCATAGCCTTGGAAACTCATGACTGGAGCATAGGGAGATTACTGATGCCATAGACAGGAGTGTCAATTGGTAAAGTCAACAACAGGAGTCACTGTGCACTTACTCCTCATGTAGGATCTCTATCCTTAATGTGCTGTACATTGAGATTTAATGCTATAACGAGTACTCAAACAATATATTTCACTTTGTGTTTCTATGGGGGTGCAAACTGTTGAAATCCTTACTTAATGCATACTAAACTGATCCTCTGTAAAAAAAAAAAAAAAAAAAAAAAAAAAAAAAAAAAGAAGTTATCAATTCCCAACTTGACTCTCACTGGGATTAAACATGACAATAGGTTAAAAAAAAAAAAAAAAAAAAAAAAAAAAAAACAAGTGCCAACTTTCATAGCTTTGTTTTCTAGATTTGGTAAGGAAAAGTTACTGCTTTGTACAGTTTTGTATACCAGTACTACTTACTTCAATTATCAATTCACTGATTTCATTACACCATCCCAATATCACTTTTTTTGACAGACAGAGTGGACAGTGAGAGAGAGAGAGACAGAGAGAAAGGTCTTCCTTTGCCGTTTGTTCACCCTCCAATGGCTGCCGCCACTGGTGCGCTGCAGCTGGTGCACTGCGCTCATCCAAATGCAGGAGCCAGGTGCTTATCCTGGTCTCCCATGGAGTGCAGGGCCCAAGCACTTGGGCCATCTTCCACTGCACTCCCTGGCCACAGTAGAGAGCTGGCCTGGAAGAGGGGCAACCAGGACAGAAACCGGTGCCCCGACCGGGACTAGAACCCAGTGTGCCGGCGCTGCTAGGTGGAGGATTAGCCTATTGAGCCGTGGTGCCAGCCAAATGTCATTCTTTTTTGACAATATGCATGGAGCCGAATCTCCTGTGTAATTTTTTGTAGAAGTTGAGTTCTTTCGTCAACTTTGTATCCAATCTTCAGCTGTAATTTCCATGTTTTGTAGCATTCTAAAATACTCTTTAGGATTGAAAGCTAATCCTTCTTTTTGTCATGTTTGAGTGGTTTTGTTCTTTGTTTACAATTCGTAGATCACTTAGATTTTTTCAACTATTTTTCCTCAGTTATGCTAATTATTATTACTTTTTCATGTATTATAAACTGAATCAGATTTTATGAAACTCTTTAGGCATGATGTAGCCAATTTAAAAACACTGTTGGATTTACATTGAGATTTCAAATGTATGAATTTATTTCAACAACAGTGTCTTACAATTTCATTTTGCTGAAATATCTGGCAGTATTTGATCCATCAACCTGAGATGTTCCCATAGAAGAAACAGAATTTTTCCATTTTTCCTGTTCTCTATAGGAGTTGAGAAAGGAGTTCATCTGAAAATTGTTTATCACAATTCAAATATTGGGAATTATTTTAATAACTGTGAGGATATTTGGATTTTTTAAATATTGCTCAACAAATTTCATAATATTTCTATCTGAGAATATCTGAATTTCTTCTATATTTTTCAATGTATCAGAATTAAATGATTAATAAGCTCTAATATTAGTATTTTTATATCTAAATAGACCTCTTCAGCTCTCTTTGTGTATACACACACACAGAGTAATCATATTGTTCACACTGTTCCATCTTGCTGAGTTTCATAAATCTTTCTTGTTTAGGATCACCAACTTTAAATTCTTCCAATTTTTACTTACTTCAATTTCCTTATAATGTCCACATTTTACCTTCAAGGTCTTGTGCTGAATTTGCAGTCATTGACCTACCTTGGTATGCATACTTATTTTTTTAAAGACAGAGTTACAGCGGGAGGTAGAGACAGAGTGAGGTCTTCCATCTGCTGGTTCACTCCCCAGATGGCTGCAGCAGCCAGAGCTGTGCTGATCTGAAGACAGGAGATTCTTCGGAGTCTCTCATGTGTGTGCATTGGCCCAAGGACTTGGGCCATCTTCTACTGCTATCCCAGGCCACAGCAGAGAGCTGGATTAGAAGAGGAGCAGCTGGGACTAGAACTGGTGCCCATATGGAATGCTGGTGCTTCAGGCCACAGCTTAAACTCACTGTACCACAGTGCAATGCCCACTATGCATACTTATTACCATGTATGTCAGCTTGTGGTCTTTTGATATGAATTTTATAAATGTGTGTACATATGTAAGCATAAGAAGGTTCTTGAAGATTTATATTTTGAGCAGCAATGACTTTTGTCAAAGGCTAAGATTAGCCCCATTTGTGATATTTGATGAGTATCATCCTCAGGATGATATACTGCATGATTTCTAAGATAGTTTTTCACATAACACACAGTTTGTGTAGAGTTGCACTTTCTCACTCCAAGCATGCTACACTTGAATTTTGTTGAAAGCACTTTTACCTATACAAGCACAAGGAACTCAGACATGAGTTTTCCTATACTGAATTAGCACATACATCACACTACTCCCATGCAGTGTACTCTGTTGCCAGAACCTTTCATTATCAACGATAAGTTTCAAAACATTTGAATGATACTAAATACATGGTGCAAATAACTACTCATGCAACACAAGCAAAAACTGGAAAATCTTTATGATACATGGGATAGCATAGCTCTGACTCATGGCTAAATCTTAGAAATGCCACACTGTTTTATGGGGTGAATATTCTCCAATCTTGGTTTCTATTCATTTTTTACCATATGTATATAAGCCTGAACTCCAACATGGTCAGCATTCCAGAGACATTCAGTCTTTTGTATGCTTTCATAAATAATACAGAGAGTGTATTGTGGAAAGTTTTATCCTTTTGTGGATTATAATTTATTATAAGGATTAATTTCTACCTGAAGGGGGGAAGACTGTTCTCAGCAGTCATATTCCACAGATTTTCTTTCCATGGATAAGTTGATAATTTAAGAAACAGGTGGCAACTTCTCCAAGAGGCAGGCACTGACTTACCTGTCTTATTGGAAATTTCATTCTCAGGACAAGGTGTGCAATCAAAACAACAGGCAGGCTTTCCCTCCAGAGGGGTTTTCCTGAATCCAGGGCTGCAACTCACACTGCATACCGAGTGTGGAATCTGAGCAAAAATCAGATGAGTGTTGGTCGTAATTCAGACTATAACTTAAGTTCCAAGTAGAGGGTTTTCAAGTCCTGCAAACCTGTTCACTGAAACTGTAAACACCTGTTTCTGACACAAAGACAACATTCTATTTGATTTTCTTAAATAGATTCAAAAGATGTGGAGGAACAAGTGTGTGTACTGTCCATCCTCAGACACTAAAAACATAACAAAGTATTTGGATTGGAAGTGGAGTGGTTTAATGTCTCTAAGTGTCTTTTGAATAAGCCATACTGCACATACTCCCTTAGCAGTTGGGGGGTAACAATGTGTCATGTGAACCTTATGATCAGTCCTACTTACCTCTGTAATTCCTGTGGCCCACTCTATCAAATTCTCAGAGAGAGACAACTGTTCACTCTGTGAAACGTATGGGGAAAACCGTCCTACTTTAACCTTACGTCCAAAACCATATGGAAAATTCCAAAAGTTGAGAATGTCATATTCAGCTTCCAAATTTCTCTTGTGATTCAAATTCACTAGGTCACCAGCTGGATTGGTAAATTGGAGATTCTTCAGAAATGGGTGCAACTGAAAAAATGCATCATATTCTCATGACGACTGCCCAAGTAATAACACATGAAACCCAGGTTAGAGAAAACCTCTCTTTGTCTGTAATCACAAATAAACAATAGAACCTGTTTAGGACCACCCAATGAATTGAAGTAAAAAAAAAAAAAAAACCTGATGAGAACTACATCAAGGTAAGTATGATTTCACTCATTTTTCTACAAAAACAAGGGGAATCAAAAATATCTAGCTGTGAGTTTCAGACTATTTCCCTTTTTTTTGACAGGCAGAGTGGACAGTGAGAGAGAGAGAGACAGAGAGAAAGGTCTTCCTTTGCTGATGGTTCACCATCCAATGGCCGCCGTGGCTGGCACGCTGCTGCTGGTGCACTGCGCTGATCTGAAGGCAGGAGCCAGGTACTTGTCCTGGTCTCCCATGGGGTGCAGTTCCCAAGCACTTGGGCCATCCTCCACTGCACTCCCTGGCCACAGCAGAGAGCTGGCCTGGAAGAAGGGCAATCGGGACAGAATCCGGTGCCCTGACCGGGACTAGAACCTGGTGTACCGGCACCACAAGGTGGAAGATTAGCCTACTGAGCTGCAGCGCTGGCCAGATTCAGACCATTTCCAATAGTACATTCCAAGCTGCCAATACTCATTTTCTCAGTGTACCTAGGAGAACTATCTGTAATAAAGTTACTAGAATAAAGAACTGTGCAAATTATATGAGATTCCTTATGTTCATTGTAGATGAACATCCTCAGTGACATTTGAACCTGAAAATAATTACTGTACTGCTGAAGTTGAAAATGGAATAACACAGTCTAGGTATTTCACATGTCAAAATTAAATTGACAAAATTGGAGAGTATTTTTAAGTCACAGCATTTATGCTTATCCAAATTACCTTCCCACTTTTCATTGGAGCCCTTTTGCTAATGACAAATTACAGGCAGAGGCTCATTTTTTCTTGTGTTTTGCAGAAAGGTTCCCAAGCTACTTGGACTGAACACCTGCAGAAGCTCTTAAGGGGATCACTTCAGGAGTACATGTCAACAATGGAAACCAAGTTACCTGCCAGGGAGAAAATGCCACCTTTGCCCCATTGTTCACTGGCTGCATTTCTACCTCTTGTAGAAGCATCTCATGTATACTATGGGCCACAGCATACACAGCATTGTATATGTTGTAACTCCCATCACTCATGGTCATATCAAAATGATGCGGAGGCAATGATTCCAAGGAAGCATTCAGTGGACAGTTCTGCAAAGTTTTACAGGATGTCCCAGTAACTGAGCAATTAAAAGCCAGCGACCAGAATCTGGAGAGGTAAGAGTCTTCTGGGTACTTGGAAGGGTTAGCTGTCTGAAGAAAGTTTTTGAAACCAGAGATCTCACTATGGTGGTGTGAAAAAATGAGGGTCCCATGGAATGAGTGGAACAGGAAAGGTTCCTCAGAACTGGCAAAATCCCATTGTGAAGTGGTGACCCAGACTTTCCACATCATTAACTCCCTCCATGAATGAAAGCTGGTGCCTATGAGTGACTCAGTGACACAGAAAAGAATCACCACATTTGCTGATGATTTTAGGATCTGTATATGAAACATACTTTGGAATGAAGAAAGTGTCTCTACAGTGGCTGGGATCAATTCCACAAAGTCTACACAGATGCCATTCTTCTGCAACTCTACTTTCAAATCAGTCATAAACTTAATACCTTTTGGGAGGTCTGAGATGGCCAAACCCACCCAGGTCCACCCAAAGTGGAGCATCAAGGAGGCCATGCCATGGGCCAGAGAAGTGTCTTTGGGGGCCATCTGATAGAAGGAAGGAAACTGAGCACTGTCACTCAGAAGAGGTTCAAAAGATCCAAGAGTCAGCTAAGGGAAAAGGCAAGAAATCTGTGTAAGGTTATTGCTATAGTGAATAATCTTATTTCTGAAGAAATTAAACAAATGATGGATGGATCAGAAGATTTTAGAATATTTCATTTTTCTCATCTCCCATTACATATAAACTTCCTAGTTCATGAGTCATTAGACTCACAGGTTGAGAAAAACATTTCTCCTTTTCACTCACCCACACCGCTGCTTCAGAAGAAATGTAGCTAATCCACAAAATCTCTGCATGCATTCTCTTTAGATCACATACTGGGTCAAATGTATAAGGTCTCTGTCACTTTAATTTTTGGTTCTAAGTAAGGCACCTAAGATGATGTACTTTATCCCACTTTTTCACTACACACTCACCTGTGCAATTTTGTAGAGTTCCAGCAAGGTCCCCATTTGGACAGCAGTGCTGCTTTCTGATATTACAGCAACAGACTTGCTCTGTTTCCTACATGTGTAATTAGGAATGTGCTTTTCCAGTCCCGCAAGCCAAATGAAGGGGTTCTCCATCACAGTCATATGACTGTGCATGACATTGTAGAGACCAAATCCCAAGGTCATGTTGGGTAATAGATGGGGGTTTTTGTTGATCTCCTCAATAGTGAAAACCAAGGCCAGAACATACTGGTAGTTTTTGGACTGAAACCTGCATGAAAGGCACAAGGATCTTTAAGGGAAAAGCCTCCAATCCAGATTATCATCAATTCTGTGATTACTGTGGCAGATGGATTGGTCATGGCCAAAATTCATATGTTCTAATCCGTATGTGTAGATTTGCTGAGTACAGAGTGTGAACTGTTGTATTTGCAGGACACATGTCCTCACCAGAACCAATGCTGCTACCAACTTTTACTGGTTTCCAAGCCTAAATGATTCTGAAAAATAAGATCTGCTTTTCCATCATAATGTCTTGGGCATGTTATCCCATGGTTGTCCATGCAGACAAAGAACTTGATCTTATTTTTGGATGCACACCTCATCAATTTAAATCACCTCTGGCAACAGCTACCTCTTCTAAGTGTTTGTATTTGATATCTACAGTAAATACTACAACAGGCTCTGGAATGCCCTCTCTAAAGTTCATGCACACCTAGGAGTACACTCCAGTTGTCAAAGAAAGCATGACAAGGAAAAGCGTATCATCTTTAGCACCGCCTCTAAATGTTTCCTACATCCACAAACTACAATGATTCTTCATCTTACCACATCATTAAGTGCTTCTTGAAATAGCAGTCATACGATCATAAGACTGCAGGTTGTAAAGGGAAAAGAGAGTAACTCAATTGAAGGCTATGTGTTCAAAAAGAGGGATGATGTCACAGTACTGAGAATGGTAGATGGGAGTCTGTAATTGATCCTGAAAAATCTCTTCCCCATCATACTTACCCATCAACCAGCATCACAAGCCAAGAAAATAAAATCGAATTCAGAGATTGAAAGAAGGGAAATAGTGAAAAGGGAGGAGCACTTTAGAGAAGCTGGAAATACTCCCTGGGTGAACATGAATCACTGGGCTACGAGGCACCTGATGCTTTACAATTAAGCCAGTCATGCATTTAGAACACTAAACATATGTTAAAGTAAATCATTATGAGTAGTATCAGTATTTACTCCAAACCGGCCTTCTTCACTCATGTTTTCCTACAATATTGAATAAAAATAGCCTTACATGTGAAGGAAATGATGCATTTCTACTTTTCATTATGAGTGATATCAGTATTTACTCCAAACAGGCCTTCTTCACTCAACTTTTCCTACAATATTGAATATAAATAGCCTTCCATGCAAAGAAAATGATGCATTTATACTTTCTAGGATCTGACATTTCACAAAAAATGCAAATGAGGAGCCCCTTGTATTTATTTCTGATGTCCTGTGTGTTAATTCCTTATGAATAGACTAGGTCATGTACACTGCTTGTAAAGGGTCACTGTGTGCTCCAGAGGAAGTGACAGTTTTTCAGTTCTTGGTCCTTGCTGTAACATAATATGGATATATGTATGCATATTATATACTTATTCTCTCTATATATCTATACATAGGTATACTATAACCATGCACACAGTAGCTATATATATAGTGTTTTATGTATATATAATTTGCATACATATTTGCTATCCAAATATGTCATTCATACTTTGTAGAATGAGGAAATTTGAAAATCATTGCTATGAATCAAATAAAATTCAGTTTTGTATTTCATATATCTGTATCTCTCCTCATTACTATGACACTTCCATTATTCCGCATCCTCTAAATTCTTTCTCCAGCTGCTGCCTTGTACCAAAATGTCTAGACGGCTCTTGGACACACTGGAATTTGTAAGAGTTTATCTCTTTTATGCTGTGTTCTTTATCTCTAAAAACAGTTTATCAGTAACTGTTGTATATTTTAAAGTTAGTGAATCTAACGTTGGAAGGTATAGCACCTAAATCTATTGACAGTTCAGTATTTCTTGTTTTTCCAAGTATCATCAACAAAGATATTTTCCCTGAGTTTATTAAGATTTGATTATGATCTCCAGTTTGCATGGCATACATCTTGGAGGAACTTGGGCTCTATTCATAGCCTCTTTTCCTACTACTGGAAAGTCACTATTTCCTCATCTCCATCATTAAGGGTACACTTAAATGATGTGCTGCATGCATAACCAGGGGGAATACTACTACTAATGAATGAATATTTCATGAATTGGACCCCATGTACACATATTAAGTTAGGTAAATTTATAAAAATCAATGTGAAGTGAGTAATATTGCTACACCAAGCTAGTATACATTAGATTTTTTTCAGCAGAGATATTTGGACAAATGGCTAAAATACTTAATCAGTTGCATCACCTTGGTGGCAACAACTATACTTCTCAAATCCATTGGCTTTAATGATACTGAAATGATCTATGTCCTAATACCTACCTTCTACCAAAGTTCTATGCAGCTGCAACCTACTTCCTGTAGCCTTACAGTAGAAAACAATTAGAAAATTGTCACCCTCATAAACAGGTTTGAAGAAAACAATTCCGCTGTCCTACCAGTTACTATATTCTGCATGCATGAAATTTATATATGCTATATATGTATATGAAATATTTATATTTAGTTACAAATAAAGGATCTTCAAGAGGGGCAAAAACAGAATAATCCCCCTTAAGAAATCTATTTTGCCCAGAAAAGGCAGAATCAGGGAAACACTGTAAATGTAGTAGATTACAACCATTGAAATTCTTATGGGTATATTCATCAGTAAAATATAATTATTATATTTGTGCAAAGGTGTTGCCCTGAGATTACTTTTACATAGAAAAACATTTTGAATCTTTTCTCCTTTACAACTGTAGAAGAAATGAAGTGTTCTCATGGCCCCAAATCTAGTATGTAGCAGAAAAGAGTGTGAGCACATGTGGAAGAGCTCATGTAATTCAGTTCATTCATTTCAGTGCATGGGTTCTGTAAGAATCTACTACTGAGGCACAATAGGCCCCAGAGCTGATGAAAGTGGACAGGGAAGGATAGGAGGATACCGACCAGAATCTGGTTCCCCCTCTGATGAGACAACATTTCCCTGAGCCATCCACAGTGCCAGGCAGAAAGAAATGTCTTCCTCATGCCCCAAATCAATTACCAGCAGTTTTTAGGAGGGACAGAAGATGGACAGGGCAGGGATACAGAACATATTTGCCTATCCATTTGCAGACCCAATAAAAAGTAGCTAATATGTAAATAAATGGAAAATGGTTATGGCAAGGAGAACTTACCTTCTGAATCTGCGATATTTGCTGAAACTTCTCTCGATTCTGGGAACATCATATGTGTAAATGTGCAAAAAAGCAGCGATCTCAGTATCTCCATCCTTGTAAAAACTCTGTTCCATCTGGGAATGGCAGTTGCGACCATCCTGACATGTCACAAGGAGATACAGCTGCAGAAAGAGCATGAGAAAAATCAAAGAAAACATCTGTGAAAAACCCTATGAGACAAGAGCACTGGAACATGCAGGGTCATGCAGGTGGAAACATAGTGTGTGTGTGTGTGTGTGTGTGTGTGTGTGTGTGTGTGTGATTGCTTGAAACAAGTCACTTTAATACTGCTCCATCTGACCTCTTTCCACCAGCTGTCCACTCATCCATGGGGGAATCTGATACTTTTCTGCCCTGAGGCTCTGTAGTTCAGGTCTTCTGTCCTGGTGAAAAACACAAGTAGAAAAACATGTTTGTGAATCATCCTCTTCCCCCAGGTGCCAGGATTTCCTCCAAGTCCATGGATACAAAGACTCAAGGGAGAGACTCCTGCTAGTTACATTTGCTCCAAGGGCTTTGTCAATAAACCACTCCATGAACTTTTGGCAATTATGTACCAGGATTGCATCAGAGGGCATGAAGGGAGGCATCAGGTGAGGCTTTCAGTAAGCTTTCAGACCAGAAATCTCCAGTGTCACACACTACAATGACTCAAAGTGCAACAGGGCAGCCTCCCTCAAGCAGTGTTCTGGGAAGCCACACATCACTTTGATAGCACATAGACTCCAAACCAATCCTGTTTACAGAGATTCCCACTAGGACATGTAGTTTTCAATCACTGTGAAACCAGTAATCAGCCTGAATTCAGATATGTCCATTCTGCATTTCTAATCACTTCATCTTTAGTTGTAAAACATAAAAAACTTCCACATTGCTGTTAACCATGGTAATCCCATGATGATCTGCTTTTGCACCTACAACCTTGGTTGGTGCTCACATGAGAACCTGGGACTATTTGAGTACTTATACCTTTTTTACTCTAAGCAGACAATACCAGCTGGAAGTCACCTCTTTATTCCCACCACCACAAACACCAAGGGCAGAATCATGCATGCAGACACCTATACTTCTTGAATGCAAGTGACTTTCAGGATGCTTATGTAGGACACCATCAGGGCAGCTAGGTACCATTAAACCTTTGCCAAACCACAGACTGTACAAGATGAGAGTGAACAAAATGGATACCATGTCCTATAGGCAATAATGAGGATCAACACTGACTAATCATTTGTGCTTGTATACCTGTGTGAGGTATTGCCAATAGAATAAATCTAATAAGGGGGGTAAGAAAGGGCATATATGCGAACTCTATTTTTCCACTCAAAAGTTTTCTAAACTCAAATTACTGTAAATGTGGTGCCTAATATTTTAAGTAAAACACATTTTTCATTGCTTAGCCACTTCTCTGATGCCATTAGGGAGATTTTGATTAGGGGTACACACAAAGTGAGATGCAGTAAAGGAACAAAATACACAACAGAATTCAGTGACTTGCCTAAAATTGAAAATGTAATTTCATGATGAGTTAAACTTATTACTGGTACATTGATGAAGCTTGTTGTCTATTCAGTTAAACAAGAAACATAAATCTAAATCAGAGAGCAAGCATTCACTGTTCTCTCTAATGTGTAGGAACTAAAAATAGAGTCAATCTTAATGCACTCCATTCACTGAAAATATATTGGGAATGGAGAGGATGAATTCCATGCAATGAGGAGGCTTCAGAAAATTCATGGAAAATGTGTGTTGTGAAACAGTTATGGACGAATCTTTTAAAAATTAGCACCCAGATTCATTCAATATTTTTGCTTAAGTGTTTCTTTCATATTTAACATTTTCATCTTCTATATCCTGAATGCTGCATTTGACATTTTTTATAGTTTGTGATGAATGCTTCAATTATAGAACTTCAGACTTAATTCAGGGAAATATATATTCTAATTGCATAAACTTATATGGAATCTGAAATCATACATTTATGTCAAATTGAACTTTAGAAACAACATCATAAAAGTTGATAATATTTTTTCTATTTGAGACTTTTTTATAATTTATATTGAAGTCCAATATCATGTAGGTTATTGCAAAGCAATTTCCAAAAATAAAAATACGTGGACATTTGATTGGGTAGGTACAGAGTTCTCTGTGTGTACAGGGAACACACACATGAACTTACACTCATTCTACATCGAGAACACTGTCTCCAATGGACTATCCTGGACTATCTTCTCAGGCTCAATACACTTCAAATCAAAAGTAGAAATTGTCCCTTTTTCCCCACATCCTCACCAGCATCTGTTGTTGGTAGATTTCTGTATGTGAGCCATTCTAACTGGGGTGAGGTGAAACCTCATTGTGGTTTTGATTTGCATTTCCCTGATTACTAGCGACCTTGAACATTTTTTCATGTGCCTGTTGGCCATTTGGATTTCCTCTTTTGAAAAATGTCTATTGAGGTCCTTGGCCCATCTCTTAAGTGGTTGTTGATTTTGTTTTTGTGCAGTTTCTTGATCTCTTTGTAGATTCTGGTTATTAACCCTTTATCTGTTGCACAGTTTGCAAATATTTTTTCCCATTCTGTCAGTTGTCTCTTCACTCTCCTGACTGTTTCTTTTGCAGTACAGAAACTTCTCAATTTGATGCAATCCCAATAGTTGATTTTGGCTTTGACTGCCTGTGCCTCCCGGGTCTTTTCCAGAAATTCTTTGCCTGTGCCAATATCTTGAAGGGTTTCTGTTGGTGGGAATGCAAACTGGTCAAACCACTATGGAAGTCAGTCTGGAGATTCCTCCGAAACCTGAAGATAACCCTACCGCTCGACCCAGCCATCCCACTCCTTGGAATTTATCCAAAGGAATTTAAATTGGCAAACAAAAAAGCGGTCTGCACCCTAATGTTTATCGCAGCACAATTCACAAAAGGCAAGACCTGGAACCAACCTACATGCCCATCAATGGTAGACTGGATAAAGAAATTATGGGATATGTACTCTTTAGAATACTATACTGCAGTAAGAAACAATGAAATCCAGTCATTTGCAACAAAATGGAGGAATCTGGAACACATCATGCTGAGTGAAATAAGCCAATCCCAAAGGGACAAATACCATATGTTCGCCCTGATGGGTGACAACTGACTGAGCACCAAAAAGGAAACCTGTTGAAGTGAAATGGACCCTATGAGAAACGGTGACTTGATCAGCATAGCCCTGACTGTTAATGAACAACTTAATACATTATCCCTCTTAGTAGTTTTTTTTTGTCTGTTCTACTTAATATGCTGGTTTAATTCTGTAATTAATACACAGTTATTCTTAAGTGTTGAAAAAAAAGTAGAAATTGCTATAAGTACATGGTAACATTAATGTCATAGCAAGCAGTAAAGGAAACTAAGAAAATTCGCAATGCAGAGGTGAGCTGGCATGTCAGAACTCACTGTATCAATTCTCAGTAACTCCAAATTAGCTATGCTAGTATGTAAAGTCTACAACACTGCATTTTTAACCATTCTGAATTATGTCCCAGCCAAAAATCCCCAATTCCTCCAACTTCCAGCCATACTTAATCTGATGCAGCTCCTCTGAATATAACAGAACATGACACTTTCCTAGTTTTGCCATTTCTGGTAATCCATCAGGAATCTGTTTCTACCATCATCCATCTAACCTAGGAATAATACTGCTGATTACTGAAGAGAGACCAAGATGGCTGAATGAGAAGGACATACTGTTATAATCTAGGAGGAGATATAAAAGTAAAAGTGGAAGAAACACATTCTCCTGGGATAGTTAGAGAGAAAATCACAGTGGGAATTCTATGGAAGGAAGAAGAATGCTGTGTATCTGTGGAAGGTGCAGACATGCAGTATGTTCAAGGACACAACAGACAATCCCAGCAGCCAAGAGCCAGAGAAAGCCACAGTGTTGGAGAGGGAGGGGAGATCAGACTGCAGTGCCTGAGCCACTGGTTATGTAATTGGAGGGAGAGATTTCAAGAGTCAACCACCTGAGAGAAAATTGGAGAATATGGCTACATATCCTTCCAGATACATGTTTCCAACATACAAATTAAAAAAAACAGAAGGGACAGTACAAATATCATCAAAACTGCATAGAAGAATTGAACAGACATTGCTGCACAAATAGAAGAGCCAAAGGCCTTACCAAGGGTGCTAAACATTAGTAAACTTGGAATACTATTCAAAATCACACTGAGATATCACCTCACATCTGCTCGATTGGCTACAATAACTTTTGTTTTAAAGATTTTGTTTGAATGGAAGATTGAGAGAGTGAATGTGAGTGATACAGTCAGAAAGAGAGAGAGAGAGAAAATATCTTCCATCCCATGGTTCACTCTCCAAATGATCACAACAGCTGGAGCTGAGCTGATCCAAAGACAGGAGCCAGGGGCTTCTTCAGGTCTCCCAAATAGCTGCAAAGGACCAAAGACTTGGGCCATCTTCCACTGCTTTCCCTGGCCACGAAGGGCACATGGATCCTTAGGGATCTTTGGTAAATGTCTCCAACCATGATTATTATCAACTCCAAACTTAGAACTACTAGAGAATGAATGTTTTGCGCAAATATGGGGAGGTTGAAATACTGCTCTGTAGCATGATTATAGTTGGTGAGGTCTTTAGGTGGTAATAGCAATTTTTTATGGCTTACCTAGTTGCTTTCTCGCAATTTTCAATATGAGACTGCACGGAGAGTTTGTTACATCTCTCTAACAGGTGAAGACTGTGAGAAGAGGAAAGGAAAACTATCTTTAGTGGAGGCAGGAAACGTGTCCTGGACAAACACCAACCTCATGTATATTGATCCTAGTCTTACCAGCCTCAGCAATTCTGAAAAATAAATTTCTGTTCTCAGGTCAAAAAGTCATGGTATGTTATGACTAACAAAACAAGTAAATTGGGATGAACACTAGTTACTCTCATTTGTGTCAACAGACGGCTCTCCCAAGTCCTTGGATTTTGTATTTGTAGCAAATGCCAGAACAGGCTCTGGAATGTTCTATCTAAATTACATGTTCCACAAGGAAGAGAAAATGATTTTCTTTCTTTTTTTTTATCTTTTATTTAATGAATATAAATTTCCAAAGTACGACTCATGTGTTACAATGGCTTCCCCCCCATACCGTCCCTCCCACCCACAACCCTCCCCTTTCCCACTCCCTCTCCCCTTCCATTCACATCAAGATTCATTTTCGATTATCTTAATATACAGAAGATCAGCTTAGTATACCTTAAGTAAGTATTTCAACAGTTTGCTCCCACACAGAAACATAAAGTGAAAAATAATAGATGATTTTTTTTAAATGATGATGAAATCAGATCTGACCTATTGTCATGTTTAATCCCAGTGAGAGTCAAGTTGGGAATTGATAATTTCTTTCTTTTTTTTTTTTTTTTTACAGAAGATCAGTTTAGTGTACATTAAGTAAAGATTTCAGTCGTTTGCACCCCCATAGAAACACAAAGTGAAATATACTGTTTGAGTACTCGTTATAGCATTAAGCCTCAGTGTACAGCACGTTAAGGACAGAGATCCTACATGAGGAGTAAGTGCACAGTGACTCCTGTTGTTGACTTTACCAATTGACACTCCTGTTTATGGCATCAGTAATCTCCCTATTCACCAGTTATGCGTTTCCAAGGCTATGGAAGCCCCTTGAGTTCTCCGACTCTTATCTTGTTTAGACACGGTCATAGTCAAAGTGGAGGTTCTCTCCTCCCTTCAGAGAAAGGCACCTCCCTCTTTGAAGACCTGTTCTTTCCACTGGGATCTCACTCACAGAGATCTTTTTGCCAGAGTGTCTTGGCTTTCCATGCCTGAAATACTCTCATGGGCTTTTCAGCCAGATCCGAGTGCCTTTAGGGCTGATTCTGAGGCCAGAGTGCTATTTAGGACATCCGCCATTCTATGAGTCTGCTGAGTATCTCACTTCCCATGTTGGATCACTCTCCCCTTTATTTATTCTATCGGTTGGTGTTAGCAGATACTGGACTTGTTTATGTGCTCCCTTTGACTCTTAGTCCTTTCATTATGATCAATTGTGAACTGAAATTGATCACTTGGAGTAGTGAGATGGCATTGGCACATGCCACCTTGATGGGATTGAATTGGAATCCCCTGGTATGTTTCCAACTCTACCAATTGGGGCAAGTCAGCCCGAGCATGCCCCAAATTATACATCTCTTCCCTCTCTTATTCCCACTCTTATGTTTAACAGGGATCACATTTCAGTTAATTTTCAACACTTAAGAATAACTGTGTGATAATTACAGAATTAAACCAGTCATATTAAGTAGAACAGACAAAAAAAATACTATGAGGGATAATGTATTAAGTTGTCCATTAGCAGTCAGGGCTATGCTGATCAAGTCACCATTTCTCATAGTGTCCATTTCACTTCAGGAGGTTTCCTTTTTGGTGTTGAGTCAGTTGTCACCCATCAGGGAGAACATATGGTATTTGTCCCTTTGGGACTGGCTTACTTCACTCAGCATGATGTGTTCCAGATTCCTCCATTTTGTTGCAAATGACTGGATTTCGTTGTTTCTTACTGCGGTATAGTACTCTAAAGAATACATATCCTATAATTTCTTTATCCAGTCTACCGTTGATGGGCATTTAGGTTGGTTCCAGGTCTTGGCTATTGTGAATTGTGCTGCAATAAACATTGTTTGCCAATTTAAACTCCTTTGGGTAAATTCCAAGGAGTGAGATGGCTGGGTCGACAGTAGGGTTATATTCAGGTTTCTGAGGAATCTCCAGACTGATTTCCATAGTGGCTTGACCAGTTTGCATTCCCACCAACAGTGGGTTAGTGTCCCTTTTTCCCCACATCCTCGCCAGCATCTGTTGTTGGTAGATTTCTGCATGTGAGCCATTCTAACCGGGGTGAGGTGAAACCTCATTGTGGTTTTGATTTGCATTTCCCTGATTGCTAGTGACCTTGAACATTTTTTCATGTGCCTGTTGGCCATTTGGATTTCCTCTTTTGAAAAATGTCTATTGAAGTCCTTGGCCCATCTCTTAAGTGGGTTGTTGGTTTTGTTTTTGTGGAGTTTCTTGATCTCTTTGTAGATTCTGGTTATTGACCCTTTATCTGTTGCATAGTTTGCAAATATTTTTTCCCATTCTGTCGGTTGTCTCTTCACTCTCCTGACTGTTTCTTTTGCAGTACAGAAACTTCTCAATTAGATGCAATCCCAATAGTTGATTTTGGCTTTGACTGTCTGTGCCTCCCGGGTCTTTTCCAGAAATTCTTTGCCTGTGCCAATATCTTGAAGGGTTTTTCCAATGTTCTCTAATAACTTAATGGTGTCAGGACGTAGATTTAGTTCTTTAATCCACGTTGAGTGGATTTTTGTGTAAGGTGTAAGGTAGGGGTCTTGCTTCATGCTTCTGCACGTGGAAATCCAGTTTTCCCAGCACCATTTATTGAATAGACTGTCCTTGCTCCAGGAATTAGTTTTAGATCCTTGATCAAATATAAGTTGGCTGTAGATGTTTGGGTTGATTTCTGGTGTTTCAATTCTGTTCCATTGGTCTATCCATCTATTTCTGTACCAGTACCATGCTGTTTTGATTACAACTGCCCTGTAGTATGTCCTGAAGTCTGGTATTGTGATGCCTCCGGCTTTGTTTTTGTTGTACAAGATTGCTTTAGCTATTCGAGGTCTCTTGTGCCTCCATATGAATTTCAGCATCATTTTTTCTAGATCTGCGAAGAATGTCTTTGGTATCTTGATTGGGATTGCATTGAATCTATAAATTGCTTTTGGGAGAATGGACATTTTGATGATGTTGATTCTTCCAATCCATGAGCATGGAAGATTTTTCCATTTTTTGGTATCCTCTTCTATTTCTTTCTTTAAGGTTTTGTAATTTTCATCGTAGAGATCTTTAACGTCCTTGGTTAAGTTTATTCCAAGGTATTTGATTGGTTTTGTAGCTATTGTGAATGGGATTGATCTTAGCAGCTCTTTCTCAGTCATGGCATTGCTTGTGTATACAAAGGCTGTTGATTTTTGTGCATTGATTTTATACCCTGCTACTTTGCCAAACTCCTCTATGAGTTCCAATAGTCTCTTAGTAGAGTTCTTTGGATCCTCTAAGTACAGAATCATATCGTCTGCAAAGAGGGATAGTTTGACTTCTTCCTTCTTGATTTGTATTCCTTTGATTTCTTTTTCTTGTCTGATGGCTCTGGCTAAAACTTCCAGAACTATGTTAAATAGCAGTGGTGAGAGTGGGCATCCCTGCCTGGTGCCAGATTTCAGTGGAAATGCTTCCAACTTTTCCCCATTCAATAGGATGCTGGCTGTGGGTTTTTTATAAATTGCTTTGATTATATTGAGGAATGTTCCTTCTATACACAATTTGCTTAGAGTTTTCATCATGAAAGGGTGTTGAATTTTATTGAATGCTTTCTCTGCATCAATTGAGATAATCATATGGTTTTTCTTCTGCAGTCTGTTAATGTGGTGAATCACATTGATTGATTTGCGAATGTTGAACCATCCCTGCATACCAGGGATGAATCCCACTTGGTCTGGGTGGATGATTTTCCTGATGTGTTGTTGTATTCTATTGGCCAGAATTTTATTGAGGATTTTTGCGTCTATGTTCATCAGGGATATTGGTCTGTAATTTTCTTTCAGTGCTGCATCTTTCTCTGGCTTAGGGATTAAGGTGATGCTGGCTTCATAGAAAGAATTTGGGAGGATTCCCTCTTTTTCGATTGTTCTGAATAGTTTGAGAAGAAATGGGATTAGTTCTTCTTTAAATGTCTGGTAGAATTCAGCAGTGAATCCATCTGGTCCTGGGCTTTTCTTTGTTGGGAGGGCCTTTATTACTGTTTCAATTTCTGTTTCAGTTATGGGTCTATTTAGGTTTTTGATGTCTTCATGGTTCAATTTTGGTAGATTGCATGTGTCCAGGAATCTATCCATTTCTGATAGGTTTTCCTGTTTGCTGGCATACAGGTCCTTGTAGTAATTTCTTATGATTCTTTTTATTTCTGTGGTGTCTGTTGTTACGTTTCCTTTTTCATCTCTGATTTTATTGATTTGGGTCTTTTCTCTTCTTTTTTTAGTTAGTTGGGCCAATGGGGTGTCAATTTTTTTTATTTTTTCAAAAAACCAGCTTCTCGCTTGGCTGATTTTTTGTAATTTTTCTTGGATTCAATCCTGTTAATTTCTTCTCTGGTTTTAATTATTTCTCTTCTCCTACTAGATTTGGGTCTGGTTTGCTGCAGTTTTTCTAGGTCCTTGAGGTGCGCTGAAAGCTCATTTATTTGGTACCTTTCCAATTTCTTGGTATAGGCACCTATTGCTATAAATTTGCCTCTCAATACTGCTTTTGCTGTATCCCATAAGTTTTGATATGTTGTGTTGTTGTCTTCATTTACTTCCAGAAAGTTTTTGATTTCTCTTTTGATTTCTTGAATGACCCAGTGTTCATTCAGGAGCATGTTGTTCAGTCTCCATGTGTTTGCATACTTTCTGGGGTTTCCTGAGTTGCTAATTTCCAGCTTCATCCCGCTGTGGTCTGAGAAGCTGCATGGTATGATTCTAATTCTTTTAAATTTGCTGAGACTTGCTTTATGGCCTAGTATGTGGTCAATCCTAGAGAAGGTTCCATGCGCTGCTGAGAAGAATGTGAAGTCTGTAGATGTAGGGTTGAAAGTTCTGTAGATATCTGTTAGATCCATTTGGGCAATAGTGTCAATTAAATCTGCTGTTTCCTTGTTGATCTTCTGTCCGGATGATCTGTCTATTTCTGAGAGTGGAGTATTGAAGTCCCCCAGTACTATTGTATTGCAATCTAAATCTCCCTTTAAGTCCCTTAACATATCTTTTATATAGACCGGTGCCCTGTAATTAGGTGCATATACATTTATAATAGTTACATCTTCCTGTTGAATTGAACCCTTAATCATTATATAGTGTCCCTCTTTGTCTCTCTTGACAGTTTTTGTATTAAAGTTTATTTTGTCTGATATTAATATGGCTACACCTGCTTTTTTTTGGTTTCTGTTGGCATGGAATATCTTTTTCCAACCTTTCACTTTCAGTCTGCATGCCTCTTTGTTAGAGAGATGTGTTTCTTGTAGGCAACAAATAGTTGGGTTGTGTTCTGTGAGCCAGTCAGCTAAACGGTGTCTTTTAACTGAAGAATTCAGACCATTAATGTTCAATGTGACTATTGATACGTAGTGACTTTGCCCTGCCATTTTCCCGGAAATATTTTCTAGTATATGCTTTGAGCTTCCCATGCTCTTTTACTGGTAGGTGTTCTTCCTTTCCCTTCTTTCATATTGATGGCCGTGTTTCTGTGTTTCTGAGTGTAGCACATCTTTAAGTATCTTTTGCAGGGCCGGACGAGTGGCCACAATGTCTTTCAATTTCTGTTTGCTATGAAAGGTCTTTATTTCACCTTCATTCACAAATGAGAGCTTGGCAGGATATAATATTCTGGGCTGGCAATTTTTCTCTCTTAGCACCTGTGCTATGTCTCGCCATTCCCTCCTAGCTTGTAGGGTTTCTGTTGAGAAGTCAGCTGTGAGTCTGATTGGAGATCCTCTGAGAGTAATCTGACGTTTCTCTCTTGCACATTTTAGGATCTTTTCTTTATGTTTCACTGTGGTAAGTTTAATTACCACGTGTCGTGGTGAGGATCTCTTTTGATCATGTTTATTGGGGGTTCTATGAGCTTCCTGTACTAGGATATCTCTGTCCTTCTCCAAACCTGGAAAGTTCTCTGCTAGTATCTCACTAAAAAGGCCTTCTAATCCTTTCTCTCTCTCCATGCCTTCAGGAACTCCTAGAACCCAAATGTTGTTTTTTTTAATAGTATCCTGTAGATTACCAACAATATTTTTTAGGTTTCTAATTTCCTCTTCTTTTCTTTGGTTTGACTGTATGTTTTCCTGTGCTCTTTCTTCTAAGTCCGATATTCTCTCTTCTTCTTCACCCATTCTGTTTTTAAGGCTTTCTAATGTGTTTGTCATTTGATCTATTGAGCTCTTCCTTTCATTTTGATTTCTCTTCACTATCACACTTTCCTGTTCTACTAGTTTCTGAGTTTCATTTTGACTCTTCCTTAAAATTTCGTTTTCACGAGAGAGATTTTCAATCTTGTCCATTAAGGATTTCTGTAGTTCAAGGATTTGCTTTTGAAAACTTCTAAATGTTCTTATCATAAATTTTTTGAAATCCGTATCTTGCATTTCTTCTATCTCATCATCTTCATACTCTTGGCTTGGGGTGTTTTGCTTATTTGGAGGCATCATAGTGTCATCGTTGATCTTGCTCCCTCTATTTCTGTGTTTGTTACTTGGCATAGTTAATTCTTCTTGTGTCACTGTGCGTTTTTTTTTTCTTTTTTTTTTTATACTGTGTCCGTGTTAAGTGGACTGCCTGCTGTTGGAGGAGCCTTGGAGGCTTGAGATGGGTGCGGCCTGAGAGCTCTGCCTGGTTCTTCCAGGTTAAGGGTGTGCAAAGGTGACACCCTCAGGTTATGCATGGTAAATCTCTCTCTTTTTATTTATTTATTTATTTTATTTATTCAGGGGGTAAGTAACACCGCAGGGCATGGCTGTGCAGAATTGATGGTATTTAGCTTCTAGTCTTTGGCTCCTCTGGACTCCCACTGGGTTGCCTAGGCTACTGAATTGTAGTGACTCAGTTCCTTAGCTCTCCCCCATTGATATGTAAATCCAGAGAGCAGGCCTGCTCTTTGTCTCTTGGGAATTCTAGCCTTGCAGCCTTGTAACCTTTGCAAGGTTAGGGGGAAGAGAAACCCCGAAGGTTTTTTTTTTCCTTCTTTCTGGTAGTGAGTTTGCTGCACTTTCCAGCCCCCCTCTAGATTCTGACCCCCATTTCCCCACCAATGTCTCGGGTTATTGAGCTCACCTCCCCTTCCAGCGCCGATGTGTGGACTCGGAGCCCTGAGCGTCCCAAGTCTCCCTGCTGTTGTCTGTGTGGCATGCACTCCCCTTGGAGCACTGGGGCTTCTGCGGCTCGGTCCCGCGACTTGGCTTCCGTGCGGTGGGCGACCTTGTTCTCCCAGTAGGTCCTCCGATACACGATTCCCGTGCAATTTTTTCCTGGTTCTTTTTTCTGCGGCTACCGTAACTCCCCTTTTATTAAACTAAATTTTCCCGGAAATTGAAATGAATTAAATACAAAGGAAAGCAAAATGAATTAAATACAAATCAGTCTTGCTGAATTTTGCACATGTGCCATCATGTACCAAAAATGGTTATTTATATTAGCACATCATTAAATGACTCCTCGAACAGCATCATCATGAACATGACTTTGTGCAAGGTCTTGGGAAAGAATAACTCATCTGAGGGCTATGTGGCTAGCAGAGGCAGGATATCTAAGTGTGGTGCATGGTGGAGTACAAGGCTTGGCATTTATAACTGTTAAGCCTCCTCCTTTTCAAAACTGGGCATCAGCTCCCGCCCCAAATTAGGAAACTAATTCAGATTCAAAGCCTGAATGAAGGAGAATCTTAAATGCAGAACATTTAGAAGATGTCAGAATCACTGGGGGGACTTCAAGTACTGTAGATCAAAAGGCACTGCACCTAGTGAAGCTGAATGGCTGCCATCTAGTTTTCTATGGAAATCTGAAAAGTATATTCATATAAATAATGACTATTGGTAGCAGTTCTAACTCCAAATAGGTCTTATTCTCTGAATCTTAACTCCAGACGTGCATGCAGATTGACTTGCAGGTAAAGAAACACATCATGCGTTTCTACAGCCACTGACACAAAACTTCCCCAAGGTTAGAACACAGGTGCCCTTTGTGTTTCAAGTGTCCTGAGTATTCAGTCATGATGAACAGTATATTTCATGTTGACAGCTTATACACCCTCATATGTTCTGACCAGAAGAGGTATCTTTCAATTGTTGGGCATAGGATTTATATGTTTCCAACATGACAAATTGTAAACTTGACTTTTCAAGTATTTCTTTATTATCTATGTTGCTTTCTGGGTGAGATAAGTGGAAAATTGCCATTCTAAGCAAAAATATATTTTCTGATCTGTATTTAGTCTTTTCTTCTCTTCTTTGTCATTCTTCCAGTTTTCCTGTAATTGCTCTGTCCCTTTCATTTCCTCCTCCTCCTCTTCTCTATAAAGCTGTATATGATGACTGCCAAAGAGGCTTTATGGGAGTTTGCAAGTGGATACCTATATCATTCCATCCTTTATCTCTTCAAACAGGTCATCAGTGGTAAGAAGAGATTCTGACACTGGGAAATCTAACAGTTGGGGATTTAGTGGCTAAAGCATTTATTGTAAATTTAATATTCTTTTATTCTGCTGTCATCAACAAACATCTATTTTTCCTTCACGTGTCTAATGAGGTTACTTTATAAGGTGCTTCTTGCATGACTTTTCACTTGTGAGATACCTGTGTCCTTATGACAATCTTTTCCTCCACTTAGGAACCATGAGAGGCTGGTACCATGGCTCAATAGGCTAATCTTCTGCCTTGCAGTGCCGGCACACCAGGTTCTAGTCCTGGTCTGGGTGCCAGATTATGTCCCAGTTGCCCCTCTTCCAATCCTACTCTCCACTTTTCCCAGCAGTGCAGTGGAGGATGGCCCAAGTGCTTGGGCCCTGCACCCCCATGGGAGAACAGGAGAAGCACCTGGCTCCTGGCTTTGGATCAGCTCGATGCGCCGGCTACAGCATGCTGGCTGCGGAGGCCATTGGAGGCTAAAACAATGGCAAAAGGAATATCTTTCTCTCTGTTTATCTCTCTCTCACTGTCCACTCTGCCCATGAAAAAATTTAAAAAAAAGAACCATGAGAGTTTCTCCTGGTCATGGAATATCCCATGTTGAGTGATTTCATTTTCCTCTCATGTCTCAGAGTTTATCTGGGATTCCCACATTAATTTGCCCCAGATGCATAGTGAAATACACATAAATCTTTTCCTTTTAGGATGGCTCTTAGCCTTTGTCTGTTGTTTTGTCTGCAAAAACATTCAACTGTTTGCAATCCATTTCTTTCTTCCTGGGGTTTTCTCATCTAGCAAATTTAGGGAAATAATCCAAATCATACTCTTTGAAAGACCTTGATTTGTGTTAAATGAAGAAGGGAAATCTAAAAACACAAGGAAGTAGAATTGGGCAGAGTCTCCTACTTACCACAGGATTCCTGCCTCTGTCTTCTGATGAGAAAACTGTGTGCACAGAGCTGAGGCTCCAGACTTTGGCTGAAGATCAATTTGGGGGCATTCATTGTGGCAGATGTGTGGACCTCTGCAAACTTCAGGTGTCGCTCTTGAGGAGCTGACCTGAGAGGTTCCACAAGCAGGAGCCCTTAAAACCATCCCCTACCCCTTCAGGTGCATTTACTGCAGTCTTGCAGGCAAGGTCAAATCCATGCTCTGCCTCAGGCACCCTCTAGTGCCTGAGGGCGTTATTGACCCTGACTGAAAGGAAGGGAGACATGGGCATAAGAGCAGTAGACAGCTCCAAATCAAGACTGGGTCAACTGAAACATCCAAGTATAATGGAACGGATCTCCATGGGAACATCAGATGGCTGTGCAGAAATAAACATGAATGTGTACAGGAAGTCTGAAAGACTATTTAGATAGGAGCTGCCTGTGAGCAATGGGATTGTAGTTGGTTTCCTTTTCTCTTTATAAATACTTAGATTCACTTGCATAAGGATACTATTGAACAATAAATGATAACTGGCCAATTTCAATTGAATTTAAAAATGAATGCCAATGTGTTTCCTTTTTAATGAAATAAACAAGCCTATAATAAAACAGATAAGTCATGAAAAGTAAGTCATCATAGAATATACTATTCAGATAATACATAAACATATGATCTAACTATGATTGATAGAAATTATAGTCAGATATATTATTGGCACATTAACTCAGGACTTAGTTTTTGCATGCAAAAATGTAGAATTTCAGTTCCAGTGATCTTGCCTTTAAAAACACACATACATACACAACAAAATTGTTTTGAAACTCAAGGACTCAGATACCAATTGACTTGGAAATTAGAAGACACACATGCTAATGGCTATTCATACACAATTGAGTATGAATCAGGAAGTATTGCTATGTTCTGAGACAGCCACATAAAGTTATGATACCTCCCACCCAAGTGCTTCTCAGGCTATAGCTGCTGAAGACACTGTTGGAGGGTTTGGGGAGAAAGAAGTAATTCTATGAGGAACTGATGACTCTGCTGGAGATGATGGGGACATTTAATTAAAGATGCCTCAGTTAGGGAAAAGGCTCTCAAAAGGTAGTTGGAATCTGCATGATCTGGTGCTTCACCACTTATCTTTGAGAATAATGTGACCTGGAGCTGGGTAGTGGTGCAGTATGTTAAGCTTCCACCTTGAGTGCACACACTTTACAACCTCTGCTGGAGAGCACTTGGGAAAAAGGTACCCTAATCCAGTTGGTGGGAATGTCAAATGATGCAGCACTGTGGAATACAGTATGGAAATGTCTGTGAAAGAAAATAGATCTGCCATATGACCCAGTCAACTGACTCCTAGGAATTTACCCAAATAAAATGAAATCAGCATGAAAAGGGGTCATCTGTACCCCCATGTTCATTGAAGCTCAATTCAAAATAGCTGAGTATGGAATCAACCCAGATACCCATCAACTGATGACTGGATAAAGAAACCATGGTTTATACTCTAAGAATATTCATCAGCAGTAAAAAAAAGGAATATTGTCTTTTGCAATAACATTGATACAACTGGAAACCATTATACTTAGAGAAATAAGCCAGTATCAGAAAAGACATGTACTATATGTGTTCTCCTATCTGTCATAACAAGTGCCTAAAAAGTATTGTATTGGAGTGAAATTGACAATTGGGGATCCATGATTGTTTATAGCCTTTGTCTCTATTTTTGAGGGATACTGTTGGTTTCTTCCTACCATTGTAGAACACTTTGCATATTGTAGGGTTAATCTCATGGGTACAAAGTAAACTAGAAAAGGGTTCTTTGCAAAAACAAAGAATGGGAATAGGAGAGGGAGGGGAAGAAGCATAAGATTGTTGACAGGAGGGAGGATTAGGTGGGAAGTATCACTACATTCCTAATCTGTATATATGAAATTCATGAAACTTGTATACCTGAACTAAAATTTGAAATAGAAACACATTGAGTAACTTACAAACAACAACAAAAAATTTAAAGGCAGAAGTTACAACAAAATACATGTAATTCATGAACAATGGGAATAGGATACAATGGACATTTCTGCACAGTTAAATATATGACCAGAGGTCATTACAAAGGATCCTAATCAGCAATAAGTATGGAGAAACCATTCTACACCAGAAGGAGCCTCCACCTCACATCTACTACATTGGTACAGAGAAAAATTTTCCAAGTGATGTAGATAACACAGGGAATTTGGAATCTTTAAATGTGCTAGAAAGTAACAGCACATATGGTATGGAAGGCAGTTGTCATCTCCTTAGCAAATTCAACACAACATTAATTTATGACCAAAACATTCCACACCTGAGAGTACACTCAAAAATTAGAAAATATGCAAAAATCTCTTCCATATCAGTGCTTGTATCCAAACAGCCAAAATTGGAAATGGCACACAAATCAGTCTACAGTTAATTGGAGACACAAAACTCAAAAAAATTACAGCAAGGGTTTATCAGTTTGTCAGGAAAATTGTAGATGCTTGCAATAATGTGGATGCCCCTTGAAAACACCATGCAAAATGAAAGGTCACCTAAATCCACAGAGTCCAATATTTAATTTGTACACAACATTCAGTACCATGAAATCCACAGTAACATAAACAGATTGGTAGTTGTGCAAAATCAGTTTTTCAATCTTAGCTTCTAACCATTAAAACTGAGATTGCCTTAAGACTTACAACTGAGAACATCTGTTTCCTTGGAAGCTATCCTATCCCTTAATCCTTTCAAAGCATTCTTCTCAGGTCTAAAAAGAATAATGTAGCACTTGGGGACAAAGATGCAGCCCAGGAGCCCTGCACCAGAGGCCAAGATGGAGAAGACCTCCATGGCCACCATGACCTTCCCCTTGGTGCTGTAGTAGACAGGCAGGAAGGTCACCCAGACACTGCAAAACACCAGCATGCTGAACATCAGGAACTTGGCTTCATTGAAGGTGTCAGGCAGATTCCTAGCTAGGAAAGCCACAGTGAAGCTCAGCAGGGCCAAGGAGCCCAGGTAGCCCAGGACACAGTAGAAAGCAGTGACTGAGCCCTTGTTGCACACCAGGATGGTGTGGCCATGCTCAGAGTGTGCATCTGTGTCAATAAAAGGAGGAGAAGTCCCAAGCCAGATGGCACAGAGAGCCAGTTGGATCAGAGAGCAGATGGGAATAATGCAGTTAGGTACCCTGATATCAGCCAGTGTCTCATCCTTCTCCCTGGGGCAGTGACTTTGAAGGCCAGAAGCACAGTGATAGTTTTGGCCAGGACGGTGGGAACAGCCATGGTAAACTGTTGGGAGCCACTGTGCTGGTTTCCCTGTAGAGGCCTTTGTTTAGAGTAACCTTCAGCTGTGTTCCCTTAAGGATTCACTAGAAAATTCCACTTGTACAGCTCACTGATATGGTTAGCACTTGGCCATCTGGGTGCTCTCTTTCTTGCACCTTGATAAGCACGTCTGGTAGCTGTAAGACCTCGCTGTAACTCCCTTTGTCAAATTGATACTGATTCCTTTGAAATTATTTTTTGTACTATCTTCTAAGATGACCCCTGCTTACCCTCAAATGTTAAAATCCTTGCCTTGTACTATATAAGCTACCTCCTTCTCCAATAAAGTGAGACCTTGATCAGTATATTGTCTTGGTCTCCCTTCTCATATCTGGTTTGTCTCTCCATTCAGTTCTGCCCTCCTCGTGTCCTAGTTGATTACCCTGTGTGCCAGGGCAAGTGGCGCCCAACATGGAGCTCGCAGAATGGGAATTGAGCTGAAGGTCACTGGAAGAGCCGGCCATTTCATTTAGGTCACCGCCTTGTCTCATAACCGCCACCATGGACAATTGTCTGTGATACAGTCCCGAAGAAGGTGAGGGAAGACCTGCATGGTGGCCACTGTGTCCTGACCCATCCGTGACACAGGCCACAAAGGTAAAAAGAGCAACACAATTATGGGACAAACACTCACTAAGCAAGAAATGTTTTAGAAGGGCTAAAAGCCTCACTCAAGGCACAAGGAGCAAGGGTTTAAAAAGGTGAGCCATAGAACAGTTCATTAATGCTACAGGAATAGTCAGTCCTTGGTTTGCAGAAGGAGTTGTGAATGAACAACATTGGGATTTGCTTGGAAAAGATTTAAATGTGCATTTAAAGAAGCAAAGCAAGCTGTGACAAAGGCTGTGAAAGCTTTATTGCAGATGTAGAGAATAGGGTTAAAGAAACAAACTGTAGAGCGATTTATCAGTGCTGTTGAAAAAATTAGTCCTTGGTTAGCTGAAGAGGGTGTTGTGGATAAGAAACACTGGGAGTAAAAAATATAGATCAGTGTACACTGGACAGCCCTCACCCTGCATTTAAATATTTCATTTGAAGTAAATGTTACCTGTTGTGAAGTTAATATTACTATGTGAAAAGAGGAATTGTGGTGACAAAGTGTCCAGACTACCCATTCTGTTTTTGTATTATGTATTAACTCTATCCCTATTATCGATAGGAATGCTTGGACAGATTATGCTTGGTTTGCTTCACAAAAAAATGTAAATCAAAATATGCCACAAATAGTTAAGATTCCACAAACCTGCAAAAATATAACAATTACAGTTAATAAAAGGCTAATTCCCCCTCAGATATGTTTCAATTTATCCTTAAAACACATTGAATACTATTGTGTTTGATTGCTGAATGTATATTTGTATGAGAAATTTGTATTGTATTCTTACGATGTGTTAATTATTCCTATACCTTGGTGCAACTCTAGGGCCAAATGTAGGGACAGATTTTTGGGATGGAGAGGCTTGTATTTAGGCTTGTCTCTGATAAACAAGTAACTTGTCTGCCAGATGACCTTTTCCTGCTCCTTGGGAGCCTGGACAGTTCCCAGGGAGGAGGATAAAGGAATGTTTTTGATAAACAGGTAGGCATGCTTTGTGTCTCGGCTCTCTGGTCAAGATCCAGGATGGGACGCACTGCTCACCTAAAATCTTGGCAATGAGCCACCCTTGTCTTTAGGCACTTCAAGAGGGAGCCGGAGCAAGCCTCTGCTGCTGCTATTTCATCCCAGGGGAACACACAGGCAAGCTGAACTTTAAACATGCCTGTAATGATTACTGTTGATGTTTGATTCTCAGTATGGATCCCTTTCTGGTGCTGTGTGATGACTGCCTAGTAATGCCCACAGTACTGTAAATTCTACAAAACATAAGTACAATGCAGATATGGATCTATTGGCTATTGTGGCTGAGGTGTTCTGTGACAGTCGTGACAGTCCCTTTGATGAGTGATTAACAAAATGGATCAATTTAAAAACAAGATATTCAGGACCTGCCACTCTGCTTGGTATGTCATTAAAAAAATCAACAAGGAGGGCTATGCCCGATAAATGAGGGTGCTACAAATGGGGGCAGCAAGGACCTGTGCAAAAAAATTGTCCAAAAGTTAAAGATCAAAATAAAACTCCTCCTGGGATTTGCCCCCGGTGCAAAAGAGGAAGGCATTTGGCAAATGAACGTCACTCCAAAACTGATATAAAAAAAAGGTAATTCATTACAAGAATAAAGTTCAAAAAACTAGAAGCAGGGCTGGTCCTAGACCCCAACCCAAAAAAACCAACAAATTTTTTGGGGCCATGACATTTGTTCCTCAGCGGAATACCCTAAATCCATCAATTCCCTCCACAGAGCCTCAGAGGGTAGTGCAGGACTGGACCTCAGTGCCATCTCCTATACAGTATTGACCATTGAGATGAGCCCACAAGCCCTCCCTACTGGGATTTTTGGTCCTTTGCCAACTGGGTTTTTTGGTCTCCTACTGAGCAGAAGTAGTACAACTATGAAAGGGTTACAGGTTTTTCCTGGAGTTACAGACGCTGACTTTACTGGTGAAATAAAAATTATGGCTCAAGCCAATAATGTAACTTTAACACCAGCACAATGCATTGCTCAACTGATTCTGCTCCCCTTCTCTTCAATTGGTAAGTCTTTTTTAAATAAAAGAGGAAATACAGGTTTTGGATCTTCTGATGCTTATTGCATACAACCCATAACTAAGGACTGACCCAAATTTTTCTTAAAATTAAATAAAAAGTTATTCAATGGTCTTTTAGATACTGGAGCTGATGTCTCAGTTATTTCAGTAGCAAGCTGGCCCACAAATTGGAGAAAGGAAATTACCATGACTCAATTGCGAAGTATTTGTCAGAGTCAGAGATTAGCACAAAGTTCCAAATTGCTGCAATGGGAGGATGAAGCAGGCAATACTGGAGCCTGTCGCTCCTATATTTTGGCTGCATTACTTGTCCATCTATGGAGACATGATATTCTAACTCAAATGGGGGCCTTAATGAGTAGTCCAAATAAGATTGTTACCATTAACATGCTTCAATAAGGTCATTTGCCAGGTAAGGGTTTAGGCAAACAACAACAAAGCATCACATCTCCAGTTACTTTAACTGTCAATCATGACCAGAGAGGCTTGGGTTTCCCTTGATGGCTACTGGTCAGCCTGTGCCCCATGCAAAATAAAATAAAATAAAATAAAACAAAACAAAATAAAATAAAAATCAGATAATTGCGTGTGGGTTGGATCGGTGGCCTTTACTGCAGGAAAAGATAAATGCTGCACAGATATTGGTGGAAGAACAATTAACAACAGGACATATAGTTCCATCTGATTCTCGTTGGAATAGTCCTATTTTTGTTATCAGAAAGAAATCTGGGAGATAGCAATTGCTTCAAGGCTTTAGGGCTGTTAATGCTACTGTGGAAATTATGGGGGCTTAACAACCAGGTTTACCATTGCCTACTGCAATTCCAAAGGACTACTATACTGCAATAATAGATTTAAAAGATTATTTTTATACTATACCTTTACATCCAGAAGATTGTCCCCGATTTGCTTTCAGTGTTCCATGAGTAAATTTTTAACTTTTATTTAATGAATATAAATTTCCAAAGTACAGCTTATAGATTACAATGGCCCTCCCCATAACTTCCCTCCCACCCACAACCCTCCCCTTTCCCACTCCCTCTCCCCTTCCATTCACATCAGGATTCATTTTCTATTCTCTTTATATACAGAAAATCTGATTAGTGTATATTAAGTAAAGATTTCAACAGTTTGCACCCACATAGAAACAAAGTCAAAAATACTGTTTGAGTACTAGTTATAGCATTAAATCACAATGTACAGCACGTTAAGGACAGAGGTCCTACATGTGGAGTAAGTGCACAGTGACTCCTGTTGTTGACTTTACAAATTGACACTCTTGTTTATGTCATCAGTAATCTCCCTATGCTCCTGTCATGAGTTTCCAAGGCTATGGAAGCCTTTTGAGTTCACTGACTCTTACCTTATTTAGACAAGGTCATAGTCAAAGTGGAAGTTCTCTCCTCCCTTCATAGAAATGTACCTCCTTCTTTGATGACCTGTTCTTTCCACGGGGATCTCACTCACGGAGATCTTTCATTTAGGTCATTTTTTTGCCAGAGTGTCTTGGCTTTCCACACCTGAAATACTCTCATGGGCTTTACAGCCAGATCCAAATGCCTTTAGGGTGGATTCTGAGGCCAGAGTGCTGTTTAGGACATCCGCCATTCTATGAGTGTGCTGTGCATCCCACTTCCCATGCTGGATCATTCTCTCCCTTTTTTGTTCTATAGGTTAGTATTTTCAGACACTAGTCTTGATTATGTGATCTCTCCCATCAGTAAATTTTAAAGAACCTATGCAAAGATGCCAATGGAGGATCTTACCTCAAAGTATGACTAATAGCCCTACTTTGTGCCAACAATTCATTGATGCTGCTCTTCAAAAAATTTCCAAAATATATGGCAATTTATATATTATACACTATATGGATGATATTTTGATAGCTGGACCCGAGGAATTTTTGGTGATGCAATGTCTGACAGTAATGAAAGAGCAATTATCTGCTTTTAGTCTTATCATAGCCTCTGAGAAAATGCAACTTCAATATCCTTATCAATATCTAGGCTTCCAATTGTACCCATGAAAAATACTTCCACTGAAAGTCACCTTACAATTGGATTCTTTACAGACTTGAAATGATTTTCAGAAACTTCTAGGGGATAATAATTGGCTTCATCCACATTTCCACCTCACAACAGGAGACCTTAAACCTTTATTCGATATCCTAAAGGGAGATAGTTCCCCTACCTCCCAATGAGTGCTTACTCGTGCAGCATGCCTAGCCTTGGAAAAGGTACAACAAGCCTTATCTCAGAGCTTTGTTTCTTGCATTGATTATAATCAACCTTTAATTCTTATTATTTTGATTACAGATTATTTATCCACCGCTCTGTTGTGGCAAGAGGCCCCTTTACTTTGCATATATTTACAGGCTACCCTTAAAAAGAATGTTGTACCATATTATAATGCAATAGCTGAGATTATAGCTAAAGGGAGACTAGCATGTAAAAAGATATTTGGAATAGAGCTGACATGTATATGTCAACCAACCATATACTAACAAACAGCTAATATGGCTCCTGTCTTTCACTGAAGACTGGCCTCTTGCATTAGCTTCTTTTTCAGGACAAGTTCATAATAACTATCCAGCAGATAAAGTGATACAATTTTTATGACATCATTCCTGTGTATTTCCATGAAATACAAGCTTTCAACCCTTAGAGAATGTTGGCTTGATATTTATAGAGGGTTCCAACATTGATCAAGCTTCAGTAATTTGTGATGGTCACCGTACAGTTATTAATACCCTTTTTCATCTCTACAGCTAGTTGAATTAGCTGCTGTTGCACTTCCATAGCAGTCTACTTTGGATGTAGCAGTTAACATACACTGATAGCAAATATGTGTTCCTATCGGTGCCTCAATTGCAAACTTGTTCATTCCTTCCTGAATCCTCTGCTGCTTCTCCTTTGTTTTCTTGCATTTGCACTGTCATTCGACAGCATACCTGCCCTTTCTTTACAGGTCATATTAGAGCACATTCCAATGTTCCTGGACCTTTGGTAGAGGGCAAACATTTGGCAGATTCTGCTCTATGCATATATTCTATTGATACAGCAACAAAAGATCACATTTTACATCATTTAAATGCTCATACGTTATGCTTAAAACATAATATTACTTGAAAACAAGCTTGACAAATTGTAAAATTCTGTTCAACTTACTCCATCCAGTTACCAGTACCTCACTTTCAAATTCATCCTCGCGGTTTATTCCCCAATCAACTATGGCAAATGGATATCACCCACTTCATGGAATTGGGTAAACAAAAATATATACATGTGTCTATTGATACTTGTTCTGGATGTATTTTTGCTTCCTTACATACAGGTGAAGCTACAAGACATGTTATTGCCCGTTGTTACAAGATTTTGCTTCCCTAGGAACTCCAAAGCAGATTAAAATGGATAATGGAGCTGCTTATATTTCTGCCTCTTTTAAAAATTTTTGTGTAACTTTTTTATATCTCATGTTACTGACATTCCTTATAATCCTAGGGTTAAGGCATTGTTAAATGTACACATAACACTTTAAAGCAATATTAAAAAAAGGGGGGGGAGTTTGTGGTTCCTGCCCATTCTCCTAACAAATGGCTTTCATATGCTTTATTCATTTTCAATTTTTTCACATGGATAAAGATGGTCATTTTGCAGCTGATCAAAACTGGCATCCACAAACAGCTATGACTATGGGAGTGTCTTGGTGCTTCACAAAGACCCCAAGAACAACAGCAGTGAGGACAGAGAAGCACAGAGCTGTGCAGACCAGGGTCATCCCCAGGGGATCTTCAAAAGACAGAAAGGTCACTTTTTTACAGAAGCACTGGTCTTGCTCCATGCTGGCATCTGATGTTCTGGACACTTCATACAATGGTCCATATGTAGTGAGAAATGTACAATAACATCATCCCAATTTCAGTTATTTCTGATTCACAAGGTCCTTCTGGAATACCAACTGAGCTATTTCAGGAATATTCTTAATTGATGTTGAAGACAGCATATAAAATGGCATCTAGGAAATTATTGGCTGTTATTCATGCTCAACTTCCTCATGTTAGCCAAAGTTATTACTACACCTCCCTAAGTACATTACATGCTGATGGATACATTCTTTTCTTCTCATAACAAAGGTCATTCCTTCTTAACCTTTCTTACCAGGAACACATTTCTATACTTGTGATGTTTCCATCTCCAATTTCCTTGATTTCCATTTTCAAAATCACCTGTTAGGTCATCAAAGAAGGAGGTACCTTTCTCTGAATGGAGGAGAGAACTTCCACTCTGACTACAACCTTGTCTAAATATGATCAGAGTCGGTGAACTCAAAAGGCTTCCAGACCTAAAGACATTATTGGGGGCAGAGTCAAGATAGCGGAATAGTGAGGGCGCGCACTGATAGTCCGGGAAAATTTAGTTTAATAAAAGTGGAGTTACGGTAGCCTCAGAAAAAGGATCCTGAAAAAATTGCAGAGGAAACTCTTCCGGATCTAGTGGCTGTGACTTGGAGGACCTACGGGGTCGCCAACCACATGGAAGCTGAGCTGCGGGAGCTGCAGGGTTGTGCACCAGTGCTGGAAGGGGAGTGGATGTGACACAGACGACCAGTGGGGAGAGCAGGGACGCCCATGGTTCTGAATCCACACATCAGCGCTGGAAGGAGAGGTGAGCTCAGTAACCCGAGACATTGGTGGGGAAACGGTGGACAGAATCTGGAGGGAAGCGGGCTTTGAGGCGGGAAAGTTCACCAGACTGACTACAGGAGAGAAGGAAAAAAAAAAGGTGGGGGGGGTACTGGTACAGAGGAGTTTCTCTCTCCACCAACCTTGCAAAGGCGAGCAAGAGACAAAGAGCAGGCCCCACTCTGGATATACATAACAAAAGGGGAGAGCTAAGGAACTGAGGCACTACAATTCAGTAGCTTAGGCAACCCAGTGGGAGTCCGCAAGAGAAACTGAGCCCGCACAGACTCTTTGGGTAGAAGTCAGAGATCAGAAGCTAAATACCATCAATTATGCTCAGCTATGCTGTATTACTTACCTCCTGAAAAAAAATGAAATAAATAAATAAGTAAGAGAAAGGTTTACCACTCATAACCTGAGGGTATCACTTTTGCACACCTGTAACCTGGAAGAACCAAGCAGAGCTCTCAGGCCACACCCATCTCAAGTATCCAAGCCTCCTCCAACAGCAGACAGTCCACTTAACACAGACATAGTATAAAAAAAAAACTCACAGTGAGGGAAGAGGAATTAACAATGTCAAGCAACAAACACAAAAATCGAGGGAACAAGATCAACGATGACACTATGACGCCTCCAAATAAACAAAACACCCAAAGCCAAGATTATGAAGATGATGAGATAGAAGAAATGCAAGATACGGATTTCAAAAAATTTATGATAAGAACATTTAGAAGTTTTCAAAAGCAAATCCTTGAACTACAGAAATCCTTATTGGACAAGATTGAAAATCTCTCTCGTGAAAATGAAATTTTAAGGAAGAATCAAAATGAAACGCAGAAACTAGTAGAACAGGAAACTGTGATAGTGAAGAGAAATCAAAATGAAATGAAGAGCTCAATAGATCAAATGACAAACACATTAGAAAGTCTAAAAAACGGAGTCAGCGAAACAGAGGAGAGAATATCGGACTTAGAAGAAAGAGCACAGGAAAACATACAGTCAAACCAAAGAAAAGAAGAGGAAAATAGAACTATAAAATATATTGTTGGGAATCTAAAGGATACTATTAAAAAAAACAACATTTGGGTTCTAGGAGTTCCTGAAGGCATGGAGAGAGAGAAAGGATTAGAAGGCCTTTTTAGTGAGATACTAGCAGAGAGCTTTCCGGGTTTCGAGAAGGACAGAGACATCTTAGTACAGGAAACTCATAGAACCCCTAGTAAACATGACCAAAACAGATCCTCACCACGACACGTGGTAATTAAACTTACCACAGTGAAACATAAAGAAAAGATCCTAAAATGTGCAAGAGAGAAACATCAGATTACTCTCAGAGGATCTCCAATCAGACTCACAGCAGACTTCTCATCAGAAACACTACAAGCTAGAAGAGAATGGCAAGACATGGCCCAGGTACTAAGAGAGAAAAACTGCCAGCCCAGAATATTATATGCTCCTGAGCTCTCATTTGTGAATGAAGGTGAAATAAAGACCTTTCATAGCAAACAGAAATTAAAAGAGTTTGCCGCCATTGATCCAGCCCTGCAAAAGATATTTAAAGATGTGCTACACTCAGAAACACAGAAACACGGCCATCAATATGAAAGAAGGGAAAGGAAGAACACCTACCAGTAAAAGAGTATGGGAAGCTCAAAGCATATACTAGAAAATATCTCCGGGAAAATGGCAGGGCAAAGTCAATACGTATCAATAGTCACATTAAACATTAATGGTCTGAATTCTTCACTTAAAAGACACCGATTGGCTGATTGGCTCAAAGAACACAACCCAACTATTTGTTGCCTGCAAGAAACACATCTCTCTAACAAAGATGCATGCAGACTGAAAGTGAAAGGTTGGAAAAAGATAATCCATGCCAACAGAAACCAAAAAAAAGCAGGTGTAGCCATATTAATATCAGACAAAATAAACTTTAATACAAAAACTGTTAAGAGAGACAAAGAGGGGCACTATATAATGATTAAGGGTTCAATTCAACAGGAAAATGTAACTATTATAAATATATATGCACCTAATTACAGGGCACCGGTCTATTTAAAAGATATGTTACGGAACTTAAAGAGAGATTTAGATTGCAATACAATAGTACTGGGGGACTTCAATACTCCACTCTCAGAAATAGACAGATCAACAGGACAGAAGATCAACAAGGAAAGAGCAGATTTAATTGACACTATTGCCCAAATGGATCCAACAGATATCTACAGAACTTTCAATCGTACATCTAAAGACTTTACATTCTTCTCAGCAGTGCATGGAACCTTCTCTAGTATTGATCACATACTAGGCCATAAAGCAAGTCTCAGCAAATTTAAAGGAATTAGAATCATACCATGCAGCTTCTCAGACCACAGTGGAATGAAGCTGGAAATAGGCAACTCAGGAAACCCCAGAAAGTATGCAAAAACATGGAGACTGAACTACATGTTCCTGAATGAACACTGGGTCATTCAAGAAATCAAAAGAGAAATCAAAAACTTTCTGGAAGTAAATGAAGATAACAACACAACATATCAAAACGTATGGGATACAGCAAAAGCAGTATTGAGAGGCAAATTTATAGCAATAGGTGCCTATATCAAGAAATTGGAAAGGTACCAAATAAATGAGCTTTCAGCGCATCTCAAGGACCTAGAAAAACTGCAGTAAAACAAACCCAAATCTAGTAGGAGAAGAGAAATAATTAAAACCAGAGAAGAAATTAACAGGATTGAATCCCCAAAAAACTACAAAAAATCAGCCAAGCGAGAAGCTGGTTTTTTGAAAAAATAAAAAAAATTGACACCCCATTGGCCCAACTAACTAAAAAAAGAAGAGAAAAGACCCAAATCAATAAAATCAGAGATGAAAAAGGAAACGTAACAACAGAAACCACAGAAATAAAAAGAATCATCAGAAATTACTACAAGGACCTGTACGCCAGCAAACAGGGAAACCTATCAGAAATGGATAGATTCCTGGACACATGCAATCTACCTAAATTGAACCATGAAGACATAGAAAACCTAAATAGACCCATAACTGAAACAGAAATTGAAACAGTAATAAAGGCCCTCCCAACAAAGAAAAGCCCAGGACCAGATGGATTCACTGCTGAATTCTACCAGACATTTAAAGAAGAACTAATCCCATTTCTTCTCAAACTATTCAGAACAATCGAAAAAGAGGGAATCCTCCCAAATTCTTTCTATGAAGCCAGCATCACCTTAATCCCTAAGCCAGAGAAAGATGCAGCACTGAAAGAAAATTACAGACCAATATCCCTGATGAACATAGACGCAAAAATCCTCAATAAAATTCTGGCCAATAGAATACAACAACACATCAGGAAAATCATCCACCCAGACCAAGTGGGATTCATCCCTGGTATGCAGGGATGGTTCAACATTCGCAAATCAATCAATGTGATTCACCACATTGACAGACTGCAAAAGAAAAACCATATGATTATCTCAATTGATGCAGAGAAAGCATTCAATAAAATTCAACATCCTTTCATGATGAAAACGCTAAGCAAATTGTGTATAGAAGGAACATTCCTCAATATAATCAAAGCAATTTATGAAAAACCCACGGCCAGCATCCTACTGAATGGGGAAAAGTTGGAAGCATTTCCACTGAGATCTGGCACCAGGCAGGGATGCCCACTCTCACCACTGCTATTTAACATAATTCTGGAAATTTTAGCCAGAGAAATCAGACAAGAAAAAGAAATCAAAGGAATACAAATCGAGAAGGAAGAAGTCAAACTACCCTCTTTGCAGACGATATGATTCTTTACTTAGAGGATCCAAAGAACTCTACTAAGAGACTATTGGAACTCATAGAGGAGTTTGGCAAAGTGGCAGGATATAAAATCAATGCACAAAAATCAGCAGCCTTTGTATACACAAGCCATGCCATGACTGAGAAAGAACTGCTAAGATCAATCCCATTCACAATAGCTACAAAAACTATCAAATACCTTGGAATAAACTTAACCAAGGACGTTAAAGATCTCTACGATGAAAATTACAAAACCTTAAAGAAAGAAATAGAAGAGGATACCAAAAAATGGAAAAAATCTTCCATGCTTATGGATTGGAAGAATCAACATCATCAAAATGTCCATTCTCCCAAAAGCAATTTATAGATTCAATGCAATCCCAATCAAGATACCAAAGACATTCTTCGCAGATCTAGAAAAAATGATGCTGAAATTCATATGGAGGCACAAGAGACCTCGAATAGCTAAAGCAATCTTGTACAACAAAAACAAAGCCGGAGGCATCACAATACCAGATTTCAGGACATACTACAGGGCAGTTGTAATCAAAACAGCATGGTACTGGTACGGAAACTGATGGATAGACCAATGGAACAGAATTGAAACACCAGAAATCAACCCAAACATCTACAGCCTACTTATATTTGACCAAGGATCTAAAACCAATTCCTGGAGCAAGGACAGTGTATTCAATAAATGGTGTTGGGAAAACTGGATTTCCAAGTGCAGAAGCATGAAGCAAGACCCCTACCTTACGCCTTACACAAAAATCCACTCAACATGGATTAAAGACCTAAATCTACGACCTGACACCATCAAGTTATTAGAGAACATTGGAGAAACCCTTCAAGATATTGGCACAGGCAAAGAATTTCTGGAAAAGACCCGGGAGGCACAGGCAGTCAAAGCCAAAATCAACTATTGGGATTGCATCAAATTGAGAAGTTTCTGTACTGCAAAAGAAACAGTCAGGAGAGTGAAGAGACAACCGACAGAATGGGAAAAAATATTTGCAAACTATGCAACAGATAAAGGGTTAATAACCAGAATCTACAAAGAGATCAAGAAACTCCACAAAAACAAAACCAACAACCCACTTAAGAGATGGGCCAAGGACCTCAATAGACATTTTTCAAAAGAGGAAATCCAAATGGCCAACAGGCACATGAAAAAATGTTCAAGGTCACTAGCAATAAGGGAAATGCAAATCAAAACCACAATGAGGTTTCACCTCACCCCGGTTAGAATGGCTCACATACAGAAATCTACCAACAACAGATGCTGGCGAGGATGTGGGGAAAAAGGGACCCTAACCCACTGTTGGTGGGAATGCAAACTGGTCAAGCCACTATGGAAGTCAGTCTGGAGATTCCTCAGAAACCTGAAGATAACCCTACCGTTCAACCCAGCCATCCCACTCCTTGGAATTTACCCAAAGGAGTTTAAATTGACAAACAAAAAAGCGGTCTGCACCCTAATGTTTATTGCAGCACAATTCACAATAGCCAAGACCTGGAACCAACCTAAATGCCCATCAACGGTAGACTGGATAAAGAAATTATGGGATATGCACTCTTTAGAATACTATACCGCAGTAAGAAACAATGGAATCCAGTCATTTGCAACAAAATGGAGGAATCTGGAACACATCATGCTGAGTGAAGTAAGCCAGTCCCAAAGGGACAAATACCATATGTTCTCCCTGATCAGTGACAACTGACTGAACACCAAAAAGGAAACCTCCTGAAGTGAAATGGACACTATGAGAAATGGTGACTTGATCAGCATAGCCCTGACTGTTAATGAACAACTTAATACATTATCCCTCTTAGTCTGTTTGTCTGTTCCACTTAATATGACTGGTTTAATTCTGTAATTATCACACAGTTATTCTTAAGTGTTGAAAATTAACCGAAATGTGATCCCTGATAAACATAAGAGTGGGAATTAGAGAGGGAAGAGATGTATAATTTGGAATATGCTCAAGCTCACTTGCCCCAAATGGTAGAGTTAGAAACATACCAGGGGATTCCAATTCAATCCCATCAAGGTGGCATGTACCAATGCCATCTCACTATTCCAAGTGATCAATTTCAGTTCACAATTGATCATAATGAAAGGACTAAGAGTCAAAGGGAGCACATAAACAAGTCCAGTACCTGTCAATACTAACCGATGGAATAAATAAAGGTGAGAGTGATCCAACATGGGAAGTGAGATACTCAGCAGACTCATAGAATGGCAGATGTCCTAAATAGCACTCTGGCCTCAGAATCAGCCCTAAAGGCACTCGGATCTGGCTGAAAAGCCCATGAGAGTATTTCAGGCATGGAAAGCCAAGACACTCTGGCAATAAGATCTCTGTGAGTGAGATCCCAGTGGAAAGAACAGGTTTTCAAAGAAGGAGGTACCTTTCTTTGAAGGGATGAGAGAACCTCCACTTTGACTATGACCTTGTCTAAACAAGATAAGAGTCGGAGAACTCAAGGGGCTTCCAAAGCCTTGGAAACTCATGACCGGTGCATAGGGATATTACTGATGCCATAAACAGGAGTGTCAATTTGTAAAGTCAACAACAGGAGTCACTGTGCACTTACTCCTCATGTAAGGTCTCTGTCCTTAATGTGCTGTACATTGAGGCTTAATGCTATAACGAGTACTCAAACAGTATATTTCACTTTGTGTTTCTATGGGAGTGCAAACTGTTGAAATCTTTAGTTAATGTATACTAAACTGATCTTCTGTAAAAAAAGAAAAAAATTATCAATTCCCAACTTGACTCTCCCTGGGATTAAACAGGACAATAGGTCTGATCTGATTTCATCATCATTTAAAAAAATCATCTATTATTTTTCACTTTATGTTTCTGTGTGGGAGCAAACTGTTGAAATCCTTACTTAATGTATACTAAGCTGATCTTCTGTATATTAAGATAATCAAAAATGAATCTTGATGTGAATGGAAGGGGAGAGGGAGTGGGAAAGGGGAGGGTTGCGGGTGGGAGGGACGGTATTGGGGGGAAGCCATTGTAACACATAAGTCGTACTTTGGAAATTTATATTCATTAAATAAAAGTTAAAAAAAAGAAATTATAATAAGTCTCAAAGAAAAACATGAACTTTTAAGATAGTTTTGCTAAAATTCAATTTATACAGAAATGTATATCAGATTTTTATACAGTTATTCAATTGGAATGTATATTTCTGTATAAAAATACTGAAGTTCTACATTTGAGGCCTTCATTTCAAGCTATAAAAAACATCAAATTCAGCATGAAGAATGTAGAAGATAAAAAGTGATAAATATGAGAGAAATACTTAAACAAAATGATGAATATATCTGGCTGCTAAATTTTGAAATTATTTCATAACACACATTTTCCATGAGTTTTCTGAAGCCTCCTCATTGCATGGAGTTATTTTTCTCCATTCCCAACCTTTGTTCAGTGAATCGTGTACATTCAGAGTGACTCTACTTTTATTTTCTACACATTACAGAGAGCAAGAGATAATCGCTCTCTGATTTAGATTTACTGAATAGACAACAAGTTTCATCATTTTACAGGTAATAAGTCTAACTCATCAAGACATTATAATTTCATTTTTATACAAGCCACTGAATTCTGTTCTATATTTTGGGCCTTTACTGCATCTTCATTTGCATGAGCCACTATTCAAAATCTCACTAATTGCATCAGAGCGTGGCTAGGCAATGGAAAATGTGTTTTGCTTAAACTCTTAGGCGTCTCATCAATAGCAGTTTCAGTTTAGAAAACTTTTGATTGAAACAATAGAGCTCTCTTATATGCTCTCTTGTCCCATCCTTATTAGATTTACTCAATTAGCAATACATCACACTGGTAAGGAAGCACAAATGATTAGCCAATGCTGATCATCATTATTGCTTACAGGACATGCTATCCATTGTGTATTGTGAGTCTGTGAATTTGGCAAAGTTTCAATGGTAAATAGCTCTCCTGATGGTGTCCATAATAATCTTGAGAGTCACTTGCAGTCAAGAAGTACAGGTGTCTGCAGGCTTTATCCATCAGAATTTCTTACATCACTCCTTTTTTTGCAGTGTTCATTGTAGAGATGACCATCTGCCTTCATTAAATCTTCTCCTAGGTAGTTTTTCCCTAGCTTTTATGAATGAGATTGTCTTATTGATTTCTTTGTGAGAAAATTATTTTTGGTATATAATGCTAATGATTTTGTCTGTTTATTTTGTACCCTGCAACATTCTGAATTTGCTTGAGCTCTAACAAAGTTTTTGGAAAAGTCTTCAGATTTTTCTGTGTATGGAATCATATTATTTGCCAACAGAAATAATTTGATTTTTCTGTTTCCTGTCAGTATGCCTTTTGCTTCCTTCTCTTGCCAAATTGCTATGGCTAACACTAGTAGAATCAATTTTAATAAAAATAAAATGGTATCTTGATTGGGATTGCATTGAATATATAAATTGCTTTTGGGAGAATGGACATTTTGATGATGTTGATTCTTCCAATCCATAAGCATGGAAGATTTTTCCATTTTTTGGTATCCTCTTCTATTTCTTTCTTTAAGGTTTTGTAATTTTCATCGTAGAGATCTTTAACGTCCTTGGTTAAGTTTATTCCAAGGTATTTGATTGTTTTTGTAGCTATTGTGAATGGGATTGATCTTAGCAGTTCTTTCTCAGTCATGGCATTGCTTGTGTATACAAAGGCTGTTGATTTTTGTGCATTGATTTTATATCCTGCCACTTTGCCAAACTCCTCTATGAGTTCCAATAGTCTCTTAGTAGAGTTCTTTGGATCCTCTAAGTACAGAATCATATCGTCTGCAAAGAGGGATAGTTAGACTTCTTCCTTCTTGATTTGTATTCCTTTGATTTCTTTTTCTTGTCTGATTTCTCTGGCTAAAATTTTTGGATGGGGTGTTCAAGCCTCTGGAGGCAACTGTTAGTTGCTTCCAAGATTATGGCAGGCAAGGTCTCAAGATGGCACTGTGTCACAGAAACCTGGGTGTGGATGGAAGGGCACAGTAAGAACTTTGAAAGGCAGAGTTTCAGAGAGAGAAGGAAAGACCGAGAGTGATCTTCCATCCACTGGATCACTCCCCAGATGGCTGAACTGAACAGGGCTAGGCCAGGCTGAAGGTAGCTGTCAAGAGCTTCTCCCAGGTCTCCCATGTGAGTGCAGAGCCCCATGGACTTGGGCATCCTCCGCTGCTTTTCCAGGTTCATTAGCAGGGAGCTGGATTGGAAATAGTGAAGCTGGGACTCATACCAGTACCCATAAGTATTGTGGCACTGCAGGCCACCACTTAACTTGCTGTGCCACAGTGGGGCCCTGATTCTGATTTCTGAGGAATCTACATATTGTATTCTATAATGATTGTGCTAGTTTAACTCCCACCAGCAATGTACTAGGGTATCTTTTTCTCTATATTCTCACCAGTATTTACTATTTTTTTTAGATAGCCATTCAAACTGGGGTGGGTGAAACTTCATTGTCGTTTTGATTTGCATTTCCCTGATGGCTAGTGATCCTGAGCATCTGTTCATATGTCTGTTGGCAAGTTTTACTTTCTCTTTAAATTTTGAAAAAACAGAATTTCAGTCCATCTATAATCACAGGCTAACTGTACCAATAACCACTAGACAAATAAAAAGTAGAAAGAACACAGTTCCACAGGGCTATACATGAAAGCAGAAGGAATACACTCCAAAGTAATGATAAAATTTTAGTTATAGCATGCACACAAACCAGTAGCAAAATTGTTCATCATAATTGATTATTATGTATAATACTGAATTGTATGTGCTACCTATATGACTGGTAATGCAGTAGGTTCGTTTATACCACATTACCTTAAACACACAGGAATGCATTAATGCATTGTGCCTGAATATTAAAAAGGCTGCAGGATCACCAGGTAATAGGAATTTTCCAGCTGCATCATAATCTTATGGGGCCACTGTTGTATTGTGATCAAAACACTGTAATGTGGCACGTGGCCGCACATTCTTCATGGTGGAGGTTGTGTTTTCATGTTGTTGGTTGTTTGCTTTGCAGAAGCTCTTTAGTTTGATGGAATGCTATTCATCTGTTTTTTACATTTGTTGCGCTGGCTTTGAGGTCATTTCCAAAAGTCATCATCCATATTTAGTAGCTTTATAGTTTCATGTCTATGTCCAAGTTCTTAATCCTTTTTCAAAGATTTATTTATTTGAAAGTCCAAGTTAGAGAGAGAAAGAGAGAAAGAGACAAAGAGAGAAAGAGAGGGTGAGAGAGAGAAAGTCTTCCATCTGTTGATTCTCTTCCTAGGATGGCAGCAACAGCTGAAGCTGGGCTGATCCGAAGCCAGAAGCCTGGTGCTTCCTCCAGGTCTCTCATGCAGGTACAGGGGTCAAGGACTTGAGCTGTCTTTCACTGCTTTTCCAGACAATAGCCGAGAGCTTGCTCAAAAGTGGAGCAGCAAGGACTTGAATTGCTGCCCATAGGGGATGCCAGCACTGCAGGCAGCAGCTTTACTGTTTCATCACAGCACCAGCCAACTTAACCCATTTTGAGTTACTGTTTGCATGTGGTGTGAGGTAAGGATGTGATCTCATTTGCTATATTTTGATATCCATGCTTCTCAGCACCATTTTTTAAAACAGAATGTCATATCCTCATTGTACATTATTGAAATCTTTGGTGAAAATCAACTTAGCTGTAGTTGAAGTGACACTAGCAAGATGGATGCAACTGGAAACCATTATACTCTGTGAAATAAGCCAGTCTCCAAAAGACAAATTTCATATTTTTTCCCTGGTATGTGACAGTTAATATAGAATACAAAAAAACCTACAGGAATCAAATAGATATCCTATCTATTTAGCCCTTATTTACATTCCTGTGAACTGTGAACTTCCTACATTTTACTTGTTAAGTATCATGGTTAGTAGTGCATTAAGCCCGTGATCGTAGAGGGGATTGAAAGCATCACTTTGAAAAAATAAGAAAAAAAAGGGAGGGAGGGAGGGAAATATGGGTATCAAATATTTCGGTCTCCGAGTGTAGTAGACACTTCACTGTCAGATTTGTGTAAAAACATGTCATGTTGTTTGCAGAGCAATGAAATTACTCAATTACGCATTTTTCAGAACATATTCCCATCATTAAAGAATGTTAAGATTATGGTTGAAAATAATACATACTGGGGCCGGCGCCACGGCTCACTAGGCTAATCCTCCGCCTTGCGGCGCCGGCACACCGGGTTCTAGTCCCGGTCGGGGCGCCGGATTCTGTCCCGGTTGCCCCTCTTCCAGGCCAGCTCTCTGCTGTGGTCACGGAGTGCAGTGGAGGATGGCCCAGGTGCTTGGGCCCTGCACCCCATGGGAGACCAGGAAAAGCACCTGGCTCCTGGCTCCTGCCATCGGATCAGCGTGGTGCACCGGCCGCAGCGGCCATTGGAGGGTGAACCAACGGCAAAAGGAAGACCTTTCTCTCTGTCTCTCTCTCTCTCACTGTCCACTCTGCCTGTCAAAAATAAAAAAAAATAATACATACTGTAATCTCTTAATAACTAAACTATATAAGCAGTTCAAATAATTCAATAGTAATAAGGCAAATAGGATTACTTAAGCATGGCAAAGGGCCTGAATATGTATTTCTAAAAAGAAGATATATACATGACCAACAGTTACATTTAAAAAAACTCAATATCACTAATCAATAGAAAAATTATAAATATTATAGTGAGATTGTGCCTGGGCTATCATCAAAATCATAAGATAAAATAAATTAGTTCTGATAAGAAAATGAGGAAATGCTTGTACACTGCTAGAGGGAATGTGAATTAGTACACCTATATGAAAACAGCATGAAGATGCCTCAAGAAATTCAAAATAGAATGACCAGGGCCAGCGCCGTGGCATAGTGATTAATCCTCTGCCTGTGGCACCAACATCCCCTATGGGTGCTGGTTCTAGTCCAGGTTTCTTCACATTCAATCCAGCTCTCTGCTATGGCCTGGGAAAGTAGTAGAAGTTGGCCCAAGTGCTTGGGCCCCTGCACTCACATGGGAGACCAGGAGGAAGCTCCTGGCTTGGATTGGCACAGCTCTGGCCACTGCAGCCATCTGGGGAGTGAACCAGCAGAAGGAAGGCCTTTCTCTCTCTCCCTCTCACTGTGTGTAACTCTACCTCTCAAATAAATAAATAATCTTAAAAAATAGAATGACCATATATTCCATCAATAGATATGTACATATGATCTATGTGTATATACGTGTGTATGTGTGCATGTATGTATATTGCAAGGCATATATCCAAATGATAAGACATCAGTATACCTAAGCAATTTCTGCACTTTCATTTTCACTTCTGGATGATTCACAATAGCCAAGATATGGAATGAACCTAAATGTCTACAAAGAGATGGATGTGTGAAGAAAGGGTGGTCTAGAGAGACAACAGGATATTATTCAAGACTCTGAAAAGGAAGGAATTCTTGCCATTTTTGGAAGCATGGATGAATATAGAAGACATTACATTTGCTGAGAAATCCAAGTACAGAAAGACAAATACTGTCTGATGTCATACACATGCAGATTGTTAAAAAGGCAAACTCGCCAAAACCAAGAGTAAAATATTGCTTACCAGAGGCTGGATGGTAGGGAAATGGGGAGATGTTGGTAAAGCAATGCAAAAGTTCAGTTAAACAGAAGAAATAACTTCAAGATAACTGGTGGACAACATTATCAGTACACTTAGTTACAATGTGTGTATGAGATGAACCACATGCTGCACTTTTTTCACACCACAAGGAGGAAGTCCTTGGTCTCAGACACCTTCTCAAAACAGTAAACCCCTCCCAATACCCATAAGACTTTTACTTCAGTTAATTGTGGATTCATATTTTTGGCTGCTCACTTGATGGGTTGCTATGTGGAAAAACTGGAGTCCCACCAAATGCTTCCCTAGAGATTTTTCCAGGAAACATTAACTTGCTGACCTTATCAGACTCCATCTCTTTCATCTACAATGTTATGTATGCAGTGGATCATGCTCTCCATGAAACACTTTGGGAGAAAAGTAGAAATGGGATCTCCATGAAATGTAGACTAGATTGTGCTTCTTCCCTGGCAGGTAAGTCTCCTCTAGAAGCAGGATATGAATTAAGCACCTGGTAGCATCTTCAGGTATTTTTATTGAGGTACAACACCATGACCCGGTTTTCATCTCAAGATCAGCAGGATCAGGCAAAATGAAAGATGGGTTCTTCCTCATCTTTCTGCACTTTTGTTTTCACTGCCAAATGATGCACAATAGCAAAGATATGGAATCAACCTGAATGTCTACAAAGAATGGATGTGTGAAGGATGGTCTAGACAGACAACAGGATACTATTCAAGCCTTTGAAAAGGAAGGAAAGATGGGTTCTTCCCATATTTAAAGATATGTCTTTAAACACTATCAGTATTGTGAGAATTTTGCCACTGGAGCACCCATTTTTGACTATTACAAACTGTGTAGCAGGACATTCATCAAGTAGGACAAAATTCTGTAAAAATGTCCAAAACAATTCAGGGCAAATAATGATAATTACAAGTTGGTCAAATCTGTATTTTCCCTTGAAATATTTTAATGTCAGCAAATATGGACATAATGACTGTATCTTACAGCAAAATTTCCTCCATAATACTGCCTATGTTCTGGCCTACATCCTGAAGACTTTGGGTAAAACAGAAATAGATTCAAGTAATGCCCAAAAATGGCTATGGGAAATGCAGTGTTTAAAGACATGAGTATTGGGCTGGCACTCTGGCAAAGTAGGTTAATCCTCGCCTGCAGTGCCAGCACCCCATATGGATGCCAGCTCCAGGCCTAGCTTCTCCTCCTTTGATCCAGCTCTCTCCTATGGCCTGGGAAAGCAGTGGAAGATGGCCCAAGTGCTTGGGCCCTTGCACCTACATGGGAGAGCTGGAAGAAGCTCTAGGCTTCTGGCTTCAGATCAGCCCAGCTCCAGTCATTGTGGCTATTTGGGGAGTGAACCTGCGGATGGAAGATCTTTCTCTCTGTCTCTCGCTCTCTCTGTCTGTAACTCTACCTCTCAAATAAATTAAATCTGAAAGACATCAGTATTCACCCAAAACCAGAAAATATAATTGAAGCACGGACCACATCTCACCTTTATAAATGAGACCACTGATGATGTATATAAGCTCATGCACCCTCCATGGGTTTTGTGAATATATATAAATTTATCTGAATGTTAATTGAGTTTTCAGAATATATAAGCCATATACAGAATATATTTATGAAATCCTGTTCTCATTCAAGGAACACATTTAATGAAATTTGTTGAATAAATCATTAACATTTAATCATACAAAAGGCTACATGTGTTAATGCTACAAAGTATAATTCACCATCTAATTCCTATTTTTTCTCACAATAACAACATACACTACACTATTTCATGCTTGTTTAGAGTTGACACTTACCAAGTAGGTGATTTTCCCAGGATGGTTTCAATGATGTGATGATGTCTTATTTAGAATGCTTTCATTACCACAGTTAACTATATTCTAAGCTAAAGCTTCTTAGAGAATAATAGATGGATTATTTCCCACAACTGACTGTCATGGCACCAAAATGTCAAAGGTGAGCACACTCTACTTAAAATCTCTTTAGATTCAACGGTCTTGAATTTTTAAGTTCAGCAGAGATTTCTCCCTACAATACCAACAAAAGAATCACACTGTTACCTGAAGAAAAGTTTGGGGGTGGGGAGTTCTGACCCTTTTGAAATTTATTAAGGAATGACTGATATACCAAACATTACACACTTTTGATGCATCTAGACATATTCACACATTCATGATATCATCACCAAAATCAAGAAATTAAGCAGGGGCCAGCATTGTGGCATAGGGGGTAAAGCCATTGCCTGTAGTGCCAGCATCCCATATGGGCACCAGTTCTAGTCTTAGCTGCTTCTCTTCCAATCCAGCTCTCTGATATGGCCTGGGAAATCAGTAGAAGATGGCCCAATGGCCGGCGCCGTGGCTCAATAGGCTAATCCTCCACCTTGCGGCGCCGGCACACCGGGTTCTAGTCCCGGTTGGGGCGCCGGATTCTGTCCCGGTTGCCCCTCTTCCAGGCCAGCTCTCTGCTATGGCCAGGGAGTGCAGTGGAGGATGGCCCAGGTGTTTGGGCCCTGCACCCCATGGGAGACCAGGAAAAGCACCTGGATCCTGGCTCCTGCCATCGGATCAGTGCGGTGCGCCGGCTGCAGCGGCGGCCATTGGAGGGTGAACCAACGGCAAAGGAAGACCTTTCTCTCTCTGTCTCTCTCTCTCACTGTCCACTCTGCCTGTCAAAAATAAAAAAAAAAAAGAAGATGGCCCAAGTTCTCGGGCTCCTGCACCAATGTGGGAAGACATGGAGGAAGCCCCTGGCTTTGGACTGGTGCAGCTCTGGCTACTGTGGCCAAATGGGGGGTGAACCAGCCAATAGAACACCTCTGTCTCTCTTTTTGACTCTCCTTCTCACTCTGTGTATCTCTGACTTTCAACTAAAAAATCTTTAAAAAAAAGAAATTAAACATATGATCTATGTTAACTCTCTTTAGAAGTACACATGTAAGGTTCTAAGAAGACCCAAAGAGACCCAATTAGCCAGAATTGTAGCACAGCCAAGCCTCAGCCACCTTCTCTACAATAACCCAGAATATTTCTGGTTAGATTCAAGTATTCCTTCAGAGTTTTCATGAGAAGAGATCTTCTTATTTGAGGCCATGAGATGAGGACCATCCAAAATAAAGTAAGTCTCTGGCAAAAAGAAAACATCGGAGTCAGGAGGAAAAAAAAATAGGATTATTACATATGAATTTTCAACCAGTTATTTGAATGTATTCCTCATTTCTAAATTATGCCTGCCTTCTAGCTCCATCCATTCATAAGGAAACTCCAATTTACAAACAGCACTGGGGACCACATCTCCTTAGATGAACAAGAAAACACATGTCACAATATGATATCCAGAATGTTTTAAATTTCCCAGTTGGTCTTGGATTTCTGCTAAAGTTGGAGAGAATTCCCCTAAGAGTCCGTATAAGCAAGGCTTACTCATCAATGAAGGCATGATAGAATGGCCTATTGCATTCAAAGAGGTATACTTCCACTTCAATACTGGATATCAACAGAAAGATCTGAATACACTCCTCAAATCAGATATAGTGTGAACCCTTTAATTTAGTAGTAAACCCACTTTTCACATGTTGTCTGTGTACTCTGTGGTATTTCTTATATATATTCTGATTAACTGCCTGTTAAAAGATCAAGTTTGTTTGGGGAAACTCTGAAAGACACTGGCACAGGAAAACATATCTTGGAAAAGACCCCAGAAGCAAGGCAATCAAAGCCAAAATTGACAAACGGGATTACATACATCAAGCTGAGAAGCCTCTGCTCTGCAAAAGAAACACTTGGCAAAGTGAACAGGCAACTGACAGAATTATAAAATTGATAAAAGATTAATATCCAGGATCTATAAAGAGCTCAAGAAACTCCAAAACAACAAACAATTCAGTTAAGAAATAAGCAAAGGATTTCAACACACATTTTTACAAGGAGAAAATTCAAATGGCCAACAGTCACATGAAAAAATGCTCAGGATTACTAGCCACAGGGAAATGCAAATCAAAACCACAAAGAGGTATCACCTCACCCCAGTCAGAATGGCTTTCATACAGAAATCAACAAACAATAAATGCTGCCAAGGATGTGGAGGAAAATATACCATAATCTACCATTGGTAGGAATGTAAACTGCTGGTATATCCATTGTGAAAGACAGTATGGAAATAACTCAGAAAGCTGAAAACAGATATACCACACAACCCAGTATCCCACTCCTGGGAATTTACCCAAAAGAAATGGAATCAGCCTATGAAAGAATTATCTCTGCCCTATGTCCACTGCAACTCAATTCACAGTAGCTAAGATAGGTAATCAATCCAGATGTCCATCAACTGATGACTGGATAAAGAAATTATGGTACATATACACTGCAGAACACTACCCAGCCATAAAAAGGATGAAGTCCTGTCTTTTGCCAACAAAATAGATACACCAGGAAACCATTATACTTAGTAAAATAAGCCCATTCCAAAAAGACAAATACCATGTTTTCCATGATTTGTGGTTAACTAATAGAGCCCCAAAAATGTAATGTATAGGAGTGAAATTGTCATTTTGAGATTTAATGATTGTTTAGAACACTTGTCACTACTGTTGAGGAACAGTGTTGTTTTTCTTCTTACTATTTGTTGAACTCTTTTCTGAGTGTAGGGTTAATCTTATGAGTATAAAGTAAATGAAATTAGATCACTGTAAAAATTAAGAAGGAATAAGAGAGGAAGGAGGATGAAGGGTGGGAGCTTGGCCAGGAGGGAGTGTGGAAGAGGAAGTATCACTATGTTCCTAAGTCTGTATACATGAAATTTGTGTATCTTAAATAAGAATTTTTAACAAGATCCAGTTTGAATAAGCCATTGTTTTTAAATCTGGTCTATTTAGTCTTGCAGCACTTGAGTGAATAAAATGAACAAAGTAATGAATACATAGAGTTCAAAACACAGACATACAAATACCAAACATATCTCCCCATGTGTCTTGAAACTCTTAGCCATGCATGCTAAGAATCTTTCTTATGTACTGTCACACTATAAACACAAGTAGATTATGAACTGACACACCACACACTTCTTTGTAGACACTATTTCCATGGTCCTGGAAGTTGTACACACCATTCAGTCCTCAATCTTTGTTCAACTAAGCATCTCTAAGCAATGATTTATGCCATCCTAGGCATAACTTGGACTATCCTAGGTAATTCTGTAGGCCATTTATATAACAAGTGTACTTGCAGCCCTAATGTGTTAATTTATAGAATAAAGTGCTCTACATGGCCTCTGAAGCCCAGAAATGGATTAAACACAATCCACAGTTCATAAAACACATTTCATTTCAGTATTGGCCTACATATTTTGTGCAGTCACATTTGGTGGTATGAAGACTTATCACAACCTTAGGTTCTTTTACCTACTCTTAAATAAGTGTTCTACCCAAGCAAGGATGGTAAAAAGATGAAGACAATTCAAAAAGTTAGGAGCAGTTTTAATGGCATAATAGAGAGGCACCTTACTCCTCTAGTCTAAAGGAAGATAGTTTTAAAAAGAGGGAGAGAGCAATCTCAGAGAACCCTTAGTTTTTTAGGATGGATTAGATGGCTATTAACATCACATACAAAAGTGTATTGAACTTAATGGAGCTTATGTTGAGAGAGCATATTTTTTTTTTATTTTTCTTTTCTAGTTCCATTTTGCCATGGCCATTGTGATGTCTCCAACTCTTGTAGAATTTGCTGATTTTTCACCTTCAATTATGGCTGCATTTGCTTATTTCTAGGCAAGGTGGTTTACTGAGAATATTTCCATAGTTGTTCCTTCTGATAAACTGATACATTCATCAACATAAAATAACTTTCTGGTTTGTTACAACCATTTTTGATTTAAAGTCTGTTATATCTGAAATTAGAACAGCTTCCTCAGCTCTTCCAAGAACATTCAGGATAGTTTCTAGTTATTTTCTCAGTTCATACCAGACACATAATGTAAGACGCAACTTAACACAAGACTCTAGCATGATTTCAAACTACATAAACTCCAAAAGCAGCAGCAGGGAGGGTGCACCAAGTGGTGGTCGCCAGTGGCCAGGCCATGCTGAGAGGGGCACATGGCATGCTTACTTCAGTGCTGTGGATGTCTGGGGTACCTGCATGCGACAAGGTCATGCCCCCCAGCAGATCAGAGCGAAAGGGCAGGGCAGATGCCCAGCATTTTTCCATACAACCCTGCTGGAGTTTCTGGTGTGCCTCCTCTCCAAGAAGCCACTAAGATATGAAGCATTAATCAATGACCTGAGTAATGAAATGCTGAGAAAAGCCTATCCCACCACTGACAGGATTCCTAACATCATGCCACAGGCAGCAAGGACAACCCAAAAAATAAATAAACAGAGCAGCAATAGATCATATTTTTTTAAAAAAACACACCTACATTTTCTCAATACCATATTCCTTTTAAAACAAGGTGACAGGTAATAAGTTCAAGAGAATGTTTCTGTCTCTTCTTATGCTGATAGTCCTTATTCCACTGACTTCTCCAGCTGGACTTAGGGGGAAGAAAACGTCCCACAGGGTATCCCAGTACCACCAGCCTCTGCTTCTACAGTTTGTTCCTGTCAAGTCCCATAGCAGTCCATGTGTTCTTGCACCTTTAGACTTGGATAGGCATTAAACTCTTCAGGCCTAGCTAAGGCAACCAGAGTCAAGGTGGTATATAAATTCATGATATGTTGGGCATTCATCTCTGAAAGTTCTACTTGGTAGAAATACTGGAGATCACTTTGAGAAAACCAATTATCATGTTCATCTTGATGCAATGAGAAGAACACAATGCAATTTCTCTGACACTGTGGTTAAAAAATAAAAAAGTATAACCTGAATCCAATCTTCTATCAGTCAAAGCAATCTGAAGAACATTTTACAAAATTCTATGAAATAATTACTTCACCTTCAAAGCAGTCAAGGTCATGAAAAACAAAGGCTGAGAAACCATTCCATTCAGTACTTAAAGAAACATGTTTTCTAGGAAAGCAAACAAAAGCAACTAAGTATACACAATATCTGGGAGTAAACAGAACCCATAACCTTTCATGATAATTAAAATTTAAATAGCCTGAAGAAAGAACCAACCCATGGAGAGCTATGCCACTTTCAAAGAGGAAGAATTAACTTGAAAAACATGCCAATTTTCCCGAAATGGACTTCGGAAATCAGTGTAGCTTAAGTCAGCGGCCACGTACCTTACTGGACCTCCATTCTTGATGCGTGTGCAAGGGAAGGTGTCAAAGGCAGACAACAAGCAGGAGCTGGCCACTGGACAAGGAGCAGCCATTCACATCTGGAGCTGCTGTGCTTCCCGGAGCTCCACCCTAGAGCCGAGAAAAGCCCCACCTGTGGAATGGGCCTCCCTCTAGGTCTTGCCCTCTGAGCCCCAGAGCTCAACCCCAGGCCCTACCGCCTACCACACAGACATGGTCAGCTGCACCCCTGGGCCAGGTGCTGCTCACACGCAGGCTCCCGCTCAGTGCCCAGGGAGTGAAATGGGTCTAGCATCACGGCCTGGGCCTAGCGTTCTCAGCTCACCACAGTATCGCCTGGAAGCCACCCCCCCACCTCCCAGTCCTCCCCTGACCCAGGCCAAGCCCATTCTCCTACTCAGGAAGCAAACCAGAAGACCTCTGCTGGGGGCTGTAGGAACTGGTAGAGACCACCTCAGGCCAGAACTCTGCCACAGAGACTGCCATCTGGGACCTCCCACACCGACAGGAAACAGAAGCTCTGTGTGCCTACTCACTTTGGCCAGAAGTGGAAATGCGGGGCAGCCCTCCCAGGGCCTGAAATGCAACCGCCAGGCATGCATTTTACCTGCCACCAAGCGTCCAGTGGGTGAGCATCAGATGAGAGGCAGGGCCGCTGCTTGCTTGTGACCGACCCTCGTGGGGCCCTTTCTTCCCCCACACCCATGTCACAGACATGTTTTGATTGTTACCAGCTGTGGGAGGGTGCGCAGGACAGCTCCTGGCTTCCACAACGAAGAATTATCAGTAGATCCGCGTTTGGGAAAGACTATATAGGGGCCGTTAAGTCTCCGACATTCTGAATAAAGTGGAAATGGTTCAGAATTCAACAGAAACAAGACGTGTTTATGGGGTCTAGGGTCACCCCGAAGTGAAATGTGCACAGTGTTAAGTCACTTTTTCCTATTTTAGGGAGTAGATGACTGGACAAGAAACAGGTGAATCCAGTCACAGCCAATGAGCAGATTCCTACTACCCTTTAATAAATCCTCTTTAATAGGGAGTGGTGTGAGGGACAGGCACTGGGGCGTAGTAGACTGAGCCTCCGCATGTAGTGCCGGAATCCCATATGGGTGCTGGTTTGAGTCCAGGCTGCTCTTCTTCTGATCTAGCTCCCCGCTATGGCCTGGGAAAGCAGTGGAAGATGGCCCAAGTCCTTGGGCCCCGGCAACCACGTGAGAGACCTGGAAGAAGATCCTGGCTCCTGGCTTCGGATCAGGCCAGCTCTGGCCAATGTTCATCTGGGGAGTGTAACAGTGGAATGAAGACTCTCTCTCTTTCACACACACACACTCTCTCTCTCTCTCTGCCTCTCTGTAACTCTACCTTTCAAATAAATAAATCTTTTTTAAAAAATTTTCATGGAATAATTGAATTATACGTTTAGGGGCAGATGTTGTGATGCAACAGGTTGCACCACTGATTACAACTGCATCCCATATGGAGAGTGCCAGTTCTAGTCCCACAACCTTCACTCCCAATGCAGCCTTCTGCTAATGCATCCAGCAAGGCAGCAAATGATGGCCCTAGTGCTTGGCCCCTTCCGCCCACATGGGAGAACTGGAGGGAGTTCCTTGCTCCCAGCTCTGCCTCGCCCAGTTCTGTTTGTTGCAGGCATTTGAAGAGTAAATCAGAAGGTGGGAGTTATTCTCTCTCTCTCTCTCTCTCTCTCTCTCTCTCTCTCTGTGTGTGTGTGTTGCTCTCAGTCCCTTTCTCCTTAAATTAGAGGAAAATAAACATTGTTAGAAAAGAGAAAAAAGAAAATAAACATTCTTTAAAATATAGTAATTTTAGGCTGGCACTGCTGCTCACTTGGCTGATTCTCCACCTGCGGCACTGGCACCCTGGGTTCTAGTCCCAGTTGGGGTACCGGATTCTGTCCCGATTGCTCCTCTTCCAGTCCAGCTCTCTGCTGTGGCACGGGAAGGCAGTGGAGGATGGCCCAAGTGCTTGGGCCCTGCACCCACATGGGAGACCAGGAGGAAGCACCTGACTCTTGACTTTGGATTGCCGCAGCATGCCAGCCATTGTGACCATTTGGGGGGTGAACCAACGGAAAGGAAGACCTTTCTCTCATCACTCTCTCTCACTTTCTAGCTCTGCATGTTGAAAAAGTAATTTTAGATTTTTTATATATAGTAATACTCCTGGATTCCTGCCTCTGCCAACAACCACCATGTACCATCTTCTTCCAACTACAATCCTCTCTCACTGAGATCATCCCAAATATCCCAATAGCCTCCAAACTTCCCCCTTTGCCTTTCTTCAGACTGTTCTCAGCACAACACACCAAGGGGTTCTTTTAAGCATGTGAATCACATTTCTTTTTTTTTTAACTTTTATTTAATGAATATAAATTTCCAAAGTACAGCTTATGGATTACTATGGTTCCCCCACCATAACTTCCCTCCCATCCGCAACCCTCCCCTTTCCCTCTCCCTCCCCTCTTCCATTCACATCAACATTAATTTTCAATTCTCTTTATATGCAGAAGATCAGTTTAGCATATATTAAGTAAAGATTTCAACAGTTTGCACCCACATAGAAACACAAAGTGAAAAATAGTGTTTCAGTACTATTTATAGCATTAAATCACAATGTACAGCACATTAAGGACAGAGATCCTACATGAGGAGTAAGTGCACAGTGACCCCTGTTGTTGACTTAACAAATTGACACTCTTGTTTATGGCATCAGTAATCAACCTAGGCTCTTGTCATGAGTCGCCAAGGCTATGGAAGCCTTTAGAGTTCACCAGCTCTGATCATATTTAGACAAGGTCGTAGTCAAAGTGGAAGTTCTCTCCTCCCTTCAGAGAAAGGTATCTCCTTCTTTGGTGACCTGTTCTTTTCACTGGGATCTCACTCGCAGAGATCTTTCATGCTGGTTTTTTTTTTTTTTTTTTTTGCCAGGGTGTTTTGGCTTTCCATGCCTGTAATACTCTCATGGGCTTTTCCGCCAGATCTGCATGCCTTAAGGGCTGATTCTGAGGCCAGAGTGCTGTTTAGGACATCTGCCATTCTATGGGTCTGCTGTGTATCTCGCTTCCCTTGTTGGATCGTTCTCTCCTTTTTTATTCGATCAGCTAGTATTTGCAGACACTAGTCTTGTTTATGTGCTCCCTTTGGCTCTTAGTCCTATCATTATGTTCAATTGTGAACAGAAATTGATCACCAGGACTAGTGAGATGGCATTGTTACATGCCACCTTGATGGGATTGTGGAATCCTCTGGTATGTTTCAAACTCTACTGTTTGAAGTAGGTCAGCTTGAGCATGTCCCGAATTGTACATCTCTTCCCTCTCAATTCACAATAGCTAAGACCTGGAACCAACCCAAATGCCCATCAACAGTAGACTGGATAAAGAAATTATGGGACATGTACTCTATAGAATACTACACAGCATTCAAAAACAATGAAACCCGGTCCTTTTCAACAAGATGGAGGAATTTGGAAAACATCATACTGAGTGAATTAAGCCAGTCCCAAAGGGGCAAATATCATATGTTCTCCCTGATCAGTGACAACTAACTGAGCACCAAAGGGGAAACTTGTTGAAGTGAAATGGACACTATGAGAAACAGTGACTTGATCAGCTCCTGTCCTGATGGTTGATGTACAATGTAATACTTTATTCATTTTAGTATTTTTTTTTTGTTCTAGTACTATTGGTTGAACTCTGTAATTAACACACAATTATTCTTAGGTGTTTAATTTTAACTGAAAATTGATCCCTGTTAGGAATCTGGAAAGAATTATGTTGAGTGAAATAAGCCAGTCCCAAAGGGACAAATACCATATGTTCTCCCTGATCGGTGACAGCTAACTGAGCACCAAAAAGGAAACCTGTTAAAGTGAAATGAACGCAATGAGAAAAGGTGTCTTGATCAGCCCTTCCCTGACTGTTGATGAACAACTTAATACGTTATCCCACTTAGTATTTTTTTGTTTGTTTGTTCTACTTAATACTTTTGCTTGAATACTGTAATCAATATGCAGTTATTCTCAAGTGTAAATCACATTTTGTTCTATGTCAAAGTCATGTTAGGCTTGCCAGTGACACCTTCCATTTCCCAGCCTGGGATTCGCACTCCCCACTGGTCTATGGCTTCTCACACTTCTCCCATCTCTTTACCTCTCCTTGAACAAACCAAGAGACACACACATCCAGACTTCTGTTTGTACTTGAAATTCCTGTCTGGAATGCTCTTCTATCAGAAACATCCATGGAGGGCCAGCACTGTGGTATAGTAGGTAAAGCCGCTGCCTGTGACTCCAGCATCCCTTATGGGTACCAGTTCAAGTCCCAGCTGCTCTACTTCCAATCCAGCTCCCTTCTAATGGCCTGGGAAAGCAGTAGAAAATGACCCAAATGCTTGGCTCCCACCACCAACCTGCGAGACCTGGAAGAAGCTCCCTGGCTTCTCACTTCAGCCTGGCTCAGCCATGGCCATTGTGGCCATTTGGGAAGTGACCCAGTGGATGGAAGATCAATATCTCTATCTCTTCCTCTCTCTGTGTAACTTTGCCTTTCAAATAAATAAATCATTTACAAGGAAAGAAAAAACAAACAAACAAACATCCATGGGCTCACTTCAACCCCTTCTTCTGACTGTTAGTGTTTCTGTGATTGAGCTCCCTCCAAATTCCCTGTGGTGAATGCCATGTGCCCCTCTAATTCACATCTGGAAGTCCTAACCTCCAGGGTTCCTCTACGAGGGCACCCCAGGGCACGTGAAACATGTATGCCACCTTTTCATCCCATTATCCCTGTAGATTTGGAGATCCTCCCTGGGTGGATGTACTTAAACAAGATTGTGAAGACATGATGTATTAGGAAGAGAATCTTCATGAGGCATGGAATCAGCCAGCACCTGGTGCTTGCATTTCTGTCCTCTAGGGCTGCAAGAAAATGGATTTCTGCTGTTCAAAACACCCCATCAGTGGCAAATACCTGAGCTGACAAATACCTTCCTTATCTACTTGCTCCTTACTTTTCTCTACACCACACATCTCCTTCTAACATGCTATCTGTCTTATTTATTTTCCTTAGTCATACAGGAGTAGACCAGAATTGAAAAGAAAAAGATTGGGGTGGTGCTGTGGCACAGTGGGTTAAAGTCTTGGCCTGAAGCGCCAGTATCCCATAAGGCACTGGTCCTGGTCCCAGCTGCTCCTCTTCTGATCCAGCTCTCTGCTATGGCCTGGAAAAACAGTGGAAGATGGCCCAAGTCCTTGGGCCCCTGTATCCATGTGGGAGACCTGGAATAAGCTCCTGGCTCCTGGTTTCAGATCGGTGCAGCTCTGGCTGTTACGGCCATCTGAGGAGTGAACCAGCAGATGGAAGACCTCTCTCTGTGTCTCTACCTCTCTCTGTAACTCTTTCAAATAAATAATATTAATCTTTAAAAAGAAAAGAAAAAGGCTAAAAGCAAACAATAACCAGCTTCAAAAAGTATAAACAGAAACCACACTACACCCCACTCCACTAGACTAGAGAAAATAGCCAAGAGCACAAAATGATGAAATTTATAACAAAGGCACAGCAGCTAAAGCTGCTGCTACAACACCTACATCCTGTGGCTGAGTGCCATTCCAGTTCTGGCTATTCTGTTTCTGGTCCAGCTCCCTGCTAATGCACCTGAGAAGGTGACAGAGGATGGCCCAAGTGCTTGAGGCCCTGCCAACCATGTGGGAGGTGGAGTTCCTGGCTCCGGGATTCAGCTTAGCTCATCTGGGGATGTGGCAGCCATCTGGAGGAGTGAACCTGTGGATGCAAGATACCTCTCTCTGTGTGTCTATCTCTCTCTCTTTCTCCATCTCTCCTGTCTCTGTGCAACTCTGCCTTTCAAATAAGTAATTAACCCCTTTTTTAAAACCAAAGATAAAAAAAAAAAGATCAACAAAGATGAAAGTTAGTTCTGAAAAACTTCTAGGATCATGATTAGGGAAGAAAAACATGACCAAAAGTGAGAAACGAACATTTGAATGTAACTTCAAAGGCTAAAAAAATGATGAGAGATTATTTTGAACTCCAGGATCCGAAATTGGAAAAACAAAATTTCTTAGAAAAACATAACTTACTGAAACCACGAGGAGGTGCTGCAACATCAGCTTCCAGATGCCTCATGTCTCTCCAGGAATTTTTTGTGTCTTCATCTGGAAGAGCTCAGGTAGGCACAAGGAGCATCCTGCACCTCTGGGTCACTCTTCAGAGAGAGGAAGAATACAGGTGGAGGTGCCTTCAACTAAGACAGCAGGGACAATGTCGATGTTATTGATGAACAGAAAGGATACAAGAGATAACTCCTCACACCACAGTGCCACACATCAGGCCACTATGCTGTTTTCTATTGTTGATGCACGCAATTGATGGCTTAAAACAATGCACACACTTAATTATCTTGCCATTTCTGAGAACTGGAAACCTGGGCACAACTTAGCTGGGTCTTGGGCTCTTACAAGCCTGGAACTGATACAAGCTGTGGTTTCATCTTAAGTCTCAACTGCTGAAGAACCCTCCCTCAAGTTTGATCAAGTTGTCACCAGAATTCTTTTCCTTGTGGTGATAAGAATGAGGAATATAGCTTCTCACCAGCTCTTGGCAGGGGTGGAGGTGGGAGTGGGTGGTGGTGGAGGGTGGGGTGGGCATGGGGATAGGCTGCCGCTGGCCTTGGGGACTATTGTAGTGCCCTGGTGTTTGCCTTTTCCATAGACAATCCACAGGATTGATTTGCAAGGCCACTGGGATAATGTTTCACTCCCATCTGCCAAGACCAAGTGTTTTATGAGGGTACTTCAAAAAGTTTGTTGAAAATAAAATTAGATGCTACGTTAGGGGTGAACATTTGGTTCAGCAGAGAAGATACTGCTTAGAATGGCCATATGCCATGTCAGAGTGCCTGGTTCAAACCCTGGCTCCTCCATTTCCTATCCAGCTTTCTGCTAATGCATTCTAGGAGGCAGCAGGTGATGGCCCCATGTGGGAGAACATCTGGGCTCCTGGCTTCAGCTTGCTGTTGTGGCATTTGATGAGTGAACTAGCAGATGGAAGCTCTCTTTGTCTGTCTCTCTCCCCACCCCCATCACTCTTTCAAAGAAATCAGTCTTTAAAGAATGATGATGGTTATGTCAGTGACAGTGATGACATGATGATGATAATGATAATGATGATGGTGATGACAATGATGATGAAGGTGATGCTGCTACTGACAATGATCATGATGGCAATGGTAATGGTGATGATGATAATGCTGGTGCTGATGGCAAATTAAATTCATTGAGTACTTACCATTTGCCTGGCATAGCTTTATTTCTTTCACTTGAAACTCTTTTAACTGAAGTATAATGTATATACAACAAAAGTCATGAATTTTAAGTACACAGGCATGCGGATGGAAGACCTTTCTCTCCCCCTCTCTCTCTCTTTGCCTCTCCTACTCTAACTTTTTCAAGTAAATAAATGAATTTGAAAAAAAAAAGTGTACCGAGTTCCTTTGGCCTTCATTTCCCATCTCTGATGCCAGCAAGGCACCAGGAGGACCCCTGCCAGGGGGTTCCATTTCCTGCTCTCAGGAAGAAGAGTGCCAACACCTGCTATTTTTAAAAGTATCTTTAACTCAAAGTAAGCCATATGCCAAAATGGCATATTGTGGAGTGACCAATGTCAACCCCCTTTACAGACAGAGACCAAATGGAAGCAGCCTTGAACTCCTATGCCCTGAACCAGTTGCAGTCACTGAGATCAAGGTAGATCATTAAAATGCAGGTTCCCACACTTCTTTTGTCTTATTAGAGTTTCACATTGACTATATTTTATTGTACCTACTACATGAAGGTACCTCAATAGGTTCAGGAGAAAATGGAATTTAACATTGTTTATTTTGATGCAAAATATTTTTTAAATCTGCACATACATTTTTGTTCTCCATAATCCATGCCCCTTGGTTTGGACATTGTTTATCCCCCACAAGAGCTTGTGTCTTGGGACTTGGGTCCCCAGGGTGGTGCTGGGGCCTTAAAGAGGCTGTAGTCATGTCAATGGTGGCATCACTCACAGAAGAAACTAACACTCCTCTTGTGGACTGCATTGGTTCCTGCAAGAATGAGTTCCTACAGAGACCAAGACTGCCCCTTCCCCAGGCCAGTCTCTTGCTTCCTGTATGGTCTTATGATCCTTCTCACACACTCCCACCATGATGTCATCCACTAGGATGTGGTGCAGCCAAGGGGCCCTCACCAGAGGCAGAACCCACGGGGCCTCCCAGTCTTGCACTTTCAGCCTCCAAAACCATGAGCTAAATCACCCTCTTTCCTTTTCTGTCTAAACTACCCAGGTATTTTGTTATAGCAACAGAAAATGGACTAATGCAAGTGCCTTCTGAGAGGGATAGACATTCCTACTGTGAGTGCTCTCAGCTGCACTGAGACCCAAGGCCCAGGAGGCAGATCCAGGAATTCAATGGCAGGCACCCCACCCTCCAGGCTGGGGCCCCAGGGACTCCGCTAAACTACAGTGTGGCCACTTGGAAGGTGGTTTGAGGAGCCCCAAGAGGTCCCTCCAGGAAAAAAGGCCACATCCCCACCTACTCACCCTGACAATGAAGCATGCCTTGAGACTCCTTCCTCTGAGAAAACACTTCATTTCCCAAGAGGTTCTTATTAAAAGCCATGAAATCAGGAGGCACCACTCCAGCGGCCACTCCTGCCAGTTAGCAGTGGCATCCATTTCCCCAAGAACTGGGGAGCTTACAGGGATGGAGAGTGTGGGGAAAGCCATCTGGTAGGAGCATGGGGTCAGGGATTACCTCAGCAGATACTTGGAGCTTTGCAGCTTTGAGAACCAGCATGAAAGTTGAGCTGAGGCAAACAGGGCCGTTGCCCTACCTGCCAAACCTCGCTGCTCTCACTGTCTTTTTTAAAGGCTCTGCTGGTGAAGACTTACCTTTCTCCACCTGCTCTGGAGAGAGATGGAACATGGGGCCCACCCTGTGCAAAGGGGAGCTCACCAATTCATTGACACTGCTGCAATGTAAGAGAGAGCGGCTGTCAGGTTGGGTCACCAACAGCACTGATCCTTATCCACAGATGCTTTCCCAGTAGTCAATGGAACCTTGTTGCTGCTGAAATACAAGTAAGGGGACACATTTATATTCTAGACACTGAAACAACTGCATGATTTCTGGTGTTTTGAGAAAACATCCCAAGCTACTTGGAACGACCACCTGAAGAAGCTCTTAAGGGGATCAGTCAGGACTACATGACATGCAATGGAAACCAAGTTATCTGCCAGGGAGAAAATGTCACTTTTGCCTCATTGTTCATTGGCTGCATTTCTAACTCTTGCAGAAGTATCTTATGTACACAGTGGGCTACAGCAAACACAGCATTGTATATGTGATAAATCCCATCACTCATGGTCATGTCAAAATCATGTGAAAGCAATGATTCCAAGGAGGTATTCAGTGGACAATACAGCAAGATTTTGCAGGATGCCCCAGAAACTAGGCATCCAAAAACCAGTGACTAGAATCTAGAGAGATAAATGTCTTCTGGGTATTTGGAAGGGTTAGCTGTCCAAAGAAAGTTTTTGAAACCAGAGATCTCACTACAGTGCTGTGAAAAAATAAGAGACCCATGGATGAATGGAACAGGAAGTTTCTCACTGGTGGCAAAATCCCATTCTGAGGTGGTGACCCAGACTTTCTGTGTCATTAAATGTTTCCATGTTTTAAAACTGATGACTATGAGGGATCAGTGTCACAGAAAAGAATCATATTTGCTGATGATTTTAGGATCTGGATATGAAACCTATTCTCGAGTGAAATACGTGACTCCTCAGTGACTGGAATCAATTCCACAAAGTCCACAAAGATGCCATCCTTCTGTATCTCAACTTTTAAATCAGAATTAAACTGAATACCTTTTGGGCAGTCTATTATGGCCAAAGACACCCAGATCCACCTGAAATGAAGCATCAAGGAGACCATGCCAAGGGCCAGAGAAGTGTCTTTGGGGGCCATCTGATAGAGGGAAGGAAACTGACCACTGTCACTCAGAAGAGGTTCAAAAGACCCAAGAGTCAGCTAAGGGAAAATGCGAGAAATCTCTGTAAGGTTATTGCTATAGTGAATAATCTTATTCTTGAAGAATTTAAGCAAATGCTGGATGTATCTGAAGATTTTAGAATATTTCATTTTTCTCATCTCCCACTGTATATAAACTTCCTAGTTCATGAGTCATTAGACTCACACGTTTAGGAAACCATTTCTCATTTTCACTCACCCACACTACTTAAGGACAAATGTGGCTACTCCACCAACTCTCTGCACACCTTCTCTTTAGATCATACACTGTGGCAAATGTATAAAGTCACTGTAATGTAAATTTTTGTGTCTAATTAAGGCAGCTAAAGGTGATGTGCTTTTCTCCCTTTCCCTTGCACACTCACCTGTGGAACTTCGTAGAGTTCCCAGAGTGTTTCCATGTGGATAGTAATGCTTGTTCCTGATATTACAGCTATAGACTTTCTCTGTTTCTGACACGTGTTATTGGGAACGGGCCTTTCCAGTCCAGCAAGCCAGATGAAGAGAATCTCCATCACCACAATATCACTCTGATTACATTATAGAGGTCGACTCCTAAGGTCACATTGGGTAAAAGATGGGGTTTTTTTGTGATCTCCTCAATAGTGAAAACCAAGGCCAGAAAATAACTTTTTTTGGGACTGGAACCTGCATGAAAGGCACAAGGATCTTAAGGAAAAAGCCACCAATCCAGATTATCCTCAATTTTACTGCAATAACTGTTACAAATGGATTGGTTGTTCCCAAAAATTCATATGATCTAATCCTTTTCTGTACATTAGCAGAGGACAGAGTGTGAAAACTGCTGTGTTCACAGGACAGAATCCTCAAAAGAACAAAAGCTGATATGACCTTGATCCTGACCCCCAGCCTATATAATTCTGAAAAGCAAGATCTGCTTTTACACCACATGGTTGTCCATTCAGCCAAAGAACATGATCTCATTTATGGATGCACACCTCATCAATTTAAATCATCTCTGGCATTTAAATCATCTTCTAAGTTTTTATATTTGCCCTCTCGAATGTTCATGAACACCTAGGAAGAACATTCCAGTTGTCCAAGAAAGCATGACAAGGAAAGTCACATCATCTTTAGCATGCCTCCATACATGTTTCCTCAATTCACAAACTACAATGATTCTTCTTCTGATAAACATCAGTAAACGCTTCTTGAAATAGGAGTCATATGATCATAAGGCTGCAGGTTGTAATTGGAAGAAAGAACAATTCAACTGAAGGTTATGTGATCAGAAAGAGGGATGATGTCACAGCACTGAGAATGGTAGAGTGAAAGCCTGCCATTTACCCAGAAAAATATCTTCCTCATCAAACTTACCCATCAACCACCATCACAAGCCAGCATAATGAAATCAGATGCAGAGTTACAAGGAGGGAAACAGTGAAAAGGGGGAGCTCTTTAGAGAAGCCTAAACAATCACTGGGTGGACTTGAAACCTTGTGCTGTGAGACCTGTGATGCTTTACAATTAAGACAGTCATCCATTTTTAGAACACTAAGCATATCTTAAAGTAAATCATTAACAGTGGTATCAGTGTATTCCAAACAGGCCTTCTTCACTCAATTTTCCCTACAGAATTGAACATAAAAAACCATGCAAAGAACATGATGCATTTCTACTTTCTGGGTTGTGACATTTCACAAAAATGTAATTGAGGAGTCCTTTGTATTTATTTCTCATGTCTGGTGTGTTGAGTCTTGATGAATGGACTAGATCATGCACAGTTTGTTAAGGGTTATTGTGTACTCCAGAGAAAGTGACAGTTTTTCAGGTCTTGGTTCATGCTGCAACATAATATGCATGTATATATGTATATATGTGTGTATGTATATTATATACATATTCTCTCTATATATTTATATATAGGTATTCTATAACCATGTAAACAGTTGCTTTATATTGTTTTATATATAGTTTCTATAAATATTTGTTATCCAAATATGTCATTAATACTTTCTCTGCAGAATGAGGAAATTTGAAAATTCTTGCTAAATGAATCAAATAATATTCAGTTTTGTGTTTCATGTATCTCTGTTCCTCTCCTCATTCTTCTACACTTCTGTCAATTCCTCATACTCTCATTTCTTTCTCCAATTCCTGTCCAGTACGAAAATGTCTAGAAGGCTCTTTAAAACAGTAGGTATTTGTGAGCTTCGCCATTTCAAACTGTTTTATGCTGTCTTTATTATCTCTAAGAACAGTTTATCAGGAATTACTGTTTATTTGAGTTTTGGTGAATCCAGCATTAGACGGTATAGTGTCTAAATCTATTGATAGTCAATACGGCTTGTTTTTCCAAGCATCATCAACACAGGTATTTTCTTTTGGGTTTGTTAAGATTAGATTATGATCTCCAATTTGCATGGCATGCATCTTGGAGGAATCTTGCTTCTATTCATAGAATCTACTCTTGATGCTGGAAATTCACTATCTCCTTATCTGTGCCATTTAGGGTACACTTAAATGATGTGCTGCATGAATAACCATGGGGAATACTACCACTAAAATAAATAAATATTTCATAAGTTGGATGCCTTGTGCACATATCAAATTAGGCAAATTTTTAAAAATCAATGTGAGTAAAATCATAACACCAAGCCAATTTCCATTAGATATTTTCTGGAGAGATCTCTGGACAAATGCCTAAAATACTCAATCAGTTGCATCACCTTGGTTGCACCAAATATGCTTCTCAAATCCATTGGTGCTAATGATAGTGCAATAATCTATGTCCTAATATCTACCTTCTATCAAAGATCTATGCAGTGTCAACCTACTTCCTGGAGCATTATAGTAAAAAGCACTTAGAAAATTAGCACCTTCATAAACAGGTGAGAAGAAAATTATGCTGTCCTACAAGATACTATAATTTGTAAGCATAAAATTTATAAATATATGTATATACATATGAAGCATTTATATTTAGCTACAAAAAGAAAGCATCCTAAAGAGGGGCAGAAGCAGAATAATCCCCTTTCTGAAATGTATTTTTACAGAATAAGATAGAATCAGGGACACATTGTGAATGTTGTAGATTTCAATCATTGAAGTTCTCATGGTATATTCATCATTAAAATATAATTATTATTGTATTTGTGCAAAGCTGTTGCCCTGAGATTACCTTTACCCAGTAAAAAACTTACTTTCTTGAATATCATTCTCCTTTAAAACTGTAGAAGAAATGAAATGTTCTCATAGCCCCAAATCAATCACATAGAAGAAACGTTTGTGAGCACATGTGGAAGAGTTCATGTAATTCAGGTTGGTTCATTTCAGTGTATGGGTTCTGTAAGAATCTACCAGTGAGGCACAATAGGCCCCTGAGCTGATGAACGGGGTCAGGGAAGGACAAGAAAATACCAACCAGACTCTGTTTCCTCCTATGATGAGATAACATTTCCTGAACCATTCAAGGTGCTAGGCAAGAAGAAATACCTTCTTCGTGTCCAGAATTAATTGTCAGTTTTTACAAGGGACAGATGATGGACAAGAAGAGACAAAGAACACATTTCTTTATTCATTTGCACACCCAAAAAAAATTAGATGTTATGTAAATTAATGGAAATGATTTTAGCAAGAACTTACCATCTGTGTGTGAGAATATTCTGGAAATTATACATGGTTCTTGGAAAGAAGTATGTGCAAAGGGGGAAAAGCAGCAATCTCAATACATCCATCCTTGTAAAAACTCCATTCCATCTGGAAAAATGTTGTTGCAATCATCATAACAAGAAACAAAGAGATACAGCTGCAGAAAGAGCAACAGAATAATCAAAGTAAAGATCCTCAAAATCTGTGAAAAACCCTAGGACAGGACAGCATTTCAACATGCAGTGTCATGCAGATGCATACGTATAGTGTGTGTGTGTGTGTGTGTGTGTGAGAGAGAGAGAGAGAGAGAGAGAGAGAGAGAAATAGAGAGAGAGAGATTGCCTGAATCAAGCTACTTTAATATTGCTCCATCCGATGTCTTTCCACCAGCTGTCCACTCACCCATGGGGGAATCTGGAACCCTTTCTGCAATGAGGATCTGTAGCTCAGGTCTTCTGTCCTGGTGAAAAACACAAGAAACAAAACAACATGTTTGTGAAGATCCTCTTCACCCCAGGTGTCAGGATTTTCCCCAAGTCCATGGATGCAAAGACTCAAGGGAGAAACCCCTGTTAGTTACATTTGGTCCAAGGGCTTTGTCAAAAACCTTTCCATGAACTTTTTACAATTATGTACCTGGACTGCATCAGAGGACATGAAGGGAGGCATCAGGTGAGAATCTCAGTAAGGCTTCAGACCAGAAATCTCCAGTGCCACACACTTCAAAGACCCAGAGAGCAACGGGGCAACCTCCCACACCCAGTGTTCCGGGCAGGTTCACATTACTTAGATGCAACACAGACCCCAAACCAATCCTGTTTAAGTTCCCATTCTGTATGTCAAATCACCACATCTTCAGTTGTAAAACATGACACTCTTCCATGTTACTGTTAACCATGGTAATGTTGTGTTGATCTGTTTTTGCACCTTCAACCTTGGTTGATGCTCTCATTCGAACTAGGGACTCTTTGACTACTTACCACTTTTTACTACAAAGCAGACAATACCAGCCAGAAGTCACCTCTTTATTCCCACCACAACAAACACCAAGGGCAGAGTAATGCCTGCAGACTCTTGCATTGCTTGGATGCAAGCAACTTTCAGGACGTTTATGTAGGTCACCATCAGGGCAGCTATGTACCTTTAAACTCTGTTAAAACCCACAGACTGCAAAACACAAGAATGAACACAATGGATAGCATGTGCTGCAAGCAATAATGATGATTAACACTGACTAATCATTTCTGCTTGCATGCCAGTGTGATCTATTGCTAATGAAATAAATCTAAAAGGATGGGGTAAGAGGGCATATGAGAAAATGCTATTATTCCAATCTGAAGTTTTCTGAACTCAAACTGCTGTCAATGAGATGCCTAATATTTTCAGCAAAACACATTTTCCATTGCCTAGCCACTGCTCTGATGCCATAAGGGAGATTTTGAATAGAGGCTCGTGCAAATTGAAAATGACTATAGCCACAAAGCACACAAAATTCACTGACTTGCATTAAAATGAGAACATAATGACTTGATGAGTTAGATTTATTACCAGTACAATGATGAAACTTTCGCCTATTCAGTTAAACAAGAAAAGTCTATCTAAATCAGAGAAAATATCTCCTATTTTCACTCATGTGTAGAAACTAAAAGTAGAGTCATTCTGAATTTCCCAGTACACAGGGAAATCTATCAGAAATGGATAGATTCCTGGACACATACCACCTGCATAAATTGAACCATGAAGACATAGAAAATCTAAACAGACCCATAACTGATACAGAAATTGAATAAGCAATAAAGTCCCTCCTAACAAAGAAAAGCCCAGGGCCAGATGGATTCACTGCTAAATTCTACCAGACATTTAAAGAAGAACTAACTCCAATTCTTCTCAAACTAGTCAGAACAATCAAAAAAGAGGAATCCTCCCAAATACTTTCTATGAAGCCAGCATCACCTTAATTCCTAAACTTGAAAAAGATGCAGCAGAGAAAGAGAATTACAGACCAATATCTCTGATGAACATAGACATAAAAATCCTCAATAAAATGTGGCCAATAGAATGCAACAACACATCAGAAAGATCATCCACCCAAACCAAGTAGTATTTATCTCTGGTATGCAGGGATGGTTCAACGTTTGCAGATAAAGCAATGTGATACACCACAGTAGCAAACTGCAAAAACAACATATGATTATCTCAACAGATGCAGAGAAAGCATTCGATAAAATACAACACCCTTTCATGAAGAAAACTGTAAGCAGATTGGGTATAGAAGGAACATTCCTCAATACAATCAAATCAATTTATGAAAAATCACGGCCAGCATCCTATTGAATGGGGAAAAGTTGGAAGCATTTCCACTGAGATCTGGTACCAGAGAGGGATGCCCACTTTCACCACTGCATTTCAATATAGTTCTGGAAGTTTTAGCCAGAACAATTAGGCAAGAAAAAGAAAATTTTTAACTTTTATTTAATGAATATAAATTTCCAAAGCACAGCTTATGGATTACAATGGCTTCCCCCCCATAACTTTCCTCCCACCCACAACCCTCCCCTTTCCCTCTCCCTCCCGCCTTCCATTCACATCAAGATTCATTTTCAATTCTCTTTATATACAGAAGATCAGTTTAGCATATATTAAGTAAAGATTTCAACAGTTTGCACCCACATAGAAACACAAAGTGAAAAAGACTGAGTACTAGTTATAGCATTAAATCACAATGTACAGCACATTAAGGACAGAGATCCTACATGAGGAGTAATGCACAGTGACTCCTGTTGTTGACTTAACAAATTGACACTCTTTTTTGTGGCATCAGTAATCACCTTAGGCTCTTGTCATGAGTCACCAAGGCTATTGTAGACTTTTGAGTTCACCAACTGTGATCATATTTAGACAATGTCATAGTCAAAGTGGAAGTTCTCTCCTCCGTTCAGAGAAAGGTACCTTGAAGAAAAACAAATTAAAGGGATACAAATCGGGAAGGAAGAAGTCAAACTATCCCTCTTTGCAGATGATACGATTCTTTACTTAGAGGATCCAAAGAACTCTACTAAGACACTATTGGAGCTCATAGAAGAGTTTGGCAAAGTAGCAAGATATAAAATCAATGCACAAAAATCAACAGCCTTTGTATGCACAGGCAATGCCATGGCTGAGAAAGAACTGCTAATATCAATCCCGTTCACAATAGCCACAAAAACAATCAAACACCTTGGAATAAACTTAACCAAGGATGTTAAAGAACTCTATGATGAGAATTCCAAAATCTTAAAGAAAGAAATAGAACATGATACCAAAAAATGGAGAAATCTTTCATGCTCATGGATCGGAAAAATCAATATCATCAACATGTCCATTCTCCCAAAAGCAATTTATAGATTCAATGCCATACCAATCAAAATACCAAAGACATTCTTCACAGATCTGTAAAAAATGATGCTGAAATTCATATGGAGACACAGGATATCTCAAATAGCTAAAGCAATCTTGTACAACAAAAACAAACCTGGAGGCATCACAATACCAGATTTCAAGACATACTACAGGGCTGTTATATTCAAAACAGCATGGTACTGGTACAGAAGCAGATGAGTAGACCAATGGAACAGAATTGAAACACCAGAAATCAATCTAAACATCTACAGCCAACTTATATTTGATCAAGGATCTAAAACCAATGCCTGGAGCAAGGATAGTCTATTCAACAAATGGTGCTGGGAAAACTGGATTTCCATGTGCAGAAGCATGAAGCAAGACCCCTATCTTACACCTTACACAAAGATCCACTCAACATGTATTAAAGTTCTAAATCTATGACCCAACACCATCAAATTATTGGAGAACGTTGGAGAAACCCTGTAAGATATAGGCACAGGCAATGAATTCTTGGAAAATAGCCCAGAATCGCAGGCATTCAAAGAGAAAATTAACAATTGGGATTACATCAAATAGAAACTTCTTATGTCTGGTACTGGCAAAAGAAAATCAAAGCAAAATCTATAACAAACAAAATGAACAGATGGAAAAGTTTGCAGAATCACTTCTACATATAATGAAATCTTGGTGTGTATCACATCATTTTAAATTCATATGAAATGATATATAATTAAGAAGTTTCTCAACAATGAATTATACAAATTATAATGACTTAACATGTCTAATGATTGCACTGAAATATTCCAACTATATTACTAAGCTGATTTTAGTATAGACTCCAATGAATGATTAAAAGTAGCAAACAAATGTGTAATTCATTTTATCAAAATATGAAGATAACAAGGTCAATGAGTTGACAATGAAAATACAGGATTGAAAAGAAATGAGATGGGTTTGTGCTTATGAACATAAAACCCAGGCTAAGAAATTAGTACACAGTATTATTTTGAAGGAGGAGGATTAGGACCACCATGGGGGTGTAGTGGATATAACCACCACCTGTAAACCTAACATCCCATGTTGGTGCCAGTTCATGGCCTGTGTGCTCCACTTGCAGCTCAGCTCCTTGTTAAGATCTAGAAAATGCTTTGGAAGATGGCCTAAGCCTTTCTGTCCCTGGTACTCACATGGACACCTGAATTAACCTCCTTGCTTTGGCATGAACCAGCACTGGCCCACGACAGATATCTTCACATTCCATCACAAGATGGAAGGTTTATCCCACTCTCTCTTCATTTTCTGTGGATTGGTCCTTCAGAACAAAAACATTTTAAGAAAAGTATAAATTGTTCATAAGGAAGTCACATGCTGCAAGTTATTCTATAACATCAAAATGCAAAATCTGTTTTATAAATTTTAGTTTCTAACCATTGAAAACAGAGAGAGCCTAAGAGCTATTCCTGAGAACATCTGTTTCCTTGGAAATTATTCTATCCCTGAATCCTTTCAAAGCATTCTTCTCAGGTCTCAAGAGAATAATGTAGCACTTGGGAACAAAGATGCAGCCCAGGAGCCCCGCACTGGAGCACAAGATGGAGAAGACCTCCACAGCCACCATGACCTTCCCCTTGGTGCTGTGGTAGACAGGCAGGAAGGTTACCCAGACACTGATGAACACCAGCATGCTGAATGTCAGGAACTTGGCTTCATTGAACTTGTCAGGCAAATTCCTGGCTAGGAAAGCCACAGTAAAGCTCGCCAGGGCCAAGGAACCCAGGAAGCCCAGGACACAGTACAAGGCAGTGACGGAGCCCTTGTTGCACACCAGGATGATGTGGCCATGCTCAGAGTGTGCATCTGTGTCAATAAAGGGAGGAGAAGTCCCAAGCCAGAAGCCACAGAGAGCTAGTTGGATCAGGCAGCAGATGGGAATAATGGAGTTAGGTACCCCTGATATCAGACACTGTCTCATTCTTCTCCCTGGGCCAGTGACCCTGAAGGCCAGAAGCACAGTGATAGTTTTGGCCAGGACAGTGGAAATAGCCACAGTGAATACCACTCCAAATGTGGTCTGCTGGAGGACACAGGTGGTTTTGTTGGGACGACCAATGAACAGTAAGGAGCAGAGGAAGCAGAAGATGAGGGTGATGAGCAGGATGTAGCTGAGACAACGATTGTTGGCCTTGACTATGGGAGTGTCTCGGTGCTTCACAAAGACCCCAAGGACAACAACGGTGAGGACAGAGAAGCACAGAGCTGTGCAGACCAGGATCATCCCCAGGGCATCTTCAAACGACAGAAAGATCACTCTTTTGTGGAAACACTTGTTTCTCTCTGTGTTGGCATACTGAAGATCTGGACACTTCACACACTGGTCCATATCTAGTGAGAAACATACAATCACATCATCCCATGTTCCTGATTCACAAGGACCCGACTTAGCTAGTTTAAGCAAGTAGTCCTTATTTGGTGTTGAAATAGCATATAAGATGACATCTACAAATTATTGGCCATTATTCATGCACATCTTCCTCATGTTAGCCAGAGTTCTTACTCCATCTCCATAAGTACCTTACATACTCATGAGTACATGCTCTTTTTGTCCTAACAAAGTACTAAGGGCTACTCTCTGAACCTACTCATGGTACTTTAAAAACCTACCTTTTTTACCTGTTTCATTTTAACACCACAAATTCATTCTTCACGGTTTCTTCAGATTGGGAAGTGATGATCAAAATGCCAGCGATTTCTATGTGTGGTAAAGACTACTCTGACCTTTATACATGGCACACGCTTGCTGCATCCTCACTTTGAACAAGAGCAAGCAGCAGTCCTTGTTTTCTTAATGAATGCATTCTTTCATAATTCAACTTTTTTTTTTAACATATGCTTTTTTTCATAGATAGAACTTTGGGAATATAGTGGTTCCTTCCCCTAAACCCACCTTCCCATCCCAACTCTCATCCCACCTCCCTTCCCCTCTCCCATCTCCTTCTTTAGTATGGTTCATTTTTAGTTTGATTTTAAATATAGAAGACCAACTCCATATTAAGCATAGATTTGAACAGTTTGCATCCATGAAGACAAACTACATATAGAATAGAGTTTGGGGAAAAATTGCAGTCAATTCTCAAAGCACAACTCATTATGGATGGAGTTCCTACATGGGGAATAAATGCACGGTGACTCTGTTATTCCTTTAACAATTAACCCTCTTATGTATGACATCAGTGATCAGCCGAGGCTCTTGCCATGGGCTGCCATCAGTATTTGGACATTGCCATAAGCAGTTGGATGTTCTCTCCTCCCTTCTGAGAAGAGTATATTCTTCTTTGATGACCATTTCTTTCCATTGAGGTCTCACGGAGATCCTCCATGGAGGCTATTTATTGCCAGAGTCTTGGCTTTCCATGCCTGCAGTAAGCCCTTGTTTTAATGGTGTTATTCCCTCTGGATTCTCATGGCCCTCTCAATGACCAAAGGATCCCAGTTTTATTTCTAATGAGTGTTTATTTATTTATTTATTTATAATTTAATGAAAGGCAGAGTTTTGGAAGGAGGAGAAGTGGGAGAGAGGGAGAGGGAGAGGGAGAGGGAGAGAGAGAAGGACAGGAGGACAGGGAAAAGAGAAGGGGAAAGAGAAAGAGGGAAAAAGAGAAAGGAAGAAATCTTCCACCAGTGATTCACACCCCAAATGATGGTAATAGCTGGAACTAGGCTGTCTTAAGGCAATAAATGGGAGCTTCTTCTGGGTCTCCTACATGGTGTGGACTCAGAAACTTGGGCTGTCTTCTGCTGCTTTCCTAAGCATCAGCAGAGAGCTGCATTGGAAGTGAAGCAGCTGAGACTGGAACTGCAGCCCAACTGGGATGCTGGCATTCCAGCCAGAGGCTTCAACTCCTAGTCACAGTACTGGCCCCATGTTCCCACTCTTAATATCATGCATTGAGATATTTACTGTGTGAATTTTGGGTGCACAGGAAGTACCCAGTTATCTCACTAAACCACATCTCTCTAAGGTAGGATCTGGATAGTCATTCTATGGGCAAGCACTGATTGAGAGATCACCATTAGAAAGCAGATGGTCAAGTTCTAGAGAAACGCAGAAGAGTTGTACACTTGATACCTTCTGGATAAGATGCCACCCTTGAGCAGATTTCCATCAAGGAACACACTGGGATGCTGCCTGTAATCAAAGTCAGTCTGGAGATCACCTTGAACCCTACTGGCATAGTTCCACTTTGCTGCCTTTTTATCCTTGAACATGAATTTTCTTTCTCTGTCAGTATCCCCTTCTATACATTGCTCCATCGATGTCAGATATTGCAACTTGAAGTTGTCTTCCAAAATTTAGGTGGTCTTATCTTTGGATAGTTCCTACTTTTGAGATATTACATGTGCTCATTTTCAGAGCTTTGTTTTCCAGAATTGGTAAGCAAAAATAACTTTTTTTTGTATTTAATCTAGTATTCCAGCACTACTTAACTCAGTTACTGATTTTTGATTGTATTACACCATCCCAAGATCAATTGAAAATGATGCCACTTTTATATCTTCCTTTATAATAAGTTGCATGGCTTTCATTTCTATTATATACACAAAGCAGACCATCCTGGGTAATTTCCTGCATAAGTTGCACTCTTTCTTCAACTTTGTATCCAATCTTCAGCCATAACTTCCATGATTTTAGCATTCTAAAGCACACTTTAGGATTGAAAACTGATCCTTCTTTTTGGCATTTTTGAGTTGTTTTGTTCTTCTTGTATAATTCTCAGATCACTTAGATTTGTTAAATGTTTTTCTTCAGTTATGCTATTCTTATTACTATTATTGTATGCAAGGCATTGGGCATGATGTAACCTATTTAAAAATACTGTTGGATTTATGTTGTTTAAAATTTCAAATGTGTGAATTTATTTCAACAACAGTGTCTTACAATTTCATTTTACTGAAATATCTGGCAGTATTTGACCAAACAAGTTAAGATGTTTCTGTAGAAGAAACAGAATTTTTCCATTTTTCCTATTCTGTACAGGAGTTGAGAAAGAGTTCCTTTCCTATGTGAAAGTGTTTATCACAATAAAAGTATTAAGAATTATTTTCATAATCTTGAAGATACTTGGATTTTTAAAAAAAATTCTCAATGTATTTCATTTTTATATCTGGAAATATCTGAATTTCTTCTATATTCAAACTATCACCATTAAATGATTAAAAAGTTCTAGTATTACTCTTTTTATATCTGTGCAGAGATCTCTTCACCTCTCTTTGTGTAACACACACAGACATTGTAATCTTGTTTTTAGTACTGTTCCAAATTTCTGAGGTTCATAAATTTTGCTTGTTTTATGAGCACCACCTATAAGCTCTTCCAATTTTTATTTACCTCAGTTTCCTTATAATGTCCACATCCTATCTTCAAGGGTTTGTGTTGAATTTGATGTCATTAACCTACCTTGCTATGTATTCTTTTTACCATGCATGTCAGCATGTATTATTTTGAAATAAATTTTACTCATGAGTGTATGTGTGTAAGCATAGGAATGTTCCTGAAGATATATGTTTTCATAAGCCATGATTTTTCTCAAAGGCTAAGGTTAGCTCATTTATGATATCTGATGAGTATTATCTTTAGCATGATATACTATATAATTTCTAATACAGCTTTTCTTCTTACACTCAGTTTGATGAGAGTTGTGCTTTCTCTCTGCAAGCATGCTATATTTGAATTTGGTGTAAGCATTTTATCTAAACACGCACAAGGAATGCAGACATGAATTTACCTAAATGATTTTGCAAACACTACATGTGGTAAAGTATAGTGTGCAAAGTTTTATCCTTTTAGGGATTATTACTGAATATAAGGTTTAACTTCCACCAGAAGGTGAAAAGAATCTTCTCAGCAGTCATAATCCACATTCTTTTCTTTTCATGGAGAAGAGAAAATTCTAAGAAACAGGTGTTAATTTCTCCATGAAGCTGGCACTGACTTACTTGTCTGATTGGAAATCTCATTCTCAGAACAAGGTGTGCAATCAAAACAACAGGTAGGCTTCCCCTCCAGAGGGGCTTTCCTGAATCCAGGGCTGCAACTCTCACTGCATACTGAACGTGGAGTCTGAGAAAAATCAAATGAATATTGGTCATATTGGGAATGTTACTTCTGTTCCAAGTAGAGGGTTTTCAAGTCCTGCACAACCTATTCACTGAAACTGTAAACACCTATTTCTGACACAATCATGGCATGCAAGTTTATTTCCTAAATAAAAAGATTCAAAACGTGGAGGGACAAATGTGTGTACTGTCCATCCTCAGACACTAAAAACATAACAAAGTATTTAGATTGGGAGGGGTGTGGTTTAATGTCTCTAAGTATGTTATAATAAGCCAAGTTGCACAAATCCCCATATAAATTGGAGGGTAACAATGTATAGTGTGAATATTATGATCAGACCAACTTACCTCTGTAATTCCTGTGGCCCACTCTATCAAATTCTCAGAGAGAGACAACTGTTGGCTCTGTGGAACATACGGGGAAAACTGTCCTACTTTAATCTTACGTCCAACACCATATGGAAAATTCAGAAAGTTGAGAATGTCATATTCAGCTTCCAAATTCCTCATGTGATTCAAATTCACTAGGTCACCCGCAGGATTGGTAAGTTGGAGGTTCTTGAGAAATGGGTGCAACTGAAAAAATGCATCATATTCTCATGAAGACTGCCCAAGCAATAACACATCAAACCCAGTTTAGAGAAAGCCTTTTGTCTGTAATCACAAATAAACAAAGGGAACTTTTTATAGCCACCCAATGAATTAAAACTAAAAACCTGATGAGGACTACATCAAAATAAGTGTGATTTCACTCACTTTCATCCAAAAACAAGGGCAATCAAAAATATCTAACTGTGAAATTATGACCGTTTCAAAATGTGGAGTCCAGGTTACCAACACTCACTTATTTTCTCAGTGTCCCTAGGACAACCATCTGTAATGCAGTTACCAGAATAAAATACTATGCAATTTAATGAAATGTCTTATGTACATTGTGGATGAGCATACTCAACAACATTTGACACTAAAAAGTAATAATTTTTTACTGCTGAGACTGAAAATGGAATGACACAGTCTAGGTATTCACAAGTCATAATTAAATTGTCAGGATGGGAGAGCAATTTTTAAGATACAGCACTGATGCTTATCTAAGTTACCTTCCCAATTGAAAAGGGAACCCTGTTTCTAATCACAAATTACAAAAAAAGGCTCATTTATATCTTGTGATTGAAGGAAGGATCCCAAGTTATTGGTTTGAAAACCCGCAGAAGCTTTTAAGGGGATCATTCCAATAATACAAGTCATGCAAAGGAAACCAAATTACCTGCCAAGGAGAAAATTCCACCTTTGACCCACTGCTCACTGGCTGCATTTCTAACTCTTGTAGAAGCATCTCATGTACACTGTGGGCCACAGCATACACAGCATTGTATATGTTGTAACTCCCATCACTCATGCTCATATCAAAATGATGAAAAGGCAACGATTCCAAGGAGGCATTCAGTGGACAATTTTGCAAGGTTTTGCATGATGCCCCAGTAACTGAGCAATGAAAATGTAGTGACCAGAATGTAGAGAGGAAAAAGTCTTCTGGGTATTTGGAAGGGTTAACTGTCTGAAGAAAGTTTTTGAAACCAGAGATCTCACTATGGTGGTGTGAAAAAATGAGAGTCCCATGGAATGAGTGCAGCAGGATATGATGCTCATCGCTGGCAAAATCCCATTGTGAGGTGGTGACCCAGACTTTCCATGTCATTACACGTTCCCATGTTTGAAAGCTGACACCTATGAGTGAATCAGTGTCACAGAAAAGAATCACCACATTTGCTGATGATTTTAGGATCTGGATATGAAACCTATTCTGGAGTGAATTCCGTGACTCGTCAGTGACTGGGATGAATTCCACAAAGTCTACACAGATGCCATTCTTCTGCATCTCGACTTTCAAATTGGACATAAACTGAATACCTTTTGGGAGGTCTGAGATGGCCAAACCCACCCAGGTCCAGCTAAAATGAAGCATCAAGGAGACCATGCCAACAGCCAGAGAAGTGTCTTTAGGGGCCATCTGATAGAGGGAAGGAAACTGACCACTGTCGCTCAGAAGAGGTTCAAAAGATCCAAGAGTCAGCTAAGGGAAAAGGCAAGAAATCTGTGTAAGGTTATTGCTATAGTGAATAATCTTATTCCTGAAGAAATTAAGCAAATGATTGATGGATCAGAAGATTTTAGAATATTTCATTTTTCTCATCTCCCATTACATATAAACTTCCTAGTTCATGAGTCATTAGACTCACAGGTTGAGGAAAACATTTCTCATTATCACTCACCCACATCACTTTAGAACAAATGTGGCTACCTCACCAAATCTCTGCACACCTTCTCCTTAGAATATGCACTGTGTGAAATATATAAGGTCTCTGTCACTTAAACTTTTGGGTCTAAGTAAGGCACCTAAGGTGATGTGCTTTTTCCCTCTCCTTTACACACTCACCTGTGGAATTTTGTAGAGTTCCAGGAGTGTCCCCATTTGGACAGCAATGCTTGTTCCTGATATTATGGCTACAGACTTGCTCTGTTTCCTACACGTGTAATTGGGAACATGCTTTTCCATTCCCACAAGCCAGATGAAGGGATTCTCCATCACCATCATGTCACTGTGCATGACATTATAGAGATCAAATCCCAATGTCATGTTGGGTAAAAGATGGGGGTTCTTGTTGATCTCCTCAATAGCAAAAACCAAGGCCAGAACATATTGGTAGTTTTTGGATTGAAACCTGCACGAAAGGCACAAGGATCTTTAAGGGAAAAGCCTGCAGTCCTGATTATCATCAATTCTACTGTAATTACTCTGACAGATGGATTGGTCATGGTCAAAAATTCAAGTGTTCTAATCTTTATATGTACATTTGCTTAGGACAGAGTGTCAAGAGCATCGCATTTGCAGGACAGTTGTCCTCACCAGAACCAAAGCTGCTAGTATCTTTATCCGGGTCACCCAGCCTAAAAGATTCTAAAAAATAAGATCTGCTTTTACACCATAATGTCACATCATTAAATGCTTCTTGAAATAAGAGTCATATGATCATAAGGCTGCAGGATGCAACGGGAAAAGAGAATAACTCAGCTGAAGGCTATGTGATCAGAAATTTGGATGACATCAAAACATGGAGAATGGTAGATGGAATTTTGTAGTTTATCGAGAAAAATCTCTTCCCCATCAAATGTACTGATCAACGACCATCCCAAGCCAGGAAAATGAAATCAGATTCAGAGCCTGAAAGAAGGGAAACAGTGAAAGGGGAGGAGCACTTTGGAGAAGCTGGAAACACTCCCTGGGTGGACTGGAATCGCTTTATATATATATATATATATATATATATATATATATATATATATATATATAACATTTATATTTAGCTATAAAATGTATCTTAAAGAGGGGTGGAAGCAGAATAACCCCCCTTCTGAAATGTATTTTTCCCAGAAAAGGAAAGAATCAGGGACACATCATGAGTGTTGTAGATTCCAAACATTAAATTTCTTATGTTCATCATTAAAATATAATTATTATATTTGTGCAAAGGTGTTGAGCCAAGATTACTTTTAACTAGTGAAAACTTACTCTCTTGAATATCTTTTCTTCTTTGCAATGTAGAAGAAATGAAGTGTTCTCATGGCCCCCAAATCTAGTACATAGAATAAAAGATTGTGTGCACATGTAGAAGAGCTCATGTAACTCAGTTCATTCATTACAGTGCATGGGTTCCGTAAGAATCTTCTACTGACGCACAGTAGGCACCTGAGTAGATGAACATGGACAGGGAAGGACAGGAAGATCCCAACCTGACTCTCCTTCCTCCTATGATTAGAAAACCTTTCCCTGAACCGTGCATGAACACAAGAAAGAAAATGTCACCTCATGCCCCAAATTAATTATCAGCACTTTTTAGGAGAGACAGAGAATGCAAAGTGTAGGAAACCACATATCTCTATCCATCTGCAGACCCAATAACAAGTAGTTATTATGTAAATCAAGGGAAAATGTTTATGGCAATGGAAACTTACCGGATGAATGTGAGATCTCTTTGGAAAACATTCATGAGTCTGTCAACGAGGTGTATGTAAATGGGGAAAAAGGCAGCAATCTCAATATCTCCATCCTTGTAAAAACTCCGTTCCATCTGGGAATAGCACTTGGGACCATCCTGACAAATCACAAGGAGATATAGCTGCAGAAAAAGCAACAGAAAAATCCAAGGAAACATTTTCAAAGTCTCTGAAAAACCCTAGGACACAACCACAGTGGAACGTGCAGGGTCATGCAGGTGCATACATATAGCATGTTTGTGTGTGTGTGTGTGTGTGTGATTCCTTGAATCAAGCTACTTTAATACTGCTCCATCTGATTTTTTCCACCAGCTGTCCATTTCTCCATGGGGGAATTGTAAACCCTTTCTGCCCTCAGGCTTTGCAGCTCAGGTCTTCTGCCAGGTGAAAAATACAGGAAAGAAAACATGTTTGTGATTCATCCTCTTCACCCCAGGTGCCAGGATTTCCTCCAAGTTCATGGATGAAAAGACTCATGGGAGAAACTCCTCTCAGTTACATTTGGTCAATGGGCTTTGTCAATAAACCTCTCCATGAACTTTTGGCAATTATGTACCTGGATTACATCAGATGGCATGAAGGGCAGCATCAGGCAAGGTTCTCTTAAAGGTTTCAGACCAGAAAATTCCTGTGTCACACACTTTAAAGATAATGAGCTACACAATGCAGCCTCCCACACTGCATTTTTGGGCAGGCACATTTCGTCTTGATGCCACATAGACCCCAAACCAATCCTGTATAGAGAGATACCCACTAGGACATGTGGTTTTCAATCACTGTGGAACCAGTAATCACGCTGAAATCAGAAGTTCCGATTCTGTATGTCAAATCACCACATCTTCAGGTGTAAAACAAGAAACCCTTCCACTAGTGTTAACCACGGTCATCTCATGTTGATCTGTTTTTGCACCTTCAACCTTGGTTGATGCTCTCATGAGAACTAGGAACTATTTGAATACTTTTTGCTTTTTACTATAAGACAGACAACAGCAGCCAGAAGTCACCTCATTATTCCCACCACCACAAACACCAAGGGCAGGATGATGGCTGCAGACAACTGTACTGCTTGAATGCAAGTGACTTTCAGAACTATTATGATGGACAGGGCAGCTACATACCTTTAATCTTTTGCAAAACCCACATACTACACAACACGAGAGTGAACACAATGGATAGTATGTCCTGTAGGTAATAGTGATGATCAACACTGACTAATCATTTGTGCTTGCATATCAGTGTGATGTATTGCTAATGAAGTAAATCTAATAAGGATGGGACAAGAGGGCAATAAGAGAACTCTAGTATTCCACTCAGATGCTTTCTAAACTCATACTGGTATAAATGAGATGCCTATTATTTTAAGCAAAACACATTTTCCATTGCCTAATCACTGCTCTGATGCTACTAGTGAGGTTTTAATAGAGGCTCATACAAATTGAGATGAAGTATAGCCACAACACACACAGAATTCACTGACTTACATAAAAATGAAAGTTCATTGTCTTGATGAGTTTGATTTATTACCAGTACAATGATGAAACTCGTAGTCTGTTCAGTTAACAAGAAAAGTAAATCTAAATCAGAGAGCAAATATCTCCTGTTCTCTCTAATGTGTAGAAACTAAAAGTAGAGTCAATCTGAATGCAAATGATTTACTAAAAAAGATTAGGAATGGAAAGGATACACTCCATGCAATGAGAAGTCTTCAAAAATTCATGGAAAATGTATGTTATGAAACAATGATGCAAAACAATTTTTAACTTTTATTTAATGAATACAAATTTCCAAAGTATAGCTTATGGATTACAATGCCCCCCCCAAAACATCCCTCCCACACGCAACCTTCCACTTTCTTGCTCCCTCTCCCCTTCCATTCACATCAAGATTCAATTTCAATTATCTTTATATACAGAAGATCAGTTTAGCATATATTGAGTAACGATTTCAACAGTTTGCACCCACATAGAAACACAAGGTGAAAAATACTGTTTGAGTACTAGTTACAGCATTAAATCACAATGTACAGCACATTAAGGACAGAGATCCTACATGAGGAGTAAGTGCACAGTGACTCCTGTTGTTGACTTAACAAATTGACACTCTTGTTTATGGCATCAGTAATCACCCTAGGCTCTTGTCATGAGTTGGCAAGGCTATGGAATCCTTTTGAGTTCACTGACTCTTATCTTATTTAGACAAGTTTGTAGTCAAAGAGGAAGTTCTCTCCTCCCTTCAGAGAAAGGTACCTCCTTCATTGATGACCTGTTCTTTTCACTGGGATCTCACTCATGTAGATCTTTCATTTAGGTCCCCCCTTTTTTTTACCGGAGTGTTTTGGCTTTCCAAGCCTGTAATACTCTCATGGGCTTTTCAGCCAGATCTGTGTGCCTTAAGGGCTGACTCTGAGGCCAGAGTGCTGTTTAGGACATCTGCCATTCTATGGGTCTGCTGTGTATCTCACTTCCCATTTTGGATCATTCTCTCCTTTTTTATTTGATCAGCTAGTATTTGCAGACACCAGTCTTCTTTATGTGCTCCCTTTGGCTCTTAGTCCTATCATTATGATCAATTGTGAACAGAAATTGATCAGCGGGACTAGTGATATGTCATTGGTACATGCCACCTTGATGGGATTGAATTGGAATCCCCTGGTATGTTTCTAACTCTACCGTTTGAGGTAAGTCAGCTTGAGCATGTCCCGAATTGCACATCTCTTCCCTCTCTTATTCCCACTCATATTTAACAGCGATCACTTTTCAGTTAAGTTTCAACACTTAAGAATAACTGTATTCATTACAGTATTCAACCAAAAGTATTAAGTAGAAGAAACAAAAAAATACTAAGAGGGATAACGTATTAAGTTGTTCATTAACAGTCAGGGCAAGGGCTGATCAAGTCTTCATTTTTCATAGTGTTCATTTCACTTTAACAGGTTTCCTTTTTGGTGCTCAGTTAGTTGTCTCAGATCAGGGCGAACCTATGGTATTTGTCCCTTTGGGACTGGCTTATTTCACTCAGCATAATGCTTTCCAGATTCCTAACAGGGATCACTTTTCAGTTAAAATTTAAACACCTAAGAATAATTGTGCGTTAATTACAGTTCAACCAATAGTACTAGAACAAAAAAAATACTAAAATGGAGAAAGTATTACATTCTTCATCCCATAACCACCCACCCTCCCACAAACCATCCCATCTCCTACTCCCTCTCTCAATCTATTCATCATTAAGATTCATTTGTAATTATCTTTCTATACAGAAGATCAACTCTATACTAAGTAAAATTTCAACAGTTTGCACCCACACAGACACACAAACTATAAAGTAAAGTGGTTTTTTTTTTGTAAAGTAAATTTTGAAGATTCGTTTTAGCGATAATTCTCAAAGTATAACACATTAAAGACAGAGGTCCTACAAGGGGTGCAAGTTCACAGTGACTTCTGTTGTGGATTTAGCAATTGACACCCTTATTTATGACACCAGTAATCATCTGAGGCTCCTGTCATGAGCTTCCAAGGCTATGGAAGCCTCTTGAGTTCACAAACTCTCATCTAACCTATTTAGACAAGGTCATAATCAAAGTGGAAGTTCTCTCCTCCCTTCAGAAAAAGGTACTTCCTTCTTTGTTGGCCGCTTCTTTCAATGGATCTCACTCACAGAGATCCTTCATTTAGGCCTTTTTTTTTTACCACAGTATCTTGGATTTCCATGCCTCTGTTGCATTCATGGGATTTTCAGCCAAATCCAAATGCCTTAAGGGCTGATTCTGAGGCCAAAGTGCTGTTTAGGGCATATGAGTCTGCTGTGTATCCCGTTCGCATGTTGGGATCGTTCTCTCCTTTTTAATTCTATCAGTTATTATTACCAGACACTGGACTTGTTTATGTGATTCCTTTGACACTTAATCCTACCTTTATGATCAGTTATGAACTTCAACTGATCAATTTACCTAGTAAGATGGCATTGGTATCTGCCAACTTAATGGGATTTGGAGCCCCATGGCACCTTTTTCGCTTTACCATTAGGGGTAAGTCCAAGGGTGCATGTGCCAAAATGTACATCTCCTATCTCTCTTATTCCACTCCTATTTTTAACAGGGATATCACTTCAGTTGGATTTATACCCCTAAGAAAAATTCTGTGTTAATTAAAGAGTTCAAAGAATGGCATTGAGTAGAAAAAAAATACTAAGAGGAATAAAATAGTAAGCTGTTCCTTGAAAGTCAGAACAAGTGTAGATCAAGTCATTGCTTATCATAGTGTCAGTTTCACTTCTACAGGTTTCCATTTAGGTGATCAGTTAGTTGTCACAGATCAGGGAGAGCATAAGATATTTGTCCCTTTGGGACTGGTTTATTTTACTCAGCATGATTTTTCCAGATTCCTCTGTTTTGTTGCAAATGACTGCATTTCATTTTTTTTACTACTGTGCACAATTCTATAGAATACATATCCATAGTTTCTTTATCCAGTCTTCCATCGATTGGCATTTAGGCCCATTCCATGTCTTAGCTATTGTGAATTGAGCTGCAATAAACATTGAGGTTCAGATAGCTCTTTTATTTGCCAATTTAATTTCACTTGGGTTAATGTTGAGGAGTGTGATGGCTGGGTCGTGTGGTATGGCTATATTCTGTTTTCTGAGGAGTCTCCAAACTGTCTTCTATAGTGACTCTACCAGTTTGAATTCACAGCAACAGTGGATTAGTGTGCCTTTTCCCACACATCATCACCAGCATCTGTTGCTAGTTGATTTCTGTATGTAAGCCATTCTAACAGGGTGAGGTAAAGCCTCATTGTGATTCGGATTTGCATTTCCCTGATGGCTAATGATCTTGAACATTTTTCATGCTGGCCGTGAGTTCTTCATAAATTGCTTTGATTGTGTTAAGGAATGTTCCTTCTATACACAATTTGTTTAGAATTTTCATCATAAAAGAGCGTTGTATTTTATCAAATGCTTTCTCTGCATCTATTGGGATAATAATATGGTTTTCCTCTGCAGTTTGTTAATGTGGATATCACATTGATTGATTTTTGAACATTGAACCATCCCTGCATACCAAGAATAAATCCCACTGGGTATGGGTGGATAATCTTTCTGATATGTTGTTGAATTCTACTGGCCCGAGTTTACTGAGGATTTTTGTATCTATATTCTTCAGGGAAATTGGTCTGTAATTCTCTTTCTCTGTTGAATCTTTTTCAGGTTTAGAAAATAATGTGGTACTGGCTTCAAAGACAGTATCTGGGAGGATTCCCTCTTTTGATTGTTTTAAATAGCTTGAGAAGAATTGTAGATAGTTCTTCTTTAAATGTCTGGTAGAATTCAGCAGTGAGTCCATCTGGTCCTGGGCTGTTCTTTGTGTTCTTTGTTGGGGGGGGGCTTTTATTACTGATTCCATTTCTGTGTTGGTTATGGGTCTGTTTAGGTTTCCTATGTCTTCATAGTTCAATTTAGGCAGGGTGTATGTGTCGAGGAATCTATCCATTTCTGTTAGATTTCCCAGCCTGTTGGCATACAACTCTTTTTAGTAATTTCTGATGACTTTTTTTTTCTATTTCTGAGGTTTCTGTGTTAAACTCTTTTTCTTCTCTAATTTTATTGGTTTGGGTCTTCTCTCACCTTTTCATGGTTAGTTGGGCCAAGGGTGTGTCAATTTTGATTAATTTTTTAAAAAAAACTTTTAATTTTTCTGATCTTTCGTTTATTATTTGGATTCAATTTTGTTGATTTCTTCTCTAATTTTAATTATTTCTCTTCTCCTACTAGTTTTGTGTTTGCATTGCTGTGTTTTATACAAGATCCTAGAGATGCATTGATAGCTCATTTATTTGGTGCCTTTCCAATTTCTTAATGTAGGAACCTATTGCTATAAGCATTCCTCTTAACACTGCTTTTGCTGTATCCCATAAGTTTTGATATGTTGTGTTGTTATCTTTATTTGCTTCCAGAAAGTTTTCAATTTCTCTTTTGACTTTTTCTATGAGTCTGTTATTCAGTCTCCATGTGTTTGCATATGCTCTAGGGATTCCTGAGTTGCTAATTTCCAGCTTCATTCCATTGTAATCTGACAAGATGCATTGTATGATTTTGATTCTTTTGAATTTGCTGAGACTTGCTTAATGGCCTAGCATATGGTCATTCTTGGAGAAAGTTCCATGCACTGCTGAGAAGAATGTGTATTCTGCAACTGAAAGATGAAAAGTTTCAGAGGTATTCATTAGATCCAATTGTCAGTAGTGTCAATTGAATCTGCTGTTTCCTTGTTGATTTTCTGTCTGGTTGATTTGTCCATTGCTGAAAGTGGATTATTCAAGTCCCCCAATACTACTGTATTGTAGTCTAAATCTCCCTTTAAATCACTTAACATATCTTTTAAATAGTCCAGTGCCCTGTAATTATGGGCATAAATGTTTATAATGGTTACCTCTTCCTGTTGAATTGATCCCTTACTCATTATATAGTGTCCCTCTTTCTCTCTTTTAACACTTTTCATGTTAAAGTCTATTTTGTCTGATATTAAGATGGCTACACCAGCTCTTTTTTTGGTTTCTGTTGGCATGGAATAACTTTTTCCAACCTTTCACTTTGAGTCTGCATCCTCCTTTGTTGGAAAGATGTCTTTCTGGTAAGTAGCAAATAGATGTGTTTTGTTTTTTAATCCATTCAGACAGTCTCTGGCCTTTAACTGGAGAGTTGAGGCCATTTGTATACAATGTAACTATTGGTAAGTCATGACGTTGCCCTGTCCTTTTTCCAAAGATATTTCTAATATATAATTTGAACTTTCCATGATTATTTACTGAGAGATTTTCTTCCTTGACCTTCTTCTGTATTGAGGACTGTGTTTCTGTGTGTAACATATCTGTAAGCATCTTTTGCAGAGCTGGGAGAGTGGTGACAAATTCTTTCAATTTCTCTTTGCAATGGAAGGTCTTTATTTCACCTTAATTTACAAATGAGAGCTTTTCAGGTTATAATATTCTGGGATGACAGTTTTCTCTTTAGTACTTGGGCTATCGCTCTCCATTCCCTCCTAGCCTATAGGGTTTCTGATGAGAAGTCTGCTGTGAGTGTAATTGAAGATCCTCTGAAAGTAATCTGGTGTTTCTCTCCTGCACATTTTAGAATCTTTTCCTTATGTTTCATTGTGGTGAGTTTGATTATAATGTATTGTGGTGAGGATCTTTTCTGGTCATGTCTACTGGGAGTTCTGTATGCTTCCTATACTTGGACATTTCTTTCTTTCTCAAAACCTGGGAAGTTTTCTGCTAGTATCTCACTAAAAAGGCCTTCTAATCCTTTCTCTCTCACCATGCCCTCAGGAACTCCTAAAACCTGAATGTTGGGTTTCATAATACAATCCTGTCGATTCCCAACATCATTTTTTATATTTCTAATTTCCTCTTCTTGTCATTGGTTTGACTGTATACTTTCTTGTGCTCTGTCTTCTAAGACCAATATTCTCTCTTCTGCCTCTCTGATTCTGTTTTTAATGCCCTCAATGGCATTTTTTACTTGTTCTGTTGAATTCTTCATTTCATTTTGATTTCTCTTCAGTATCTCAATTTCATGTTCGACTAAATTCCTCATTTCATTTTGATTCCTCCTTAAGATTTCATTTTCATGAGATAGATTTTCTTTCATTTCCTGTGTGGATTTCAGCAGTTTGTGTATTTGCTTTTGATTCCTTCTATGTAATCTTATCATCAGTATTTTAAGTTCCATTGCTTGCATTTCTTCTACCTAATCTTGTATTGAAGTGTCATTTTATTTTGGGAGTGTCATATTTTCATCCTTCTTCTTATTTCCTGGATTGTTGCATTTGTTGTTTTGCATTTTATGAAATAGTGGTTGCTTTCTTCTTTTTCTTCCACTGTGTCAGCTTTTATCATTGTACTATGACTCTGTAGATAAGTGGACTGTCTATTTTCAGTGAATCTCTAGAGGCTTGTGGTGGGTGTGGCCAGAGAGCTCTGTTTAGTTCTCCAGGATCAAGAGTGTGCATAAAGTGAAAAACCCAGTTTGCGTGTGGTCAATCTCCTCTCTTTTTAATCAGAAGGAAAGTAATACCACTCAGCTGAGCTATTCTCCTCGATGGAGACCAATGCAAGAGCACGAACCCCAGTGGGTATAATATTCATCTACTCTGTCCCAAGGACCACACAAAGGATCTGTGCAGTCCTCAGTGTATTTCCCCAGAAATATCTCTCACAGAGTTACGAGGACCACCCAAGCTTGTGGCATTTCCCACTGAGACTGCTTAAAGTCTCAGCCACACAGTGAGTTCTTAAACACAACCTTTTTTTCACAGTCCCAGTACAGAAGCCTCACACACTCACAAGCTCTGATTCACCTGTTATTTCTCCCAACCAGAATCAGGAATCTCTACTCAGCTGATTGCTTGGTGCAGACACGAGCAAGTGCAGCTGCTACTTATGTCCAAAATGGCAACTGCTCTATTGGCTTGTATGTCTTTGTAGGGTGATCAGTGAGAGAGAAACTTGTCTGCACCATCCTCTTTTTTCTCTCTTTTCTAGTTAGGCTGGTGCAATTTCAATGGGGCTTCAAGCCTCATTACCTCTAGGCTCTTCCTGCCACTTTTTCACCAGTGTCTTGGGCTACTGTGGTCTCATCTCACCTCACTTTCCAGCACACATGTGTAGCTCTCAGCTATTGGAGTCCCAAGCTGTGGGCATTCACATCCTCCCCATGGGTCCACTGTCTCTAATTTTGGAAGAGTTTCCGCTGCCTTTTTTTCTCAACTCTTCCCTGAGAATTCATTATCTACACTTTTTACAACAATTTTATCCTGAGCTGGATCAGTAAGCTCCCTCCCTATTCCACCATCTTGGAACTCCATCTTCTACATTCTTAATGCTGAACATTATGGTTTTTGTAGCCCAGGCCACTGCAGTCTGATCTCCTCTCCTTACCCAAGATGTTATTTTCTGTGGTTCTTGGCCCCTAAAGTTCAATTTAGACAGAAATGTATGATCTCAGATTCTATACTTTTTGCAATTACAATACATATTTTCCTTAAATAAGTCTGAATGCTACATTTGAAGCATTCATTATAAGCTATAAAACCATAATTTTCAGCAGAGAGCTGCAACACAAGTGAAAGTGCCAGAACTGGAACCAGTGCCAATATGAGATGCCAGCACTGCAGCGAGTGGATGTACCTACTATGACAATTTGCCAGCACCAGTTTGAGAGCATTATAGATCACAACTCTTATAAAACATGTCCAGGAAAGTCCTTTTCTTCTTTACCATTTTCTTCTCTCTATGTAAAATAGAGAAAATATCACTACTCCTATCTCTGAGTGCTTCCTCTTTATATTCTACCTTTGGACAAAGAAAATTTTTATTTTACATCTTTTTGTACACTTGAGAAGGTCACCCGGATGAATGTGGGTTTTCTGTCTCCCCTTCTTACCAATCTGTGGGAATTTGTAGAGCTCCAGGAGTGTCCCAATCTGAGTAGAAATTCTTGTCCTGGAGAGTACTGCTACAGTAGAGGTCTCACTCTTCTTTAGCTGTAATGTGGGAAGTCTTTGTCCAGCCATGAAAGCCAGATGAGGAGACTCTCCCTTGTCCTTAGGTCACTGTGCATGACACAATACAGATCAAATCCCAGAGTCATGTTGGGCAAAAGAGAGGGGTTCCAGCTGATGTCCTCATTGGTAAATACCAGAGCCAGAACATACTGGTAGTTCTAGGATGCAAACCAACATGGAGGACACAGAGATGCTTAGGAAAAAGATTCTAACCATGATTATTACCAACTACAATCCTATCACTGCTATAGAATGAATGTGGTGTGCAAATATACAGAGGCTGAAATACTGCTCTGTTGTGTGATCATAGCTGATGAGGTCTTTGGGAGGTAATTACAATTTTTTATGACTTACCTACCCACTTTCTTGGATGTTTCCAATATGAGAATGTGGAGAGAGATTGTACATCCCTACCTGGTGAAGACCGTGTGAAGAGGAAAAGAAAAATGCCTTTCGTTGAGGCAGAAAATGTGTCTTTAACAATCACCAATCTCATGTATCTTGACCCTTGTCTTCCCTCTGTAATTCTAAAAATAAATTTCTGTAGTTAAGTCACAACGTCATGGTATGTTGTTATACGGAAAATCTAGGTGACCAACACAACAATCAAGTTTGGATGAACATTAGTTGATTTCATTTGTGTCAACAGCTGGCTCTCCCATCTCCTTGGATTTGTAGCAAATGCCAGAACAGGCTCTGGAATATTCTGTCTACATGCCATACACCACGACAAGGATAAACTAATTTTCAAAGGAAGGGATAATGAATTAAATGCAAATCACTCTTGGTGAATAACTGCACATGTTCCATTCATGGGCCAAAATGGTTATTTAAGTTAGCACATCATTATATGATTCTCTGAACAGTGTCAACATGAACACAACAATGCACAAGGTCATAGGATTGAAGAATAACTCACCTGAAGGCTATGTGGTCAGCAGAGGCAGGATATCTAAGTTTGGAGAATAGTGGAGTACAAGGCTTGGCATTTATAATGGTTAATCTTTGCCTTATAAAACCCAGGCATCAGCTCCCATTCCAAATCAGAAAACGAACTCAAATTCAAAGCCTGAAAGAAGGAGGATCATAAAAATACAGAAATTTAGAAGATGTCAGAATCACTGGGTGGATTCAAGTACTGTAGATCAAAATGCACTGCACCTAGTGAATTTGAAGGCCTGCCATCTATTTTATATGGAAATCTGAAAAGTATTTTCATATAAAAATTACTATTGGTAGCAGTTCTAACTCCAAAAAGGTCTTATTCTCTGAAGCATTTTCCAGACTTGCCTGCAGATAGAATTGCATGCAAAAGAAAAAACAAACAAACAAACAAAAAAAACACATTTCTACAGGCAATGACACAAAACTTCCTCAAGGAGAGAACACAGGTGCCCCTTGTATTTCAAATGCCCTGTGTATTCAGTTGTGATAAACTGTCTACTTCATGTTGAAGACTTGTTCATGCTCACTGTGTTCCTGACAGGAGAGCCATCTTTGAATTCTTGGGCACAGAATTTTATATGTTTCCAACAAATGCAATTGTAAACTTGGCTTTTGAGTTTTCTTTTTATTATCTATATTGCTTTCTCTCTGAGTTAAGTTGAAAATTCTCCTTCTACATGAAAATATATTTCCTTTTCTATATTGTTCTTTTTCTCTTCCTTGTCATTCTTCCAGTTTTCCTCTAATTCCTCTGTCCTCTTCATCTCCTCCTCCTCCTCTCTTCTACTCACAATTCCCCAGGAGAAACCCAGGGGAACCCCCTACTCACACATCTCAACTCATCCCCAGGTCTCACAACTTGGGATAGAGTCTGGGAGGGCCCATTGAGCTGCAGAGCAGTGAGGAGCTTACAGAGGGCAGTGGCAGGAACACACTTTGCTCCTCTGCAGCTTGCCCCTTGGTGACCACACACATAAAGCCCCATATCCTCAGATTTTGCACCAAAGAAGCAAGGCAAGGTGGGGCATCTTCTCATTCCCCATGCCTCATGACCCATATTCCTGTACAGGACATGGTTCCTACCTCTGTCCTCACAGAATGTACTATTTAGTTAATACAGAAACATATGATCTAGTTATAAATGATAGAAATTATAATCAGAAATATCATTTGCACATTAACTCAGGACTTAGTTTTTGCATGCAAAGAATATGGAATTTCAGTTCCAGTGATCTTGCCTTTGTAATGAATGAATAATGAGAAGAGAATCCATATGGTGCTACATGCCTTACACCTTGGAACTGCAGAGCAAGGAAGAAGGATTGGGTTGAGTTTTCACAGAGTTCCTCCATGTAGTCTATTTTTGCTAGAAAGTCTTGACTTTCCATACCTGCAATGAGGGCTTGTTTTAATGGTGCTATTCACTCTGTACTTTCATGGTGTATTCAACCACCCAAGGGTTGCAGTTTTTGTTTTAATGAGTATTTATTTATTTATTTATTTATACTTTACATGAAAGTCAGCTTCAGAAAGAGGAGGAGAAGCAGGAAGGAGGAAGAGGGAGAGAAAGGAGGACAGGAGGACAGGGAAAAAGGGACGGGGAAAAATGGAGAGAGGAAAAAGAGAAAGGGAGACATCTTTCGACCCAGTGATTCACACGCCAAATGATGCTAATATCTGGAACTGGGCCATTTTGAAGCCAGTAACTAGGAGCTTCTTCTGGGTCTTCTGCATGGTGTGGGCTCAGAAACCTGCGCCATCTTCTGCTGCTTTCCCAAGCATCATCAGAGAGCTGCATTGGAAGTGAAGCAGCTGGGACTGGAACTGCTACCTAACTGGGATGCTGGCATCCCAGCCAGAGGCTTAACCTACTATGTTACAGCACTGGCCCCCAGTTTCCACTCTAAGTATCATGGAGTGGGAGGTTTACTTTGTGAATTTTGAATGTGCAGGAAGCACCCAGTGATCTCACAAAAGCACATCGCTCTAAGGTAGAATCTGGATCATGTCATTCTAGGGGTAAGCACTGCTGGACAGACCACCATTAGAAGGCAAATGGTCAAGTTCTAGAAAAACACAGAAGAGCTGTCTACTTGATACCAAGTGGAGAAGTTGCCACCCTTGAGCAGGCTTCCATCAAGGAACACACTAGGATGCTGCCTGTAATCCAAGTCAGTATGTAGAACACCTTGTACCCTACTGACATATTTCCACTTTTCTGGCTTTTTATCATGAACATGAAATTTTCTTTCCAGCTCTTTCTGCATCCTCTTTTTTTCTATACATTGCTCCATCATTGTCCAATGTCTGAACATGCAGATGTCTTCCAACATGTATTTTATTTTGGGATATTTCATACGTTGGAGACATTACATGTACCATTTTTCACAGCTTATTTCCCAGAATTGGTAAGCAAATATAACTGTTTTGTGTGTTTAATTTTGTATTCCGGCACTACTTAACTTAGTTACTGAATCCCTGATTTCATTACACCATCCCAGTAGCAGTTGTAAATGATGCCACTTGTATATCTTACTTTTTAGTAAGGTGTATGTCATTTTTTGACAATATGCATGGAGCCAAGCCTCGGATAATTATCTGCAGAAGTTGCATTTTTTCTTCAACTTTGTGTCCAATCCTTAGCCATAACTTCTATGTTATTGAATTCTGCAAATACTCTTTAAGATTGAAAACTGATTCTTCTTTTTGTCATGTTTGAGTTGTTTTGTTCTTTTTAACAATTCTTAGATCAGTTAGATTACATCAAGTGTTTTTCTTCCATTATTCTAACTAGTATTACATTTTTTCAGGGACTATAAACTGAATTAGAGTATATACATCACTTTGGGATTATGTAACCTATTTTAAAATACTGTTGGATTTACATTGTTTTAGATTTCAAATGTGAGAATTTATTTCAACAATAGTCTTACAATTTCATTTTGCTGAATTGTCTGGCAGTATTTGATCAATCAATTTAAGATGTTCCTGTAGAAGAAACAGAATTTTTCCATTTTTCCTGTTCTCTACAGGAGTTGAAAAAAAGAGTTCCTTTCCTATGTGAAAGTTTGGTAAAATTCATCTTAAAATTGTGGAACACATATAAGTATTGGGAATTATTTTAATAACTGGGAGGATATTTGGATTTTTCAAATATTTCTCAACGTATTGGACAAGATTTCTATCAGGAAATTTCTGAATTTCTTCTGTATTCTTCAATGTATCACCATTAAATGATTAATATGTTCTAATATTACTATTTTTAATATCTACAGAGACCTCTTCAGCTCTCTTTGTGTATACGCGTGCACACACACTCACATACACCCACACACATACTGTAATCTTATTTTCATAGTGTTCCATCTTGCCTGAGGTTCATAAATTTTGCTTGTTTTCTGATCACCAACTTGAAATTCTTCAAATTTTTATTTACTTCAGTTTCCTTATAATGTCCATATTTTACCTTCAAGGGCTTGTGTTGAATTTTCTGTCACTGACCAACTTGTTATACATACTTACTTTTTTTAAAGACAGAATTACAGACAGAGGTAGAGACAGAGAGAGAGGACTTCTGTCTGCTGGTTCAGTCCCCAGATGGCTTCAATGGCTGGTGCTGTGCTGATCTAAAGCCAGGAGCCAGGAGCTTCTTCCAAGTCTCTCATGTGTGTGCATTGGCTCAAGGGCTTGGACCATCTTCTACTGTTTCACAGGACATAGCAGAGAGCAGGATCAGTAGAGGAGCAGCTAGACTAGAACCAGGGCCCATATGGGAAGCTGGCACTTCAGGCCAGGGTATTAACCCACTGTGCCATGGTTCAAGCCCTGCTATGCATACTTACTACCATGTATGTGAGCCTGTGTTCTTTTGATATAATTTTTATACATGTGTGTACATGTGTAAGCATAAGAGTATTCCTGAGGTTTTATGTTTAGAGCAACAGTGACTTTCTCAAAGCTTAAGATTAGCAGACTTCATGATATTTGATGAGTAGTATCCTCAGGATAATATACTGTATGATTTCTAAGATAGTTTTTCATATAACACAGTTTGTTTAGAGCTGCCCTTTCTCACTCCAAGCATGCTACACTTGAATTTGGTGAAAACATTTTTATTTATACATGCACATGGAACACAGACATGATTTTCCTATACTGAATTAGCACATACACCACACTAATCCCATGAGTTATACTCTGCTGCCATAACCTTTCACTATCAACAATAAAACCTTTCACTATCAACAATAAATATTAGAATAATACTAAATATATGGTGCAAATAACTACTCATACAACACAAGCAAAAACTGTAAAATCTTTATGATACATGTGACGTACTGCTTCATGGAACAAATCTCAGAAATCCCACACTGTTTAATGTGGTGGATATTCTCCAATTTCTGATTCTATTCATTTTTTACCATATATTTCACCATGAACTCCAACATGGTCAGCCTTCCTGTGACAATCATTCTTTCACATGCCTTCATAAATACATAGAGTGTCATGTAAAGTTTTACCTTTTGAGAATTATTACTGATTATAAGGATTAATTTCTAAGTGAAGGTGGAAGAATTTTCTCAGCAGTCATATTCCACATCTTCTTCTTTCCATGGAGAAGTTGAAAATTATTGGAAGCAGGTGTTAACTTTCCATGACGCAAGCACCGACTTACCTGTTAGATTGGAAATCTCAGTCTCAAGATAAGGTGTGCAATCAAAACAAAATGTAGGTTTTCCTTCCAGAGGGGTTTTCCTGAATCCAGGGCTGCAAGTCTCACTACATACCTGTAGGCAGCCTATGGACAACACAAGGCCAATCTTGGCTTGTGGAATTCCTGGGATAAGAAAGTCACATACTGCCATCCTGAAAGAGAATGTTGATCAACAACACTCTGTTAAAATTATCTGTGTTACAGGAGGTTTGATAAGTTGTTTGTGTATGTTATTATCTTTTGTGCTTCTTTGAGCTGTAGCTGGTTATGTATAAATATCGCTGAGACACTGGAATAAATGAGCCTTGATCAGCCCTTTCTCTTGGCTCCATTCTCCATGCCCTTGTCCCTCTTTTCATTCCTACTCCTTCTGTCAGGTTCTGTTCAACTGATGTGGCAGGCCCACAGAGGTGGTGCCTGAACAAGGACCTAAATATGGGGGAACTATGTGAGGAATGCCAAAAAAAGAAGGAAGCTGTAAGCTCGGTAATGCGGAGGAGTAGGTAAGTACCCACTACCTGTAATCCTCAGTAAGCAACAGCACAATATGGGACAAGCACAAGGAAAAAGAGAGGTAATTAAAGTCGTTAAATGTTTACTTCAGGTGCAGGGAATGGGGTTAAAGAGCAAACTGTAGAGCAATTTGTCAGTGCTCTGGAAAGGATTAGTCCTTGGTTCACTGAGGAGGGAGTTGTAGATGAGGAACATTGGGATTTATTAGTAAAAGAGTTGAATACCCATTTGCAGACTTTCAGTCCCAATGATCTTCCTGTTATGATATTTTCTTTATGGTCTCTGATAAAAGAAGCATTATCAGCACAAAAAGGAAAGGCTAGTGTTTGATCGGCTGTACAGAATCTTCAGGAAACAATTGAGGAGGCACGCAGTCAGATATCAGAGGCAGGAGAACAGCTCTCCTGTGACACCGTGCCACAGAAATTAGCAAACCCAGAAGAGAAAAGTGTAGAATATGGACCATAGGAAAGGGACACTCTGGGTCCTTTCAGACAGGAGCCATGGCCTGAAGCTTCCCATATATCAGTCAGTTGAAAGAGGAGGTTGAATGATTGGAGAAACAGGTTTTATTGGAAAAGGCCAAACAAGATTAGTTAGACAATTCCAAAGTCTTCGTAATCAACAGGAACTTTTCCCCCCAGACCTTTCTTATTCCCATTGCCCTCTTGTTGGGGTTGAACAAGTTATTTAAAATGCTGTAATGGCAGGAGAAGATGGGGCTGAAGTATTTTTGAATCTTTCCCTGTGGAGGAATATCAGCAAGATGGGCAGAACATGAGGAAACATACTCCCGTATCATTTAAAATGTTGAACGAATTAAAATTTGCTTGTGATTCTTTCAGCCCTATAACCCCATATACAATGACATTGCTACAAAGCTTAGAATCCATGGTACTTGCACTAGCTGGTTGGAAGACAATAGCTAGAGCATGTCTTTCTGGGGGAGATTACCTGGTATAGAAGTCAGAATTTTTTGATCAATGCCACAAAACTGCTTGACTTAATGCTCAGGGAGCTAATGCTGGCTGGACTTTTGATATGTTGGCAGGGGAAGGGTCATGTGAGGATATCTTAGCTCAAATAGCACAGCCCATTGCTGTTTTTCAGGAGACAGCTGTGGCTGCACACCAAGCTTGGATCACTCTCCCCTCAAAAGGAGCAAAAATGGGAGAGTCACTTTCAAAGACCATACAGGGGCCTGATGAGACATATGCTGACTTTGTTAATCTCTTATTGCAAGAAGCAGGAAAGATCTTTGGGGATCCACAAGCAAGAGTGGATTTTATAAAACCATTGGCTTATGAAAATGCCAATGTCCCGTGTAAGCGGGCTATTCATCCTTATACAAAAAAGACAGATTTGGATGGGTATATTAATCTATGTGCTGACATTGGACCTTCTTATACTCAAAGATTAGCCATGGCTGCCTCTCTGCATGGTATGTCATTAAAGAATCAGCAAGGAGAGCTATGCCCAATAAATGAGGGTGATATGAATGTGGGCAGTATGGACATGTGTGAAAAAATTGTCTGAAAGTTAAAAATCAAAATAGGGATCTTCCTGGGATTTGCCCCCAGTGCAAAAGGGAAAGGCATTGGGCCAAAGAATGTCACTCCAAAACTGATAAATAAGGTAATTCATTAAAAGAACAGAGTTTGGGAAACTAGAGCAGGGCCAGCCCCAGGCCCCAGCCTGACAGAACTGACAAATCTTTGGGGCCATGACATTTGTTCAACAAAACACCTTAAATCAGTTGGTACCTTGCAGTTAGCCACTAGGGGGAGTGCAGGACTGGACCTCAGTACCCCCACCTACACAGACCTAATGCCCAAAATGGGAGCACTGGCCCTCCCAATGGGTATCTGTGAGCTGTTGCCTAAGGGATTCTTTGGGCTTCTACTAGGAAGAAGCAGTACTATTATGAATAGATTGCAAGTATTCCCTGGGGTTATAGATGGAGATTTTATGGGGGAAATAAAAATTATGGCACAAGCTAATGGTACTGTTGTCACATTTTCTCCAGGACAGTGCATTGCTCAGCTGGTCCTTCTTCCTCTTGCCCTCTTGCCTTATTTAAAGCCACATTGGCAAACTCTCATGGGGAAGGAGGTTTTGGGTCTTCAGATGCTTATTGGGTCCAGCCTATAAGAAAGGGCAGACTGGAATTTCAATTGAAATTAAATTAAATTAAATTAAATTAAATTAAATTAAATTGTTCTTAGGGTTACTAGATGTGGGAGCTGATGTTTCTGTCATTTCTGCAAATAAATTGGCCTAAACGATGGAAAAAAGAATTAACTATGACTCAGTTATGAGATATTGGTCAGAGTCAGTGGTTAGAACAAAGTTCTGAATTGTTGGAATAGGAGGATGAATCAGGTAATGCTGGAAACTGTCGCTCCTATATTTTAGCTTGGTTACCTGTTAATCTATGGGGACATGATATTCGAACTCAAATGGGGGCTTTAGAGTGTAGTCCAAATGAGACTGTTACCATTAACATGCATCAAAAGGTCATTTGCCAGGTAAAAACTTAGGCAAACAACAACAAGGTATCACGTCTCCAGTTACTTTAACTGTCAATCATGAACGGAGAGGCTTGGGTTTCCCTTGATGGCCAATGGTCAGCCTGTGTCCCATGCAGAAAAAATAAAATGGAAATTGGATAATCCTGTATGGGTGGATCAGTGGCCTTTACTGCAGAAAAAGACAGCTGCTACACAGATATTGGTGAAAAAACAATTGATAACAGGACATATAGTTCCTTCTAATTCTCCTTGAAATAGTCCTATTTTTGTTATCAAAAATAAATCTGGGAGATGGCGGTTGCTTCAGGACCTTAGGGCAGTTAATGCTACTATGGAACTTATGGGGTCCTTGCAACCAGGTCTACCACTGCCTACTGCTATTCTAAGAGACTCCTATGTTACACTAATAGATCTAAAAGATTGCTTTTATACAATACTTTTACATCCAGAAGATTGTCCCTGATTTGCCTTTAGCGTTCCATCAGTAAATTTTTAAAAATCTATGAAAAGATATCAATGGAGGGTTTTAACTCAGGGAATGGCCAATAGTCCTACTCTGTGCCAACAATTTGTTGATGTCGCTCTTCAAAAAATTCGTGAAATATATAACAATTTATATATTGTACACTATATAGATGATATTTTGTTATCTGGCCCCGAGGAACCTCTGGTTATACAATGTTTGACAGAAATGAGAGAACAGTTATCTGCCTTTGGTCTTATTATAGCCCCTGAAAAAATGCAACTTCAATATCCTTATCAATATCTAGGCTTCTAATTGTATACACGAAAAATACTTCAACAAAAAGTGACCTTACAGTTGGATTCTTTCTGGACTTTAAATGATTTTCAAAAACTTCTAGGGGATATTAATTGGCTTTGTCCCCATCTCTGCCTCACAACAGGAGACCTTAAACCTTCATTTGATATCCTGAAAGGAGATAGTTCTCCTACCTCCCAACGAGTGCTTACTCCTGCAGCATGGCTGGCCTTGGAAAAGGTACAACAAGCCTTATCTCAGAGCTTTGTTTCTGATATTGATTATAATCAGCCTTTAATTCTTATTATTTTGATTACAGATTATTTACCCTCTGCTCTGCTGGGGCAAGAAGCTCCTTTACTTTGGATATATTTACAGGCTACCCCTAAAAAGAATGTCATACCATATTATAATGCAATAGCTGAGATTATAGCTAAAGGGAGATTAGAATGTAGAAAGATATTTGGGATAGAGCTGACATGTATATGTCAACCATATACTGACAAACAGCTGATTTGACTCCTGTCTTTCGCCAAAGATTGGCCTCTTGGATTATCTTCTTTTTCAGGACAAGTTCATAATAACTATCCAGCAGATAAAGTATCACGGTTTTTATGACAACCTGTGTATTACCACAAAATACAAGTTTTCAACCTTTAGAGAATGCTGCCTTGATATTTTCCGACGGTTTCAACACTGGTCAAGCTTCTGTAATTCATGATGATCAACGTACAGTTATGAACACCACTTTTTCATCTCCACAGCTAGTTGAATTAGCTGCTGGTCCACTTGCATTGCAGTCTACTTTGGATGTAGTGGTTAACATACACATCAATATCAAATATGTGTTCCTATCGGTTCCTCAATTATAAACCTGTTCATTTTTTCCTGAATCTTCTGCTGCTTCTACTTTGTTTTCTCACATTTGCACTATCATTCGACGGTGTACTTGCCCTTTCTTTATAGGTCATATGTGAGCACATTCTGATCTTCCTGGACCTTTGGTAGAGGGCAATCATTTGGCAGATTCTGCTTTTCATGTATATTCTATCAAAATAACAACATAATATCACACTTTACATCCTTTAAATCCTCATACATTACATTTAAAACATAAAATTGCTCAAGAACAAGCTCAACAAGTTGTAAAATCCTGTTCTACTTGCTCCATCCTGTTACCAGTACCTTATTATGGAATTAACCCTCACAGTTTGTTCCCCAGTCAATGATGGCAAATGGATATCACCCACTTCATGGAATTTAGTAGACAGAAGTATATACATGTTTCTACCAATACTTGTTCTGGATTTATTTTTGCTTCCTTACATAAAGGTATGCTACAAAACATGTTATTGCCCATTGCTTGTAAGCTTTTGCTTCCTTGGGAACCCCAAAATAAATCAAGATGGATAATGGACTTGCTTATACATCTACTTCTTTTAAAATTTTTGTGCAACCTTTTTTATATCTCTTGTTACTGGTATTCCTTATAATCCTCAGGGTCAATGCATTGTTGAACACACACATAATACTTTAAAGCAATATTTAAATAAAAAAAGGGAGAGTTTGGGCTTTCTGCCCATTCTCCTAACAAATGGCTCTCACATGTTTTATTCATTTTAAATTTTCTCACATTGGATAAAGATGGTCATTCTGTAGCTGATAGACACTGGCATACACAAACAGCTGCAAAAAGAGCAATGGTGAAATGGAGGGATCCTATCACCAATCAATGGAATGGACCTGATCTGGTACTGGTATGGAATGTGGGCTCCTAATGGATGGGTTTTTTTTAATGCAGCTAATATGCTTTTACATCGTTAGCCCTTGATAATTTCTGCAACTGCTCATTGGGCCATGTGGCCCCGATGCTGACATCGGCAATGTTCATTACCTGAGAACTGCGATGACAATGTCATCCTAATCAGAGAAGACACTGCCTTTACCATGGCTATATCGGTAGTAGGAGTTCCTGGATTGGCTTATGGAAATAATCCTGGACTACGAAGGCATGCATGTCTGGTGACCAAAATAATCAATCTTACTGCTACTGCACTATCCAGTATAGCTGAAGAATTGGGTCACGTTTGCTCAGGAACCCTTTTCTACCATGCAGCTATCAATTACTTGCTGTTGAAAGATCATATATGCTGTGAATCTGTGCCTGGGGGCTGTTGTTTTAACATTACTAACAATGTGCCATATACAGAGTCTGTTATTGATAAATTTAAGAGTGAAATACAACATATGTTCATTAACAAGCCCCTATCATTTGGAGAGTTTCAGAGGATCCATTGGTTATTAATGTTGGCTGGACCACTACTGCTTTTCCTACTTTGTATGGGAAGTTTTCCGTGTGTTTTACAACTTACGTTAACTTCACTACAGTCTATATGGACTGAGATCCATCATTTAAAACTTCTTGCTAAACCTCCTTTGTAATGAAAATAATTGATATTTGGCCAAATATCTTATCAATCCTTGACTCTCACCTAATGCCTAGCTGGAATGATCCTCAGAGCTGGGTAAGACACTCAGAATCCTGTACCAACCTAATACAGGGCTCTAGGCCAAGTCGCCAGTTACCAATGATGGGTAAGTACAGAGATGACTGAGGGCAACCTAAGACAGAGGCCATTCTCAATAAAATAAAAAAGAGGAGATGTAGGCAACCTTTGGACAAGTCAAGGCCAATCTTGGCTTGTGAAATTCCTGGGATAAGAAAGTCACATACTATGTACTGCCTAACTGAGGCACCCAGTGGTGACCTGGTGCTGGGGCTCCAGCTCCTCCAGCGGGGCTTGGCATGAGGCTGGCGCGGCTGCTGTGCAGAGCCACCGTGGCCGGCTCGGGCCTGGAGCTGCATGCCATAGGCCCCCACAAACACCGCAGCCTTGCCTCGGACTCCAGCTCCGGCCCAGTGTTGGCAGACAGCGGCATTCTGGGCCAAGTGGACTTCTACATGCTTCTCGCCATCCCTGCTCTCCATGAAGCAGTTCCTGGACTTCGGATCAGTGAATGCTTGCGAAAAGACTTCGTTTATGTTTCTGCGGCAGGAGCTGCCTGTTAGATTGGCAAATATACTGAAAGAAATAAGTCTCCTTCCAGATAATCTTCTCAGGATGCCATCTGTTCAGTTGGTGCAAAGCTGGTACATCCAGAGCCTTCAGGAGCTTCTTGATTTTAAGGACAAAGGCGCTAAAGATGCAAAAGCTGTTTATGACTTTACAGATACTGTGATCCAGATCAGGAACTGCCACAATGACGTCATTCCCACAATGGCTCAGGGAGTGATTGAATACAAGGAGAGCTTCGGGGTGGATCGTGTCACCAGCCAGAATGTTCAGTACTTCTTGGATCGGTTCTACATGAGTCACATTTCAATTAGAATGTTGCTCAATCAGCACCCCTTATTGTTTTGTGGGAAAGGAAGTACATCTCATCAAAAACACATTGGGGCCAGTGCTGCGGCTCACTAGGCTAATCCTCTGCCTTGCGGCGCTGGCACACTGGGTTCTAGTCCTGGTCAGGGCACCGGATTCTGCCCCATTTGCCCTCTTCCAGGCCCGCTCTCTGCTGTGCCCAGGGAGTGCAGTGGAGGATGGCCCAAGTACTTGGGCCCTGCACCCCATGGGAGACCAGGACAAGTACCTGGCTCCTGCCATCAGATCAGCATGGTGCGCTGGCCGCAGCACACCAACGGCAAAGGAAGACTTTTTTATCTGTCTCTCTCTCTCACTGTTCACTCTGCCTGTCAAAAGAAAGAAAGAAAGAAAGAAAGAAAGAAAGAAAGAAAGAAAGAAAGAAAGAAAGAAAGAAAGAAAGAAAGAAAAAATTGGAAGCATAAATCCAAACTACAGTGTAGTTGAAGTTATTAAAGATGGCTATGACAATGCCAGGCATCTGTGTGATTTGTATTATATTAACTCTCCTGAACTAGAACTTGAAGAATTAAATGCAAAATCACCAGGACAGCCAATAGAAGTGGTTTATGTACCGTCCCATCTCTATCACATGGTGTTTGAACTTTTCAAGAATGCAATGAGAGCAACCATGGAACACCATGCCGACAAAGGTGTTTAACCCCCCTCCCCATTCAAGTTCATGTCACACTGGGTAATGAGGATTTGACTGTGAAGATGAGTGACCGAGGAGGTGGCGTTCCTTTGAGGAAAATTGACAGACTCTACAACTACATGTATTCAACTGCACCCCTACCTTGCCTGGACTTCCCGTGCAGTGCCCCTAGCTGGTTTTGGTTATGGATTGCCCATATCCTGTCTTTATGCCCAGTACTTCCAGGGAGACCTAAAGCTGTATTCCTTGGAGGGTTATGGGACAGACGCAGTGATCTACATTAAGGCTCTGTCCACAGAATCCATAGAAAGATTGCCTGTGTATAACAAGGCTGTCTGGAAGGATTACAACACCAACCACGAAGCTGACAACCGGTGTGTCCCCAGCCAAGAGCCAAAGGACATGACAACATTCCACAATGCCTAGTTGAGCTGGGGACAAACTGGCTTTTGTGTTAAATTTGGAAGGGATGGCATTCAGAACTACATTATACCAAATACTTCACATGTCATTCTTGCAGAACAAATGGAAGCTGAGTTCCACTTGTGCCTGGTAAACCTCCTAAAGGATGAATCTCTACCACAGTCAATGGGGCATACTTTTAAACACCTGTAGTTTTGGTCAATTTTTTCTTTCCATAGACTTCAGAAGTGTGCATGTCTGGGTTTCTATAGGAAGCTGTGTTTTTTAAAAAAAAATACTTTTAATTTATGTCTGCTAGAAGCATTTTATAAATACTGAGTGTAGTTGGTTAGCCATCTTTCTGTGATTTGGCGGTATTCCTGCTATCCTTTATTGAGTAGTGACAACTGAAATAAGATGGTGACCAACTACAAATATACCATGTAAACCTAGGCCCAGCTACCTTTCACTGCCTACATGCATTGCTTAGCTCTGAAATTAATTTATAATCTTAAATTTTTGTAAAAGATTGTGATGACTGGTTCCCTGTGGATTTAAGCCAAGATCATGGGCAATCTTTTCAAGTGTGCTGGTGATCAATGTAAGGGAAAATTTTATATTAAACATGAACTGGCAGTTGCTAAAATTATAGAGAAAAAAATTGAAGACAGAGCAGTAAATCCTTGAAACGGACCTAATCAGTTGACTGTTGGTGATCACCTGGGCAGCTTTTAAGAAGTTTCTCCAGGTCCTGCTGCAGACTTCCTGGGCAGGAGCCCAGACAGCTGTTTTTAAAACACTTCCTAGGTGAGTCAGATGCTAGTCTAGTTATGATACTACTTCTGTAGAGTGCATAGTGATGACAGTGTAGTTGCCAAAGTAACAGCGATCTTTATGGTGGTTTCCACCTATTTCAAAGTCAGATTTCTGCACTCCAGGAGAGAGAAACTGAGTCTAGGCCTGGTGCAACTAGAAGAGTGATTAGAGACAGAACAGAGTGATTGTAAGAAAAGAGACAGATAACCAGAGTCAGAATCATAAATGCGTTAAGTATTGACAAAGAATGCCTATTTTCTAAAATACAGATTTTTTTCTTTAACCAGGGAAAAGTCAACCTAGATTTATGAAAATCCTTTGCATCCATGTGGTAATTTGTAGTTTACAAATACTTCAATATATCATAGTCACTCTGTTGGTCTTCAAGACAGGTAGCAAGTGCACCACACTCATTTTAACACAGAGCCTGGCCCAAAGTTGCATAGGATTAGAGCAAGAGCTGTGTTGTTAGTTGTACCTTATCTTTTTTTAAGGTGATAGATACCCTGAAAATAAATTTTAAAGCAAAATCTAAACATTTAAAGAACAGCACGCCACTTAAATGGGAGAACTGTATTTATCTGGAAAATGACATTGAGTTGAAACACTTACTTTTGATCACACAAGGTTAACAATTCTGTATAAACCTGTAGGTTGGAAGGGCTGTTAAAGGGCACAGAGTCTACCACCCTCACTGAAGAAATGAGGACCTGCAAACTCAGAGGTGGTATCCTTTGTCTAGGGCTTCTTATACCAGCGAATCTGACCAAATGTCAGAAACAGGTATCTTAGGCCGGCATTGTGGTTCACTAGGCTAATCCTCTGCCTTGTGGCGCCTGCACACTGGGTTCTAGACCCAGTCAGGGTGCCGGATTCTGTCCTGGTTGCCCCTCTTCCAGTCCAGCTCTCTGCTGTGGCCAGGGAGGGCAGTGGAGGATGACCCAAGTGCTTGGGCCCTGCACCCCATGGGAGACCAGGAGAAGCACCTGGCTCCTGGCTTCGGATCAGCGCAGTGCGCCAGCCACAGTGCACCAGCCATGGTGGCCATTGGAGGGTGAACCACAGCAAAGGAAGACCTTTCTCTCTGTCTCTCTCACTGTCCACTCTGCCTGTCAAAAAAGAAAAAAAGAAAAAAAAACAGGTATCTTACATAAGCTATTGTTCCTCAATTATGGATTCTTTGAAAAACAGTAGAATATACTGATTTATATTAATTTGACATGTTACAATTTTTGGCTTTAAATTAAGCTTGTAATGATGAAATTTTTAGACTCTTTTGAATCAAAATGTTCACTTTCTTTCCTAAATGAGACATTTGTAATAACTAACTTAAACCTGACATTTTTACTTATAAAATATTTCCCCCTCCAAGAAAGTTTGTCCTCTCTTAAGAGCTAAGACATGATATTTGCAAAGGACAAGTGAAATTATTTTCCTTTAGCATTTTTTTAAGTATAACAGCTTTATACTTGGTTATTGTGGTAATGGACAGACGATTACATGCAAAGTATTCTTATACCTTTTACCAGTTGGTATCAAGCCATCTGAGCTATCTGAGAGGTTTTTCAAGATTCTTAGCTGTTTTGAGCACCAGGATTAATATGCAGTATGGATATAAAATGTTTCAAAGGACAGAAAGTGGACACTCACTAATTTTTAGAACCCAAGTGAGTAATGTGCCAACATTTTTAAGAAAGTGATAGAAAAAATATTCTGTGCTATACTTAAGTACTGGCTGGCTTTGGATGTCTTCATACTTAAAAGTGATCACTTTCTTGCACTGTGAAATTTTTCATGAAGATGTTAAAGGGGACGTCTACCTTCTTATTTTGTAAAATGTTTTCTATAAGGCAATAAACAAAGCATGGACCAGCAAAAAAAAAAAAAGTCACATACTCCCATCCTGAAGGAGGATGATGATCAAGAACACTGTGTTAAAATTATCTGTGTTACAGGAGGCCTGATAAGCTGTGTGTGTATGTTGTTATCTTTTGTGCTTCTTTGAGCTGTAGCTGGTTATGTATAAATATCGCTGAGACACTGGAATAAATGAGCCTTGATAAGCCTTGTTGTCTTGGCTCCATTCTCTGCACCTTTGTCCCTCTTTTCATTGCCACTCCTTCCTTCAGGTTCTGTTCCACTGGTTCAGCAGGCCAGCACAAGTACTAATAAATAAAAGTATCAGTGAGGCATTATTTGCACATACCAACTCAGGCCACTTGTTAAGATCATCAATGTGAAGGGAATAATATTGTTATAACTGGCTAGTATCCATCATCATAAAAGTGGAGTGCTCTGCGGACATATGCCTACAATATTGTATGACACGAAATGCTTGGTTGCACAAATCATGTGGTCCATTATTATGGATTCTTGGAATCCATTGGCTTAAATCATAATGCAAAGATCGATGCCTTAACATCTATCTTCTATCAAAGATCTATGAACTCTCTTCCTACTGACTGCATTATTAAGGTAGAAGCCAGTTAGAAAGTGAGGAACATTCAAAAATTGGTTTCAAATAAAATTATGCTAGACCTAAAAAATATATTTAGGCCTGAATAATCATAAAGGAAAAAAAAATCTATCATATTTTACTATGGAAGGAAAACCTAACGGAGGAGTCAGAATAACCTGTATTTTGAAATATCTATATTTAAATAGTTGTCTGAACACAAAAATGTTAATCGTCTGTAATGAAGCATATTCTGTCTTGGTCTATCTTTTATTTTCCATTGAGATTTACTAAAAAAAAAAAAAAGCATTTCTATGGACGCAAAAACAAGTGCCTTGCAGAAAAGTTGACCAGAGCAAGAAGAAGAGCTCAAGTAAACACAAGGATGTTCATTTCATGGCATCAGTTTGGAGACAGTGTTTTGCCGAGGCTTATAGGAATTCTGAGCTAATCATTGTGAAGAAGAAGAGAAGCCAATACCCTCTCTTTTCTTCTGTGAGGAGAAGCAGTCTCTCATCCCACAATTCAGAGATAGGTGAAAAAGAAATGTGATCATGAGACCACAAAAAATTTATCAACAAATTCTATGTGAGGTAAGGGATGGACAGGCCAGGGACACAGAATTTTATCTCACAAATTATCTAAGCATTTGTCTAACCATTTTCAGAATCCTCAAGAAATAACTAACAGGACAACCACAGAAAATATAAAGAAAGCAAAGGACACTTACACTTGGCATATGAATATGGGATTATTGATGCTTCTGTTAGTGATGTATCTATACATGGGGGGGTCAGCAATCACCATATCTCCATCATTATGAAGGCTGTTTTGTAACTCAAGAAAGCACAAACTATCAACCAGTGAATACACAAGGAAGGGAACCTGCAGTAGGGGAATGAGAAAAAGCAAAGGAAGCATTTAGGAAATATGTACAAAACCCTAGAACTCAATTGTAGAAGAACCTTCAGTGCTAGGCAGGTACACACACATATTGTATTTTTCTGCATTCATGTATGCACATCTGTGTGTGTTTCTACTGGACTGGAGAGGACATTCCAATGCTCTTCAATCTAACTCCTTTAGGCCAAGCCACCTCCGCTTCCATGGAGTAAGGAATCATTCTTCCCTGGGGCAGTGCAGCTGAGGTCTTGTGTCCAGGTGAAAAATACAAGATGGAAAACCTATTTTTGGCCCATCTTTTCTACACCCAGGTGCTATGATGATATCAAAGTCTATGGTTAGCAAGATCCTAGAGACAAACTCCTATTAGATTTGATCCAAAAACTTTGCTGTTTAATATGACACAAATAGACTGCCTCACAGGGTGCAATGGGAGCTGTCAGGTGAGAACCTAGAAGGGCCAGTCTCAGTCAGCACTTAGCCAAGAGCATTCCAGCATCAGACTCCCCAGAGGACAAAAGAGGAAGGGGCAGCCCCACACACCCAGTATCCAGGGCAGCCACAGAACATTTCCTTGTTTCCCACACAGATCTCAAAGCAATCCTGTGCACAAAGAAACCCACAAGTACAGGTTTCCCAAGTACTGTGGCCCCACTCATCACTCTCAATTCAGAGATTCCTAATCAGTACATCAACATCAATGTATCTTTATGTTCACATATCCATGTATGACACCTATCCTGAATGTTTTAACATCCACACTAATTCCATGAAGATTTACACCTAAATCCATGGGTATTTCTCATTTAAGCCGTTATGAGGCCATGAGAGCTAAGTGCCAAAGTCTCCATTTTCACCCTAAAGCAGATAAATCAGCTGGAAATCATCTCTATTCTGACCATGAAACCACCAAGTGCACGATCACACACTACAGATATCTATATATCTGGAGTGCAAGTGGTTTTCAGGACTACTCTCTAGAATACCATCATGGAGAACACGTATCATTATTCCACTGCCAAAACTTGTGGATTGTGCAACAAAAAAGCAACCCCAAAGTAAACTAGAAATTTTAGGCAAAGTGATGCATCAACAGTGACTCATCAATTGTCCATTTTATCCTACTATCCTACTGTCATGAGATGTTATCAATAGAGGATAGCTAAAGGAGTTGGGGACACATAAGAAAATTCTAGTATTCTATTGAAATACTTTGTAAGTTTAAACTGCTGTAAAACAGAAAGTCTAATAATTTTAATATAAACAGATTTTTCATCCAGTCACTACTGATGCCTTGCCTTTAGTAAGCATTGAATTAAAATAGTTCAATTGTCTAAGAGCCTTCCATTTTCTATGAATAATTTGAGGTTCTCTGGACATGTTGCATACATACACTAAAATATCACAGAACTATTAAGTGTTAATCAAAGCTGTAAAATAACTTAAGAACCTAAAACATGTGATTTGATTATCTACTGAACACATGGAAGAAATGATCATTCTGTATCTCCTAAACATAATCATAATAATAACATATATTTACATACACACATATGTACACAATTGCTTTAAAATGCAAAGGAATCAAATACAAACTGACTTGGATATTAGAAGAGGCATCTGCTAATGGCTACTCATACACAACTGAGTATGACTCAGGAAATTTTCCTATGTTCGAGACAGCCCCATAAAGTTATGGTATCTCACACCCAAGTGCTTCTCAGGCTATAGGAGCTGAAGACACTGTTGGAGGGTTTGGGGAGAAAGAATTCTATGAGGAGCTATCTACTGTGTTGGAGATGATGAGGACATTTGTAATTTAAGATATCTCAATTGGGGAAAAGGCTCTCAAAAGGAGGTTGGAATTAACCTGTTCTGATGCTTTTCCACTTATCTTTTAAGAATAACGGAGAGGAGCCAAGATGGCAGTAGAGCAACAAGATGTTCTCAGTCTCAAGGTGGAAAATAGATAGTTAATTAGGAAAGGTGATAGAGGCTAGTGACAGAGCCACAAGAATTTTGAGTGGAGAAGCCCGGGAGTCCAGCAGAGATGGAGCAGGACCACACAGAGGGAGCAAACAGCCACTGAGCCACACCAGAGGTGTGAAGAAGAACCCAAATGGGGTAACTGATGTGACACCATCCCCCCCTGGGTGTACCAGGTGAGATGTAAGTTTATGAGACCCCTAGCTGCAGTTAGCAGTGGGCAACTGTTTGAAATTCCCAGAGGGAAGTTATGGGAAAGGACAGAGAACTAGGGCATACTCCTGCCCACCTATGTCTCCCCCTCCACTCAGACTGGCAGCCAGCTGGGAGAAGCCATATTATCTGTTTACATCTCTGAAAATAAACACAGTGCTACCATATTTGCCTTCTGTGTGCATGTCCATTGACTTTTGGGGCTACTTCAATGCACACCTGCCACCCAGAACAAGGATCACAACATTTCAGAGTACTTTCCCCACCACCACCACATGAGCTATATGACAGTGAGAAGTTCTAAAGACTGAAATCCCTAGTTCATTTCACACACCAGAGCCTGGCCCAAGTAGGCAGGGCTTACTGCACCAGAGCCCTTCTATTGGCCCCCATCACCATCCAGAAGGAAGCAGGACTTCCAGAGGTGGAACTACATATTTCCACTGGCAACGTAGACACATAGCAGAGGGAAATCTTGCCACAAGCACCAAGACACATATTAAAGAAGAAAAATTGCAAGTGCCAATAAAAAGGGGAAAATTTTAATAAAACTAAGGAACATAGTATTAGCCCCAGAATGGAAGATTACATCAGCTCTTCAGTAATAGAAGCAGAAGAGCAAGGGATTGAAGATATTCCAGAAACGGAATTCAGAAAACTAATCATCAGATTACTTAGAAGCAATCAGAAACACATTCACAACCTACATGAAATGTGCTCCCAGGAAATTGAGATATTGAAGAGAAATCAGAATGAAATTTAGATGTGAAGAAATCAGTAGAGTAAATAACAATACAGTGGATAGTCTCAAAAAATCCTCAAAGAGAAGAAGAAAGAACATCAGAACTAGAAGCTCTCCTCAGTAACACATAAAGAAAAGATCTTAAAATGTTCCCGAGAGAAATGCCAAATCACATTCAGAGGGAACCCAGATAAACTCACCCCAGTCTTCTCGTCACAAACCCTACAGGAAAGGAGAGAATGGCAAGACATATTCCAAATCTTAAGAGAAAAACACAGACAACCCAGATTACTATATACTACAAAAGTCCCATTTATGAATGCATGAGAAAAAGGATCTTTCACAGCAAATAGAAGTTGAAAGAAACTTTAAGTACAAGCCCAGCCCTAAGAAACACGCTCAAACATGTGCTACACACAAACACAGAAACAGGAACATCACTGGAAAATGGCATAATTAGCCAGCAAAAGAACAAGTGAACAAATTTCCCCTTTGATGCTCAGTTAGTTGTTGCCAATCAGGGAGAACATATGATATTTGTCCCTTTGGGACTGGCTTAATTCACTCAGCATGATGTTTTCCAAATTCCTCCATCTTGTTGCAAAAGACTGGGTTTCGTGTTTTTGACTGCTGTATAGTATTCTATAGAGTACATGCCACATAATTTCTATATCCAGTCTACTGTTGATGGGTATTTGGGTTGGTTCCAGGTCTTAGCTATCGTGAATTGAGCTACAATAAACATTAATGTGCAGACTGCTTTTTTGTTTGCCAATTTCATTTCCTTTGGGTAAATTCCAAGGAGTGGGATGGCTGGGTCGAACGGTAGGGTTATCTTCAGGTTTCTGAGGAATCTCCAGACTGACTTCCATAGTGGCTTAACCAGTTTGCATTCCCACCAACAGTGGGTTAGTGTCCCTTTTTCCCCACATCCTCTCCAGCATCTATTGTTGGTAGATTTCTGAATGTGAGCCATTCTAACTGGGGTGAGGTGGAACCTCATTGTGGTTTTGATTTGCATTTCCCTGATTGCTAGTGATCTTGAACATTTTTTCATGTGTCTGTTGGCCATTTGGATTTCCTCTTTAGAAAAATGTCCATTGAGTTCCTTGGCCCATCTCTTAAATGGGTTGTTGGTTTTGATCTTGTGGAGTTTCTTGATTTCTTTGTAGATTCTGGTTATCAACCCTTTATCAGTTGCATAGTTTGCAAATATTTTTTCCCATTCTATCAGTTGTCTCTTCACTCTCCTGACTGTTTCTTTTGCAGTGCAGAATCTTCTCAATTTGATGCAATCCCAAATGTTAATTTTGGCTTTGACTGCCTGTGCTTCTGGGGTGTTTTCCAAGAAGTCATTGCCGGTACCTATATCTTGCAGGGTTTTACCAATGCTCTCTATTAATTTGATGGTGTCAGGTCGTAGATTTAAGTCTTTAATCCATGTTGAGTGTATTTTTGTGTAAGGTGAAAGGTAGGGGTCTTGCTTCATGATACTGCACGTGGAAATCCAGTTTTCCCAGCACCATTTATTGAATACACTGTCCTTACACCAGGGATAGGTTTTGGATCCTTGATCAAATATGAGTTGGCTGTAGATGTTTGAACTGATTTCTGGTGTTTCAATTCTGTTCCATTGGTCTATCCATCTGTTTCTGTACCAGTACCATGCTGTTTTTATTACAACTGCCCTGTATTATGTCCTGAAATCTGGTATAGTGATGCCTCCAGCTTTGTTTTTGCTGCACAAGATTGCTTTGGCTATTCGAGGCCTCTGTTGTCTCCATATAAATTTCAGCACCATTTTTCCAGATCTGAGAAGAAGGTCTTTGGTATCTTGATTGGTATTGTATTGAATCTATAAATTGCTTTTGGGAGAATGGACATTTTGATGATATTGATTCTTCCAATCCATGAGCATGGAAGAGTTTCCATTTCTTGGTATCCTCCTCTATTTCTTTTTTTAAGGTTTTGTAATTTTCATCGTAGAGATCTTTAATGTCCTTGGTTAAGTTTATTCCAAGGTATTTGATTGTTTTTGTAGCTATTGTGAATGGGATTGATCTTACAAGTTCTTTCTCAGTCATGGCATTGTCTGTGTATACAAAGGCTGTTGATTTTTGTGCATTGATTTCATATCCTGCTACTTTGCCAAACTCTTCTATGAGTTCCAATAGTCTCTTAGTAGAGTTCTTTGGGTCCCCTAAATAAAGAATCATATCATCTGCAAACAGGGATAGTTTGAGTTCGTCCTTCCCAGTTTGTATCTCTTTAATTTCTTCTTCTTGCCTAATAGCTCTGGCTAGAACTTCCAGAACTATATTGAATAGCAGTGGTGAGAGTGGGCATCCCTGTCTGGTACCAGATCTCAGTGGAAATGCTTCCAACTTTTCCCCATTCAATAGGATGTTGGCTGTGGGTTTTTCATAGATTGCTTTGATTGTATTGAGGAATGTTCCTTCCATATCGAGTTTGCTTAGAGTTTTCATCATGAACGGGTGTTGTATTTTATCAAATGCTTTCTTGGTGTCTATTGAGATAATCATATGGTTTTTCTTCTGCAGTCTGTTAATGTGGTGTATCACATTGATTGTTTTGTGCACATTAAACCATCCCTGCATACCAGGGATAAATCCCACTTGGTCTGGGTGGATGATCTTTCTGATGTGTTGTTGCATTCTATTGGCGAGAATTTTATTGAGGATTTTTGCATCTATGTTCATCAGGGACATTGTTCTGTAATTCTCTTTCAATGCTGCATCATTTTCCGGCTTAGGAATTAAGGTGATGCTGGCTTCATAGAAAGAATTTGGGAGGACTCCCTCTTTTTCGATTGTTCTCAATAGTTTGAGAAGAATTGGAGTCAGTTCTTCTTTAAATGTCTGGTAGAATTCAGCAGTGGATCCATCGGGTCCTGGGCTTTTTACTTGGGAGGGCCTTTATTACTGTTTCAATTTCTGTCTCAGTTATGGGTCTGTTTAGGTTTTTGATGTCTTTCTGGTTCAATTTAGGTAGGTTGCATGTGTCCAGGAATCTATCCATTTCTGATAGGTTTCCCTGTTAGCTGGCATACAAGTCCTTGTAGTAATTTCTGATGATTCTTTTTATTTATGTCATGTCTGTTGTTACGTTTCCTTTTTCATCTCTGATTTTATTGATTTGGGTCTTTTCTCCTCTTTTTTTAGTTAGTTGGGGCAATGGGGTGTCAATTTTGTTTATTTTTTTAAAAACCAGCTCCTTGCTTGGCTGATTTTTTGTAATTTTTTTTGATTCAATCCTGTTGATTTCTTCTCTGATTTTAGTTATTTCTCTTCTCCTACTAGATTTGGGTCTGGTTTGCTGTAGGTTTTCTAGATCCTTGAGATGTAGTGAAAGCTCATCTATTTGGTGCCTTTCCAATTTCTTGATGTAAGCACCTATTGATATATACTTTCCTCTTAACACAGCTTTTGATGTATCCCATAAGTTTTGGTATGTTGTGCTGTTATCCTCATTTACTTCCAGAAAATTTTTGATTTCTCTTTTAATTTCTTCTATGACCCATTGTTCATTCAGGAGCCTGTTGTTCAATCTCCATGTGTTTGTGTATGCTCTAGGGATTCCTGAGTTGCTAATTTCCAACTTCATTCCTTTATGGTCTGAGAAGCTGCATGGTATGATTCTAATTCTTTTGAATTTGCTGAGACTTGCTTTATGGCCTAGTATGTGGTCAAACCTAGAGAAGGTTCCATGTACTGCTGAGAAGAATGTAAAATCTTTAGCTGTAGGATTGAAAGTTCTGTATATATCTGTTAGATCCATTTGGGCTATAGTGTCGTTTAAACCTACTGTATCCTTGTTGATCTTCTGTCCTATTGATCTGTCTATTTCTGAGAGTGGAGTATTGAAGTCCCCCAGTACTATTGTATTGGGGTCTAAGTCTCCCTTAAAGTCCCTTAACAAATCCTTTAGATAAACCGGTGCCATGTAATTAGGTGCATATACATTGATAATTGTTATATCTTCTTGTTGTATTGATCCCTTAATCATTATATAGTGTCCCTCTTTGTCTCTCTTAACAGTTTTTGTGGTAAAGTTTATGTTGTCCGATATTAAGATGGCTACGCCTGCCCTTTTTTTTCATTTCTGTTGGCATGGTATATCTTTTTCCAGCCTTTCACTTTCAGTCTGTGTGGATCTTTACTGGAAAGATGTGTTTCTTGTAAGCAGCAAATAGATGGGTTTTGTTCCTTAACCCAATCAGCCAATTGGTGTCTTTTAACTGGACAGTTCAGGCCATTCACGTTCAATGTGACTAATGATAAGTGGTAACTTTGCCCTGCCATTTGCTAAAGATAAGATCTAATATATGCTTTAAATTCCCTGTGTTCTTTTGCTGTGAGGTTTCCTTCCTTTACCTTCTTTCATATTGATGACCGTGTTTCTGTGTTTCTGTGTGTAACACATCTTTAAGCATCTTTTGCAGGGCCGGTTGAGTGGCGACAAATTCTTTCAATTTCGGTTTGCTATGAAAAGTCTTTATTTCACCTTCATTCACAATTGAGAGCTTATCAGGATATAATATTCTGGGCTAACAGTTTTTCTCTCTTAGTACCTGGGCTATATCTCGCCATTCCCTCCTAGCTTGTAGGGTTTCTGATGAGAAGTCAGCTGTGAGTCTGATTGGAGATCCTCTGAGAGTAATCTGACGTTTCTCTCTTGCACATTTTAGGATCTTTTCTTTATGTTTCACTGTGGAGAGTTTAATTACAACGTGTCGTGGTGAGGATCTCTTTTGGTCGTGTTTATTAGGGGTTCCGTGAGCTTCCTGTACTAGGATTTCTCTGTCCTTCTCCAAACCTGGGAAATTTTCTGCTAATATCTCACTAAAAAGGCCTTCTAATCCTTTATCCCTCTCCATGCCTTCAGGAACTCCTAGAACCCGAATGTTGGTTTTTTTAATAGTATCCTGAAGATTCCCGACAATATGTTTTAGATTTCTAATTTCCTCTTTTTTTCTTTGGTCTGACTGTATCCTTTCCTGTTCTCTGTCTTCTAAGTCCGATATTCTCTCTTCTCCTTTACCCATTCTGTTTGTAAGGCTCTCTATTGTGTTTTTCATTTGATCTATTCAATTCTTCACTTCATTATGATTTCTCGTCACTATCACAGTTTCCTGTTGTACTAGTTGTTTCGTTTCATTTTGATTCCTCCTTAATATTTCATTTTCATGAGAGAGATTTTCTATCCTGACCATTAAGGATTTCTGTAGTTCAAGAATTTGTTTTTGAGAACTTCTTAATGTTCTTATCAATTTTTTGAGATCTGCTTCTTGCATTTCTTCTATCTCATCATCTTCATAATCTTGAATTGGTGTGTCTTTTTCATTTGGGGTTGTCATGGTGACTTCCTTGTTTTTATTACCTTGGTTTTTGCATTTGTTATTTGGCATATTGGAGATATTTGGTTTCTTCACTGTGGTGCTTTTTCTTGTTATACTATGACTCTAGATTAAGTGGACTGTCTGTTTTGATGGAGCCTTGGAGGCTTGAGATGGTTGTGGCCTGAGAGCTCTGTTTGGTGTGCCAAAGGTGACACTCCCAGGTTAGGCATGGTAGATCTCTCTCTCTCTCTCTCTCTCTCTCTCTCTCTTTCTTTTTTTGATTCAAAAGGGAAGTAATTCCGTACAGCTGAACGAAGTTGGAGGTAGTTAGCAGGCAAATGGTATACCCACAGGACCCAAAGAGCAGAAGCTCTTTCCCAAGGGACCACTCAGGGAATCTGTTCTGCCCTCAGAGTGGGCTCAAATTCTCCTTCAGTCTCCCACTGTGTTGCCAAAGTTACGGAATTGTAGTGTCTCTGGAGAGTACTCACGTGAATTCCATGAGTTCTCTACCCCACCGTCTCTTTTTTCACAGTCTCAGTTCAGTAGCACCACAAATTTACTAGGTCCCAATCACCTGTTAATTTGCCCTGCCCAGAGTCAGGTTTTTCTGCTAGGCTCAGGGCCGGTGCAGACCTGAGGTCACTCTGCTTATGACGTCTGTCCAAGATGGCGCCTGCTCTTTGTCTTGCTCGCCTTTGAGAGGTGAGCGGAGAGAGAAAAACCCGTGTCCATACCACTCAATTTCTCTCTCTCCCTCTCTTCTAGTTAGCCTGGTGAACTTTTCCCCCCCTGAGGTTGTTTGCTCTAGTCTCCTCTTTCTGCTTGCCTGCCGGTGTCTCGGGCTATTGAGGTTCGGCTCACCTCGCGTTCCAGCGCTGGTGTGTTGAGTCTGCCACTGGTAACCCGAACTGTGGGCTCCCATCCTCTCCATGCAGGTCCACTGTGAATCACGCATTGCAGAAGAGTTTCTTCTGCTGTTTCTTCCCCTACTCTTCCTTGAACCTGCAGTATGTCACTTTTATTAAACTGTCTCTCTCCGGACTATCAGTGTGCTCCCTTCCTATTCCGCCAAAGACCACTTGTTCTCCTTGATAGGTGACAACTAACTGAGCACCAAAAAGGAAACCGGTTAAAGTGAAATGAACACTATGAGAAACAGTGACTTGATAAGCCCTCACCCTGACTGTTGATGAGCAGCTTAATATGTTATCCTTCTTAGTATTTTTTTGTTTGTTCTACTTAATGCTTTTGGTTGAATACTGTAATCAATGCACAAGTCTTCTTAAGTGCTGAAACTTAACTGAAAAGTGATCACTGTGAAATATAAGAGTGGGAATAAGAGAGGGAAGAGATGTGCAATTCGGGACATGCTCAAGCTGACTCGCCTCAAATGGTGGAGTTAGAAACATACCAGGGGATTCGAATTCAATCCCATCGAGGTGGCATGTGCCAATGCCATCTCACTAGTCCCAGTGATCAATTTCTATTCACAATTGATCATAATGATAGGACTAAGAACCAAAGGCATCACATAAACAAAAATAGTGTCTGAAAATACTAGCTGATAGAATCAAAAAGGGAGATAATGGTCCAACATGGGAAGTGAGATACAGAGCAGATACATAGAATGGCAAATGTCCTAAACAGCACTCTGGCCTCATAATCAGCCCTTAAGGCATGTGGATCTGGCTGAAATGCCCATGAGAGTATTTCAGGCATGGAAAGCCAAGACACTCTGGAAAAAAAAAAAAAAAACTAAATGAAAGATCTCCACGGGTGAGATCCCAGTGGCAAGAATGGGTCATCAAAGAAGGAGGTAGCTTTCTCTGAAGGTAGGAGAGAACTTCCACTTTGACCATGGCCTTGTCTAAATATGATCGGAGTCAGTGAACTCAGGGGGCTTCCATAGCCTTGGCAGCTCATGACAAGATCCTAGGGTGATTACTGATGCTGTAAACAGGAGTGTCAATTTGTTAAGTCAACAACAGGAGTCACTGTGCACTTACTCCTCATGTAGGATCTTTGTCCTTAGTGTGCTGTACATTGAGATTTAATGCTATAACTAGTACTCAAACAGTATTTTTCACTTTATGTTTCTGTGTGGGAGCAAACTGTTGAAATCTTTACTTAATGTATGCTCAACTGATCTTCTGTATATAAAGATAATTCAAAATGAATCTTGATGTGAATGGAAGGGGAGAGGGAGTGGATAAGGGGAGGGTTGTGGGTGGGAGGGACGTTATGGGGGGGAAACCATTATAATCCATATTCTGTACTTTGGAAATTTATATTCATTAAATAAAAGTTAAAGAAAAAACAAGTGAAATCCAAAGTACATAAACAGAATGATTTACAGAAAAATGGTAGGGCAAAGTCGGTACATAACAAGTACCACTGAATGTAAATGGTCTGAACTCCTCAGTTAAAAGACACATACTGGATGAATGGATTTACAAAGAAAACTCATCTGTTTGCTGCCTACAAGAAACACATCTTACCAAAAAACATGCTTGCGTACTGAAAGTGAAAGGATTGAAAAAGGTATTCCATGCCAACAGAAACCAAAAAGAATTGGAGTGGCCATCCTAATATAAGACAAAATAGGCTTTAACACAAAGACCACCCAGAATAAGCCCTTAAAGCATTTAGATCTGGTTGAAGAGCCCATGAGAGTATTTTAGGCATGGAAAGCCAAGACAATCTGGAAAAAAAAAACCTAAATGAAAGATCTCTGTGAGTGAGATCCCAGTGGAAAGAATAACAGGCCATCAAAGAAGGAGGTGCCTTTCTCTGAAGGGAGGCGAGAACTTACACTTTGACTATGACCCCATTTAAATAAGATCACAGTCGGTGAACTCAAAATGCTTCCATAGCCTTGACAGCTCATGACAAAAGCCTCAGGTGATTACTGAGGCCATAAACAAGACTGCCAATTTGCTAAGTCAACAACAGGAGTCACTGTGCACTTACTCCTCATGTAGGATGTCTGTCCTTAATGTGTTGTATAATGTGAATTAACATTATAACTAGCACTCAAACACTATTTTCCACATTGTGTTATGGTGTGGGTGCAAACTGTTGAAATCTTTACTGAATTTATACTAAATTGATCTTGTATATATAAAGATAATTGAAAATAAAAAAAATGAATGAACTATCTATCCACCTGAAGGACCTATGGAAAAAAAAATACAGCAAACTAAAGCCCAAGAGCAGTAGAAGGAAAGAAATAATTAAAATTAGAGAAGAAATCAACAACATTGAAAGCAAAAAAAAAAAATACAAAAGATCAGCAAACCAAAGAGCTGTTTTTTGTTTTTAATTATGTATTTATTTATTTATTTATTTATTTTTCACAGGCAGAGTTAGAGAGAGAGAGAGACTGAGAGAAAGGTCTTCCTTTTCCATTGGTTCACCCCCTAAGCGGCCGCTATAGCCAGCACGCTGCACCGATACAAAGCCAGGAGCCAGGTGTTTCCACCTGACCTCCCATGTGGGTGCAGGGCCCAAGCACTTGGGCCATCCTCCACTGCCTTCCTGGGCCACAGCGGAGAGCTGGACTGGAAGAGGAGCAATAGGGACTTAATCTGGTGCCCCAACCGGGACTAGAACCCAGGGTGCCAGTGCCGCAGGCAGAGGATTAGCCAAGAGTGCCATGGCACCGGCCGGTTTTTTGAAAAAAATTACAAAATTGACACATCATTAGCCGAACCACCCAAGAAAAGGAGAGAGAAGACCCAAATCAACAAAAGTAAAGGTGAAAAAGGAAATGTAACTACATACACAAGAGAAATAAAAAGAATACTCAGAAAAAAGAATCCTAGAAGAAATGATTAGGTTCCTGGACACATAAGTCTTACTAAACTGAGCTTTGAAGACAGAAAACCTGAAAAGACCCATAACTGAGACAGAAATTCAGTCAGTAATAAAGACCCTCCCAACAAAGCAAAGCCCAGGACCAGATGAATTCACTGCACAATTCTGCCAAATATTGAAAGAGAAACTAACTCCAATTCTTCTCAAGCTATTTAAAACAATTGAAAGGCATGGAATCCTCCCAAATTCCTTCTATGAAGCCTGGAGTACCTTAATCCCTGTATCTGGAAAAGATGCAATAGAGAAAGGAAATTATAGACCAATTTCCCTGATAAACATCGATGCAAAATCCCTAAACAAAATCCTGGCCAGTCGATTTCAACATCACATCAGGAAGATCATTCACCCAGACCAAGTGAGATTTATCCCCGGTATGTAAGGATGGTTCAACATTCACAAATCAATCTATGTGGTACATCACATTAACAAATCAAAGAACAAAAACCATTATTATCTCAATAGATGTAGAGAAAACATTTGATAAAATACAACACACTTTCATGATGAAAACTCAGCAAATTTAGTCTAGAAGGAACATTCTTCAACATAATTAAGGCAATTTATGACAAACACATGGCCAGCATCCTATTGAATGGGGAAAACCTGGAAGCATTCTCATTGAGATATGGAACCAGAAAAGGATGCCCACTGTCTCCATTGCTATTCAATATAGTACTGGAAGTTTAGCCAGAGCCATCAGGCAAGAAAAAGAAATGAGAGGGATTCAGATTGGTAAGGATGAAGTCAAAATATCCTTATTTGCAGATGACATGATTTTATATATATAGGAGAACTGAAAGACTCCACAAGGAGACTACTAGAACTCACAAAAGAGTTTGGTAAAACATCAGGATATAAAATCAATACACAAAAAACTACAGCCCTTGTATACACAGACAATGCCATGGCTGAGAAAGAATTTCTAAGATCAATCCCATTCACAATAGCTACAAAAAAGTAAATACTTTGGAAAAAATTTAACCACGGAGGTAAAATATCTCTATGATGAGAATTACAAAACTCTCCAAAAATAAATAAAAGACGATATTAAAAAATGGAAAAAACTTCCATGTTCATAGATCAGAATAATCATCATCATCAAAAAGTCCATTCTTCCAAATATAATTACAGATTCTATGCAACACCATTCAAAATACCAAATACATCCTTCTCAGATGTAGAAAAGATGATGCTGAAATTCATTTTCAAACCTAAGAGGTCTAGGATAGCTAAAGCAATCTTGTACAACAAAAATACAACCAGAGGCATCGGAATACCAGATTTAAAGACGTACTACAAAGCAGTTATAATCAAAACAGCATGGTATTGGTACAAAAACAGATGCATAGACCAATGGAAGAATAGAAATGCAGAAATCAATCCAACAATCTACAACAACCAACTTATATTCATTCAAGTAGCTAAAACCACTCCCTAGAGCAAGAACAGGGATTTCCACATGCAGAAATATGAAACAAGGCCCCTAACTTACACCTTACACCTTACACAAAAATCCATTCAAAATGGATTATAGACCTAAATCTATGACCCAATACTATCAAAGTAAAAGAGAGCATTGGGGAAACCCTGCAAGACATCAGCCTAGGCACAGTGTTCCTTGAAAAGACCCCAGAGGCACAGGCAATAAAAACCCAGATTAACAAGTGGGATTACATCAAATTGCAAAGCTTCTGTATGGCAAAAAAACAGTGAAGTAAAGAAGCAATGAACAGAATGGGAGAAATTATCTGCAAACCACACAACTGAAAAAGGATTAATAACCAGAATATATAAAGCGATCAAAAAACTCAACAATAGCCAAGCAAACAACCCAGTCAAGAAGTGGGCATTGCATGTAGACATTTCTCAAAAAATGAAATCCAAGTGGCCTACAGACACATGAAAAAATGCTCAGGATAACTAGCCATCAGGGGCATGCAAATGAAAACCACAATGAGGTTTCACCTCACTCTAATTAGAATGGCTCTCATACTGAAATCAATAAACAACAAATGCCAGTGAGGATGTGGGGAATAAGGTACCCTAATTCATTGCTGCTGGGAATGGAAACTGGTAAAGCCACCATGGAAAACAGTTTTGAGATACCTCAGAAATCTGAATATAGCCCTACCCTAGGATCCATCCATCCCACTCCTTGGAATGTACCCAAAGGAAATGAAGTCAGCAAATAAAAGAGACATCTGCACCTGTATGTTTATTGTAGCTCAATTCAAAATAGCCAAGATATGGAATCAACCTAAATGCTCATTAACCAAAGACTAGATAAACTATGGAGCCGGCGCCACAGCTCACTAGGCTAATCCTCCACCTGTGGTGCCAACACCCTGGGTTCTAGTCCCAGTTGGGGCACTGGATTCTGTCCTGGTTGCTCCTCTTCCAGTCCAGTTATCTGCTGTGGGCCAGGAGTACAGTGGAGGATGGCCTAAGTGCTTGGGCCCTGCAACCACATGGGAGACCAGGAGAAGCACCTGGCTCCTAGCTTCAGAACAGCATGGAGCACCAGCCACACTGCTCCAGCTGCATCTGGCATTGGGTGGGTGAACCAAAGGAAAAGGAAGACCTTTCTCTCTGTCTCCCTCACTGTCCATTCTGCCTGTCAAAAAAGAAAGAAAGAAACTATGGGATATGTTCTGTATGGAAAACTATTGGCAGTTTAAAAGAATGAAATTTGGTCATTTACAACAAATGGATGAATCTGGAAAATATCATACTTAGTGAAATAAGGCAGTCCCAAAGGGACAAATGTCATATCTTCTCCCTAATCTGTGACACCTAACAGATCACCTAAAAGGAAACCTGTAGAAGTGAAATAGACACTATGAGAAGCAATTACTTGAACAGCCCTTTGCTTGACTGTCAAGGAACACTTTATTATTTCACTTTATCTATTTCTTCATTCTTTTTTTTCTTCTCTACTTAACACCATTAGCTAAACTCCTTACTTAACCTAGAATTAATCATAAATGTATTATCAATTGAAAATAGATTCCAGTTCAAAATAAGAATGGGAATGAAAGAGGGAGGAGCTGTACAGATCAGCACACATTCACACAGACCTACACCTAATGGTGAAGCTAAAAATGTTCCATGGACTCCAAATCCCATTTAGCTGGGTGGCACTGTTCCCATCTTATGTGTAAAAGTGATCATATTAAGAATGGACTTGATCATGTACATAGGAATATCAGACAAAGGGATCACATAAATAAGAGCAAGTGCCTGATAATAACAATAGACAGAATTACAAAGAAGGGAAAGTTCCAACATGGGAAGCAGTCCACACAGCAGACACATAGAATGACAAACACCCTAAACAGCACTCTGACCTCAGAATCAGCCTCTGAGTCCTGACTGAAAACATGATGAGAGAATTTCAGGCATGGAAAGCCAAGACATAGTGGCAAAAATGGTTCTGCATGAAGGATCTCTGTGAGTGAGACCCCAGTGGAAAGAAAAAGCCATCAAAGAAGGATGTACTTTATGCTGAAGGGAGCATAGAACTTCCACTTCATATATGCCCCTGAATAAAAAACTGACAGAGTTTGTGAATTCAACAGGCTTCCATAACCTTGGCAGCTCATGTCAAGAGCCTCAGGTGATCACTGACATCATAGCTAAGAGGTCAGTTGTTAAATCAACAACATAAGTCACTGTGCACTTGCTCCCCATGCTGGACCTCTGTCCTTAATGTGTTGTACTACCATAAAGGGAAAACTTGTCTTCAAACTGTGCTTCATGTCGTGTGTGTCTGTCTGGGTGCAAAGAGTGGAAATCTCTCTTAGTAAAGAGTAGGTCTTCTACATATGAAGTCAGTTGAAAATGAATCTTAATAGAAAATGAATGGGAGAGGGACCAGGAGTACAGGTGGGAGGGTGGCAAAGGGGACAAGAAACACTATAACCCTAAAAGCTGTACATACGAAAATTTGTATTCATTAAATAAAAACCTTGAAAAATAAAATAAAAATAAAAAATAAAAAATAATGGAAACTGGAGGTGGGCTGTGGTGTAGTATAGTAAGCTTCTACAAGCAGTGCTGGCATCCCATATGTCAAAGGCTTGAGTCCTGGCTGCTCCACATCTGATCCAGTTCCCTGTAAAAGCAATAAGAACAAAACAGCAACAAACTAAACATCCAGTTAAGAAATGGAAAATGACTTCAACACTCATTTTTCAAAAAGAAGCAACTGAAATGGCCAAAAGCACTTGAAAAAAATGTTCAGGACCACTAGCCATCAGTGAAATGAAATCAAAACCACAATCAGGTTTCACCTCACCCGTCAGAACGGCTTTCATACAGAAATCAACAACCAACCTATGCTGGAGATTTGTGTGAAAAGGTACCCTAATCCACAGGTAGTGGGAAGGTCAACTGATACATTCATTGTGGAAGACAGTATGGAAATCTCTGAGAGCTGAAAAGAGATCTGCCATATGACCCAGACAACTGACTCCTAGGAATTAACCCAAACAAAATGAAATCAGCATGAAAAGGGGTCATCTGTACCCCCATGTTCATTGCACCTCAATTCAATATAGCTAAGTATGGAATCAACCTGGATATCCATCAACTGATGAGTGGATAAAGAAACCATGGTATACATACTCTAAGAATATTAATTAGCAGTAAAAAAAAGAAATCGTGTCTTTTGTAACAATGAATTACTACAAGGAATTATCATTTTGTCATAAAAATATGTAAATACCTGCAATAATGTGGAGGCCCCTTGAAAACACCATGCAAAATGAAAGGTTACCTAAATCCACAGAGTCCAATACTTCATTTATATGAAACACTCAGGACCATTAAATGCACAGAAACAGGAACAGATTGCTGCTTGTGTAACTGGCAAGACAAGGAACTGAGTGTGAGAATTAATGGATAAGGAACCTGATTTGTAGTGATGAAAATACTTTAAAATATGACAGAGATAATAGTTGCACAGTAGAGTGAAAGGTCTAAATGTCATTAGATCACATTAAAATTGTTATTTCTTTTGAATTACTTTCAGATCGAGATGTAAAATCACTTTCTTTTGTCTGGTATTGGCAAAAGTAAATCTAAAGCCAAATCAATAATAAACAGAAATGAGCAGATGGAAAAGAAGTCTGCAGAATCACGTCTATGTATAATGAAAACTTGGTGTATGATTATCACATCATTTCAAATCCATATGAAATGGTATAAAATTAAGGAGTTTTAGGACAATGCATTATACACATGAAAATGATTTAACATGTCTAATATTTGCACTGAAATATTCCAACTCTATTATAAAGCTGACATTAATAGTAAATGAATAATGAATGAATAAATACAGTAATGAATAAATAAAAACAGCAAACAGGGGCAGACGCTGTGGCACAGCAGGTTAGTGTCTTTGCCTTAAGCTCCCCCATTCCATATGGGGGCCAGGTTGGGACCCGGTGCTCCATTTCTCATCCAGCTCTCTGCTACAGCCTGGGAAAGCGGCAGAAAAAGGACCAAGTCTCTAGGACCCTGCACCAGGAACCCCTGGCTCCTTTCTTCAGATCAGTGCAGCTGTATCCAACGTGGCTAATAGGAAGTGAACTGAACAGACGGAAGACCTCTCTCCCTCTGCCTCTCCTCTCTCTGTGTAAACTCTTTCAAATAGATGAATATATCTTAGAAAACAGCAAACATGTAACACATTTTATTAAAATATGAATATTACAATCTCCACCAGGTGACAATGAAAACACAGAAATGAAAAGCAATGAGAAGTTTCAAGGAGAGCCTTTATCTGAGATCAGTTTGTGTTTGTGAACATGAAACCCAGGCTAAGAAATTTATACACAGTATTATTTTTGAAGAGAGGAGGATTGGGACAAGTGTGAGTGTGTAGTGGATATAACCACCACTTGTAACTATGACATCCCATGTGGGTGTCAGTTCATATCCTGGCTGTTCCACTTGGAATCCTACTCCCTGTTAATGATCCAAAAAAAGCAGTAGAAGATGGCCTAATATGCTGACACTCCAATGGACAACTGAAATGATCTTGCTTTGGCATAAACCAGCACTGGGCCACAGCAGATCTCTTCAGAGTCTATCACCAGATGGAAGGTTTCTCTGATTATCCCTTCCTTTTCTGTGAATTGGTGCTTCAGAACAAAACATTTTAAGAGAAAATAAACAGTTCATAAGAAGATTACATTCTGCAAGTTATTTTATAATATCAGAATGCAAAATCAGTTTTATAAATCTTAATCTCTAACAACTGAAAACTGTGAGAGCCTTAAGAGCTACACTTCAGAACATCTGTTTCCTTGGAAACTATTCTATCCCTGAATCCTTTCAAAGCATTCTTCTCAGGTCTGAAGAGAATAATGTAGCACTTGGGAACAAAGATGCAGCCCAGGAGCCCTGCACTGGAGCACAAGATGGAGAAGACCTCCACAGCCACCATGACCTTCCCCTTGGTGCTGTGGTAGACAGGCAAGAAGGTCACCCAGACACAGCAGAACACCAGCATGCTGAACGTCAGGAACTTGGCTTCATTGAAGGTGTCAGGCAGATTCCTGGCTAGGAAAGCCACAGTGAAGCTGGCCATGGCCAAGGAGCCCAGGTAGCCCAGGACACAGTAGAAGGCAGTGACTGAGCCCTTGTTGCACACCAGGATGATGTGGCCATGCTCAGAGTGTGCATCTGTGTCAATAAAGGGAGGAGAAGTCCCAAGCCAGATGCCGCAGAGAGCCAGTTGGATCAGGGAGCAGATGGGAATAATGGAGTTAGGTACCCCTGATAGCAGTCAGTGTCTCATCCTTCTTCCTGGGGCAGTGAACTTGAAGGCCAGAAGCACAGTGATAGTTTTGGCCAGGACTGTGGAAACAGCCATGGTGAACACCACTCCAAACGTGGTCTGCTGGAGGACACAGGTTGTTGTGTTGGGACGACCAATAAACAGTAAGGAGCAGAGGAAGCAGAAGATGAGGGCGATGAGCAGTATGTAGCTGAGACAACGATTGTTGGCCTTGACTATGGGAGTGTCTCGGTGCTTCAAAAAGACCCCAAGAACAACAGCGGTGAGGACAGAGAAGCACACAGCTGTGCAGACCAGGGTCATCCCCAGGGTTCTCTTCAAAAGACAGAAAGGTCAGTTTTTTGTAGAAGCACTGGTCTCGCTCTGTTTTGGCATACTGCTGCTCTGGACACTTCACACACTGGTCCATATCTGGTGAGAAACGTAATTAACATCATCTCAAGTTCAGTTATTCCTGATTCACAAGTACCTTCTAGAATACCCAATGTGGCTAGTTTAGGCAAATGGTCCTTATTTGATGTGAAAGAGAGCATATAAAATGACACATAAAATTATTGGCAATTATTTATGTCCATCTACCTCATGTTAGCCAGTTAATACTTCATCTTCCTAAGTACCTTACATAATGATGAGTACATGCTCTTTTTCTCCTAACAAAGCCCTAAGGGCTACTCTCTGAACCTATTCATGGTGCTTTAAAAGCATACCTTAGCCTGTGTTATTTTAACACCACAAATTCCTTCTTCATTGTTTCTTAGGATTAGAAACTGATGATCAAGGAGCCAGAGGGTTGCATGTGTGGTGAGGGCTACTTTGCCCTTATACAGGGCATATTCTGCTGCATGCTCACTTGCAACAAGAGCAAGCAGCAGCCGTCAGTTTTTAAGTTTTTATTTAATGATTGCATTTTTCATACATTCACCTTTAGGAATATAGGGGTTCTTTTCCCTACACCAACCCTCCCACTCCCACTCCCATCACATCTCCTTTTCCCTCTAACTATAACATCTCCTTCTTCATTATGGTTCATTTTTAGTTTGATTTTAAATACAGAGGACCAACTCCATGTTAAGCATAGATTTCAACAGTTGGTATCCACACACACAGACCACATATAGAGCACAGTTTAGAAACAAAATTTGCAGTTGATTCTCATAGTACAACTCATTAGGGACAGAGGTCCTACATGGGACTAAGTACACAGTGACCTCTGTTGTTACTTTAACAATTAATATATTTATGTATGTATGATGTCAGTGATCACCTGAGTCTCTTGTCATGGTCTGCCAAGGCTATGGAAGCCTTTTGTGACCAGAGACTCCATTGGTATTTGGACAGGGCCATACGCAAAGTGGTTGCTCTCTCCTCTCTTCAGACAAGAGTACATCCTTTTGATGACCCTTTCTTTCAACAGAGGTTTCACAGAGATCCTCCATGTAGTCTATTTTTTACTGCAGAGTCATGGCTTTCCATGCCTGAAATGAGCCCTTCTTTTAATGGTGCTATTCTTTCTGTACTCTCATGGCCTATTCAACCACCCAATGGTTGCAGTCTTTGTTTTAATGAGTATTCATTTATTTATAATTTACCTGAAAGTCAGAGTTTCAGAAGAAAGAGGAGAAACAGAATGGAGAGAGAGAGAGAGAAAGAAGGAGAGGAGGACAGGGAGAAAAGGAAAGAGGGAAAAAGAGGAGGGGAGAGATCTTCCCCCAGTAAGTCACACCCCAAAAGACATTAATAGCTGGAACTGGGCTGTTTTGAAGCCAGTAACTGGGAGCTTCTTCTGGGCTTCCTGTATTGGTGTGAGCTCTGAAACTTGGGCCATCTTCAGCTGCTTTCCCAAGCATCAGGAGAGAGCTGCATTGGAAGTGAAGCAGCTGGGACTGAAACTGCTGACCAACTGGGATGCTACCATCCCAGCCAGAGGCTTAACCTACTATACCACAGCACTGGCCCCAGGTTCCCACTCTTAAAATCATGGACTGGGAGATATACTTTGTGAATTTTGGTTGCACAGAAATCACCTAGCAACCTCACTAAAACATATCTCTTTAAGGTAGAATCTGGATTATGTCATGATAGGAGAAAGCACTGATTGAAAAACCACCATTAGAAGGCGAATGGTCAGGTTCTAGAGAAACACAGAACAGCTGTACACTTGATACCAGCTGGATTAATTTCTACCCTTGAAAGTTTTCATCAAAGAACACACTAGGATGCTGCCTATAATCAAAGTCAGTCTGTAGATCACCTTGAAACTTACTGGCATATTTCCACTTTCCTGTCTTTTTATACTTGAACATGAATTTTCTCTCCAGCCCTGTCTGTATCCTCTTATGTTCAATATATTGTTCCATTGGTGATTGATGTCTCAACTTGCAGATTTCTTCCAATATTTAGTTAGTCTTTCCTTTGGATATTTCATACTTTTTAGACATTACAAGTGCCATCTTTCATAGGTTTGTTTTCCAGAATTGGTAAGGAAAAGTAACTGCTTTGTACAATTTTGTATACCAGCACTACTTAATTCAATTACTGATTCACTGATTTCATTACATCATCCCAATATCACTTGAAATGATGCCACTTTTAAATCTTCCTTTTTAGTAAGTTGAATGTCATTCTTTTTTGACAATATGCATGGAGCCAAACCTCCTGTGTAATTTTCTGTAGAAGTTGCGTTCTTTCGTCAACTTTGTATCCAATCTTCAGCTGTAATTTCCATGTTTTGTAGCATTCTAAAATACTCTTCAGGATTGAAAGCTAATCCTTATTTTTGTCATGTTTGAGTGGTTTTGTTCTTTGTTTACAATTCATAGATCACTTAGATTTTATTAACTATTTTTCTTCAGTTATGCTAATTAATATTACATTTTTCATGTACTATAAACTGAATTAGATTTTATGAAACTCTTTGGGCAGGATGTAGCTTATTTAAAAAATACTGTTGGTTTTACACTGTTTGAGATTTCAAATGTATGAATTTATTTCAACAACAGCGTCTTACAATTTCATTTTGCTGGAATATATAGCAGTATTTGATCCATCAACTTGAGATGTTCCCATAGAAGAAACAGAATTTTTACATTTTTCCTGTTCTCTATAGGAGTTGAGAAAATATGTGAAAATTGTTTATCACAATTCAAGTATTGGGAATTATTTTAATAACTGTGAGGATATTTGGATTTTTCAAATATTGCTCAACATATTTCATAATATTTCTATCTGAGAATATCTGAATTTCTTCTATATTTTTCAATGTATCAGAATTAAATGATTAATAAGCTCTAATATTAGTATTTTTTTATATAAACAGACTTATTCAGCTCTCTCTGTGTATACACACACACACAGAGTAATCTTATTGTTCGCACTGTTCCATCTTGCTGAGGTTTATAAATCTTTCTTGTTTATGATCACCAACTTTAAATTCTTCCAATTTTTACTTACTTCAATTTCCTTATAATGTCCACATTTTACCTTCAAGGGCTTGTGCTTAATTTGCAGTCATTGACCTACCTTGGTATGCATACTTATTTATTTTTAAAGGCAGAGTTACCAAGGGAGATAGAGACAGAGTGAGGCCTTCCATCTGCTGGTTCACTCCCCAGATGGCTGCAGCAACCTGTGCTGATCTGAAGACAGGAGATTCTTCAGAGTCTCTCATGTGTGAGCAGGGGCCCAAGGACTTGGACCATCTTCTACTGCTATCCCAGGCCACAGCAGAGAGCTGGATCAGAAGAGGAGCAGTTGGGACTAGAACTGGCACCCATATGGGATGCTGGTGCTTCAGGCCAGGGCTTAAGCCCACTGCTCCACAGTGCCAGGTCCACTATGCATACTTATTACCGTGTATGTCTGGTTGAGTTCTTTTGATATGAATTTTATAAATGTGTGTACATATGTAAGCATAAGAATGTTCTTGAAGATTTATATTTTGAGCAGCAATGACTTTTGTCAAAGGCTAAGATTAGCCCCATTTATGATATTTGATGAGTATCATCCTCAGGATGATATACTGCATGATTTCTAAGATAGTTTTTCACATAACACACAGTTTGTGTAGAGTTGCACTTTCTCACTCCAAGAATGGTGCACTTGAATTTGGTGAAAGGATTTTTACCTGTATAAGCACAAGGAACCCAGACATGAGTTTTCCTATACTGAATTAGCACATACACCACACTACTCCCATGGACTGTACTCTGTTTCCAAAACCTTTCATTATCAACAATAAGTTTCAAAAAATTTGAATGATACTAAATATATGGTACAAATAACTACTCACACAACACAAGCAAAAACTGGAAAATCTTTATGATGCATGTGATGGCATAGTTCTGATTCATGAAATAAATCTTAGAAATGCCACACTGTTTTATGTGGTGAATATTACCCAATCTTGGTTTTTATTTATTTTATACCTATATATATCAGCCTGAACTCAAACATGGTCAGCATTACAGAGACATTCAGTCTTTTATATGCTTTCAAAAATAATATAGGGAGTGTATTGTGGAAAGTTTTATCCTTTTGTGGATTATTATTGATTATTGATTCCACATACTTTCTTTACATGGATAAGTTGATAATTTAAGAAACAGGTGGTAACTTCTCCAAGAGGCAGGCACTGACTTACCTGTCTGATTGGAAATCTCGTTCTCAGGACAAGGTGTGCAATCAAAACAACAGGCAGGCTTTCCCTCAAGAGGGGTTTTCCTGAATCCAGGGCTGCAACTCACACTGCATACCGAGCGTGGAGTCTGAGAAAAATCAGATGAGTGTTGGTCATAGTTCAGACTATAACTTAAGTTCCAAGTAGAGGATTTTCAAGTCCTGCAAACTTATTCACTGAAACTGTAAACATCTGTTTCTGACACAATGACTACATTCAATTTTATTTTCTTAAATAGATTCAAAAGATGTGGTGGAAAATGTGTGTGTACTGTCCATCCTCAGACACTAAAAACATAAGAAAGTATTTGGATTGGAAGTGGAGTGGTTTAATGTCTCTAAGTGTCTTTTGAATAAGCCATACTGCACATACTCCCTTAGCAGTTGGGGGGTAACAATGTGTCGTGTGAACCTTATGATCAGTCCTACTTACCTCTGTAATTCCTGTGGCCCACTCTATCAAATTCTCAGAGAGAGACAACTGTTCACTCTGTGAAACGTATGGGGAAAACCATCCTACTTTAACCTTACGTCCAAAACCATATGGAAAATTCCAAAAGTTGAGAATGTCGTATTCAGCTTCCAAATTTTTCCTGTGATTCAAATTCACTAGGTCACCAGCTGGATTGGTAAACTGGAGATTCTTCAGAAATGGGTGCAACAGAAAAAATGCATCATATTCTCATGAAGACTGCCAAGCAATAACAATGAAACCCAGGTTAGAGAAAATCTCTCTTTGTCTGTAATCACAAATAAACAATAGAACCTGTTTAGGACCACCCAATGAATTGAAGTAAAAAAAAAATAAACCTGATGAGAACTACATCAAAGTAAGTGTGATTTCACTCATTTTTCTACAAAAACAAGTGGAATCAAAATTATCTAGCTGTGAGATTCAGACCATTTCCAACAGTGCAGTCCAAGATACCAACACTCATTTTCTCAGTGTACCTAGGACAACTATCTATAATAAAGTTACTAGAATAAAGAATTGTGCAAATTATATGAGATCCCTTATGTTCATTGTAGATGAGCATCCTCAGTAACATTTGGACCTGAAAATAATTACCGTACTGCTGAAGTTGAAAATGGAATAACACAGTCTAGGTATTTCACATGTCAAAATTAAATTGACAGAATTGGAGAGCATTTTTAAGTCACAGCACTGATGCTGATCCAAGAGACCTGCCCACTTTTCATTGGAGCCCTTTCGCGAATGACAAATTACAGGAAGAAGCTAATTTTTATCTTGTGTTTTGCAGAAAGGTTTCCAAGCTACTTGGATTGAACACCTGCAGAAACTCTTAAGGGGATCACTTCAGGAGTACATGTCAATAATGGAAACCAAGTCACCTGCCAGGGAGAAAATGCCAACTTTGCCCCATTGTTCACTGGCTGCATTTCTACCTCTTGTAGAAGCATCTCATGTATGCTGTGGGCCACAGCATACACAGCATTGTATATGTTGTAATTCCCGTCACTCATGGTCATATCAAAATGATGCGGAGGCAAGGATTCCAAGGAGGCATTCAGTGGACAGTTCTGCAAAGTTTTACAGGCTGTCCCAGTAACTGAGCAATTAAAAGCCAGTGACCAGAATCTGGAGAGGTAAGAGTCTTCTGGGTACTTGGAAGGGTTAGCTGTCCGAAGAAAGTTTTTGAAACCAGAGATCTCAGCATGGTGGTCTGAAAAAATGAGAGTCCCATGGAATGAGTGGAACAAGAAAGGTTTCTCAGAACTGGCAAAATCCCATTGTGAAGTGGTGACCCAGACTTTCCACATCATTAACTCCCTCCATGATTGAAAGCTGGCGCCTATGAGTGACTCAGTGACACAGAAAAGAATCACCACATTTGCTGATGATTTTAGGATCTGGATATGAAACGTACTTTGGAATGAAGAAAGTGACTCTACAGTGGCTGGGATCAATTCCACAAAGTCTACACAGATGCCATTCTTCTGTAACTCTACTTTCAAATCAGACATAAACTGAACACCTTTTGGGAGGTCTGAGATGGCCAAACCCACCCAGGCCCACCCAAAGTGGAGCATCAGGGAGGCCATGCCATGGGCCAGAGAAGTGTCTTTGGGTGCCATCTGATAGAGGGAAGGAAAGTGACCACTGTCACTCAGAAGAGGTTCAAAAGGTCCAAGGGACAGCTAAGGGAAAAGGCAAGAAATCTGTGTAAGGTTATTCCTATAGTGAATAACATTATTCCTGAAAAAATTAAGCAGATAATGGAAGTGTCAGATTTTAGAATATTTTATTTTTATCATGTCCCAGTATATAAAAGCTTCCTAGTTCATGAATCATTACTCACTGGTTGCAAATCATTTCTCCTTTTCATTCACCCACACCTCCACTTCAGAACAAATGTGGCTAATCTACAAAATCTCTGCACGCATTCTCTTTAGATCACATACTGTGTCAAATGTATAAGGTCTCTGTCCCTTAAATTTTTGGTTCTAAGTAAGGCACCTAAGGTGATGTACTTTATCCCACTTTTTCACTACACACTCACCTGTGGAATTTTGTAGAGTTCCAGCAGGGTCCCCATTTGGACAGCAATGCTACTTTCTGAAATTACAGCAACATACTTGCTCTGTTTCCTACATGTGTAATTAGGAATGTCCTCTTCCAGTCCCACAAGCCAGATGAAGGGGTTCTCCATTACCGTCATATGACTGTGCATGACATTATAGAGACCAAATCCCAAGGTCATGTTGGGTAAAAGATGGGGGTTTTTGTTGATCTCAATAGCGAAAACCAAGGCCAGAGCATACTGGTAGTTTTTGGACTGAAACCTGCATAAAATACACAAGGATCTTAAGGGAAAAGCCTCCAATCCAGATTATCTTCAATTCTGTGATTACTGTGAGATATGGAATGGTCATGGCCAAACATTCATATGTTCTAATCCGTATGTGTAGATTTGCTGAGTACAGAGTGTGAACTGTTGTATTTGCAGGACACGTCCTCACCAGAACCAAAGCTGCTACCAACTTTTACTGGTTTCCAAGACTAAATGATTCTGAAAAATTAGATCTGCTTTTACATCATAATGTCTTGGGTATGTTGTAACATGGCTGTCTATGAAGCCAAAGAACATGATCTTATTTTTGGATGCATACCTCATCAATTTAAATCATCTCTGGCAACATCTACCTCTTCTAAGTGTTTGTATTTTATATCTAAAGTAAATACTACAACAGGCTCTGGAATGCCCTCTCTAAAGTTCATGCACACCTAGGAGTACACTCCAGTTATCAAAGAAAGCACGAGAAAGAAAGTCACATCATCTTTAGCACTGCCTCTAAATGTTTCCTACATTCACAAACTAAAATGATTCTTCATCTTATCACATCATTAAGTGCTTCTTGAAATAGCAGTCATAAAATCATAAGGCTGCAGGGTGTAATGGGAAGAGAATAACTCACTTGAAGGCTTTGTAATCGAGAAGAGGGATGATGTCATGGCACTGAAAATGGGAGTCTGTAATTGATCCTGAAAAATCTCTTCCCCATTAAACTTATCCATCAACCTCCATCACAAGCCATGAAAATAAAAATCGGATTCAGAGCTTCAAATAAGGGAAATAGTGAAAAGGGAGGAGCACTTTATAGAAGCTGGAAACACTCCCTGGGTGAACATGAATCACTGGACTATGATGCTTTACAATTAAGCCAGTCAAGCATTTAGAACACTAAACATATGTTAAAGTAAATCTTTATGAGTGGTATCAGTATTTACTCCAAACAGGCCTTCTTCACTGGAGTTTTCCTACAATTTTGAATATAAATAGCCTTCCATGCAAAGAAAATGATCCATTTCTACTTTTTAGGATCTGACATTTCACAAAGAATGTAAATGAGGAGACCCTTGAATTTATTTCTGATGTCCTGTGTGTTGATTCCTCATGAATAGACTATGTCATGTACACTGCTTGCTAAGGATCACTGTGTGCTCCAGAGGAAGTGACAGTTTTTCAGTTCTTGGTTCTTGCTGCAACATAATATGTATATATGTATTCACATTACATACATATTCTCTCTATATATTTATACATAGGTATACCATGCATACAGTTGCTATATATATATATATAGTGTTTTATGTATATATAGTTTCTATACATATTTGTTATCCAAATATGTCATTCATACTTTGTAGAATGAGGAAATTTGAAAATCATTGCTGTGAATCAAATAAAATTCAGTTTTGTATTTCATATATCTGTTTCTCTCCTCATTACTATGACACTTCCATTGTTCCACATCCTCTCATTTCTTTCACCAGCTGCTGTCTTGTACCAAAATGTCTAGACAGCTCTTGGACACACTGGAATTTGTAAGAGTTTATCTCTTTTATGCTGTGTTCTTTATCTCTAAAAACAGTTTTTCAGTAACTGTTGTATATTCTAAAGTTGGTGAATCTAGCATTGGAGGGTATAGTGCCTAAATGTATTAACAGTTCAGTATTTCTTGTTTTTCCAAGTATCATCAACACAGATATTTTCCCTGGATTTATTAAGATTTGATTAGGGTCTCCAGTTTGTATGGCATACATCTTGGAGGAACTTGGGCTCTATTCATAGCCTCTTTTCCTACTACTGGAAAGTCACTATTTCCTGGTCTCCATCATTAAGGGTACACTTAATGATGTGCTGCATGCATAACCAGGGGGAATACTACTAGTAGTAATAAATATATATTTCATAAGTGGGATACCATGTGCACATATCAAAGAATGTGAATTTATAAAAATCAATGTGAAGTGAATACTATTGCTATGCCAAGTTAGTATCCATTAGATTTTTTTCTGCAGAGATCTTTGGACAAATGCCTAAAATACTTCATCAGTTGCATCTCCTTGGTGGCACCAACTATACTTCTCAAATCCATTGGCTTTAATGATACTGAAATGATCTATGTCCTAATACCTACCTTCTATCAAAGTTCTATGCAGCTGCAGCCTACTTCCTGTAGCCTTACAGTAGAAACCAATTAGAAAATTGGCACTTTCATAAACAGGTTTGAAGAAAACAGTCCCACTGTCCTACATGATACTATATTCTGTAGGCATGAAATTTATATATACTATATATATATATATATATATATATATATATATATATATAAAATGAAACACTTACATTTAGCTACAAATAAAGTACCTTTAAGAGGGGCAGAAACAGAATAATCCCCCTTAAGAAATCTATTTTGCCCAGAAAAGGCAGAATCAGGGAAAAATTGCAAATGTAGTAGATTACAAACATTGAAATTCTTATGGGTATATATCATCAGTAAAATATAATTACTATATTTGTGCAAAGGTGTTGCCCTGAGATTACTTTTATATAGAAAAACCTTTTTGAATCTTTTCTCCTTTACAACTGTAGAATAAATGAAGTGTTCTCATGACCCCAAATCTAGTATGTAGCAGAAAAGAGTGTGAGCACGTGTGGAAGAGCTCATGTAACTCAGATTTGTTCATTTCAGTACATGGGTTCTGTAAGAATCTGCTACTGAGGCACAATAGGCACCTGAGCTGATACACCTGGACAGGGAAGGACAGGAAGATACCAACCGGACTCTTGTTCCTCCTCTCATGAGACACTATTTCCCTGAACCATCCACGGTGCCAGGCAGAAAGAAATGTCTTCCTCATGCCCCGAATCAATTACCAGCAGTTTTTAGGAGGGACAGAAGATGGACATGGCAGGGATACAGAACATATTTGCCTATAGAATTGCAGACCTAATAACAAGTAGGTAATATGTGAATTAATGGGAAATGATTATGGCAAGGACAACTTACCATCTGAATCTTCGATATTTGCTGAACCTCATCATGGTTCTGGGAACCTCATATGTGTAAATGTGCAAAAAAGCAGCAATCTCAATATCTCCATCCTTGTAAAAACTCTGTTCCATCTGGGAATAGCAGTCGGGACCATCCTGACAAGTCACAAGGGGATACAGCTGCAGAAAGAGCAACAGAAAAATCAAAGGAAACATCTTCAAATGTGTAAAACCCTAGGACACAACAGCAGTGAACATGCAGGGTCATGCAGGTGCATACATAGAGCGTGCACGTCTGTGTGTGTGTGATTGCTTGAAACTAGCCACTTTAATATTGCTCCATCTGACTTCTTTCCAACAGCTGTCCACTCATCCATGGGGGAATCTGATACTTTTCCTGCCCTGAAGCTTTGCAGTTCAGGTCTTCTGTCCTGGTGAAAAACACAAGAAGAAAAACATGTTTGTGAATCATCCTCCTTGCCCCAGGTGCCAGGCTTTCCTCCAAGTCCATGGAGACAAAGATTCAAAGAAGAAACTCCTGATAGTTACATTTGTTGCAAGGGTTTGTCAATAAACCTCTCCATGAACTTTTTCCAATTATGTACTGGGATTGCATCAGAGGGCATAAAGGGAGGCATCAGTCAAGGCTTTCTGTAAGGATTCAGACAAGAAAATTCCAGTATCACACAATACAATGTCCCAAAGTGCAACAGGGCAGCCTCCCTCAGCCAGTGTTCTGGGCAGCCACACATCGCTTTGTTAGCACATAGACCCCAAACCAATCCTGTTTACAGAGATACCCACTAGGACATGTGGTTTTCAATCAGTGTGGAACCAGTAATCACCCTGAATTCAGATATTTTCATTCCGCATATCTAATCATTTCATCTTTATTTGTAAAGCATAAAACCCTTCCATGTTGCTGTTAACCATGGAATCCCATGATGATCTGTTTGCACAACTACAACCTTGGTTGATGCTATCATGAGATCCTGGGACTATTTGAGTACTGCTCGCTTTTAATCTAAAGCAGACAATACCAGCTGAATGTCACCTCTTTATTCCCACCACCACAAACACCATGGGCAGACACCTGTACTTCTTGAATGCAAGTGACTTTCAGGATTATTATGTAGGACACCATCAGGTCAGCTATGTACCATTAAACCATAGCCCAATCTACATTCTGCACAATACAAGAGTGAACACAATGGATGCCATGTCCTATAGTCAATAATGAGGATCAATAAGGACTAATAATTTAAGCTTGCATACCTGTGTGAGGTATTGCCAATGGAGAAAATCTAGTAAGTGGGGTAGAGAGGGCATATATATGAGAACTCTATTTTTCCACTCAAAAGGTTTCTAAACTCAAATTACTGTAAATGTGGTCCCTAAATATTTTAAGCAAAACACATTTTCTATGGCCTAGCCACGGCTCTGATGTCATTAGTGAGATTTTGATTAGGTGCTCATGCAAAGTGAGATGCATTGTAGGGACAAAATACACAACAGAATTCAGTGACTTCCCTAAAAATGAAAATATAATGTCTTCATGAGTTAAGTTTATTACCAGTCAAATGATAAAACTTGTTTCTATTCAGATAAACAAGAAAAGTCTATCTAAATCAGAGAGCAAGTATCCACTGTTTTCTCTAATGTGTAGAAACTAAAAGTAGAGTCAATGTGAATGCACATGATTTACTAAAAAAAAAAAAAAAGTTGGGAATGGAGAGGATGAACTCCATGCAATGAGTAGGCTTCACAAAATGTGTGGCAAATGTGTGTTATGAAATAGTTGTGCATGAATTTTAAAAAATTGTCACCCAGATATATTCAATAATTTTTGCTTAAGTGTTTCTTTCACATTTAACATTTTATCTTCTAGATTCTTAATGCTAAATTTGATATTTGATATTTTTATGGCTTGTAATGAATGCTTCCATTCTAGAACTTTAGATTTACTTTAGGGAAATATATAATCTAACTGCATAAACATATATGGAATCTGAGATCATACATTTCTGTATAAATTGAACTTTAGCAACAACATCATAAAAGTTGATAATATTTTTTCTATTTGACACTTTTTCTAACTTTTATTTAATGGATATAAATTTCCAAAGTACACCTTATGGATTACAATGGCTTCCCCCCATAGCATCCCGCCCACCCGCAACCCTCCCCTTTCCCACTACCTCTCCCATTCCATTCACATCAAGATTCATTTTGAATTCTCTTTATATACAGAAGCTCAGTTTAGCATACATTAAGTAAAGATTTAAACAGTTTGCTCCCACACAGAAACATTAAGTGAAAAATAATAGATGATTTTTAAATGATGATGAAATCAGATCAGACCTATTGTCATGTTTAATTCCAGTGAGAGTCAAGTTGGGAGTTGATAATTTCTTTTTTTGTTTTTACAGAAGATCAGCTTAGTATACATTAAGTAAAGGTTTCAACAGTTTGTACTAACATAGAAACACAAAGTGAAATATACTGTTTGAGTACTCATTATAGCATTAAATCTCAATGTACAGCACATTAAGGACAGAGATCCTACATGAGGAGCAAGTGCACAGTGACTCCTGTTGTTGACTTTACAAATTGACACTCCTGTTTACAGCATCAGTAATCTCGCTATGCTCCAGCCATGAGTTTCCAAGGCTATGGAATCCTTTTGAGTTCTCCGATTCTTATCTTGTTTAGACAAGGTCATAGTCAAAGTGGAGGTTCTCTCCTCCCTCCAGAGAAAGGTACCTCCTTCTTTGAAGACCTGTTCTTTCCACTGGGATCTCACTCACAGAGATCTTTCATTTAGGTCTTTTTTTTTTTTTTGCCAGAGTGTCTTGGCTTTCCATGCCTGAAATACTCTCATGGGCTTTTCAGCCAGATCGGAATGCCTTTAGGGCTGATTCTGAGGACAGAGTGCTGTTTAGGACATCTGTCATTCTATGAGTTTGCTGTGTATCTTGCTTCCCATGTTGGATCACTCTCCCCTTTATTCTATCGGCTAGTATTAGCAGGTACTAGACTTGTTTATGTGATCCCTTTGACATTTTGTCCTTTCATTATGATCAGTTGTGAACTGAAATTGATCACTTTGACTAATGAGATGGCATTGCTACATGCCACCTTGATGGCATTGAATTGTAATCCCCTGGTATGTTTCTAACTCTACCATTTGGGGCAAGTCATCTTGAGCATGTCCCAAATTGTACATCTCTTCCCTCTCTTATTCCCTCTCTTATGTTTAACAGGGATCACATTTCAGTTAAATTTCAACACTTAAGAATGACTTTGTTTTAATTACAGAATATATCAGTCATATTAAGTAGAACAGAGAAACAAATACTAAGAGGGATAATGTATTAAGTTGTTCATTAACAGTCAGGGCTATGCTGATCAAGTCACTGTTTCTCATAGTGTCCGTTTCACTTCAACAAGTTTCCTTTTGGTGTTCAGTCAGTTGTCACCGATCAGGGAGAACATATGCTATTTGTCCCTTTGGGAGTGGCTTATTTCACTCAGCATGATGTGTTCCAGATCCCTCCATTTTATTGCAAATGACTGCATTTCATTGTTTCTTACTGCAGTATAGTATTCTAAAGAGTACATATCCCATAATTTCTTTATCCAGTCTACCGTTGATGGGCATTTAGGTTGGTTCCAGGTCTTGGCTATTGTGAATTGTGCTGCAATAAACATTAGGGTGCAGACCGATTTTTTGTTTGTCAATTTAAATTCCTTTGGGTAAATTCCAAGGAGTGGGATGGCTGGGTTGAACGGTAGGGTTATCTTCAGGTTTCTGATACATCTCCAGACTGACTTCCATAGTGGCTTGACCAGTTTGCATTCCCACCAACAGTGGGTTAGTGTCCCTTTTTCCCCACATCCTCGCCATCATCTGTTGTTGGTAGATTTCTGTATGTGAGGCATTCTATCCGGGGTGAGGTGAAACCTCATTTTGGTTTTGATTTGCATTTCCCTGATTACTAGTGATCTTGAACATTTTTTCATGTGCCTGATGGCCATTTGGATTTCCTCTTTTGAAAAATGTCTATTGAGGTCCTTGGCTCATCTCTTAATTGGGTTGTTGGTTTTGTTTTTGTGGAGTTTCTTGATCTCTTTGTGGATTCTGGTTATTAACCCTTTATCTGTTGCATAGTTTGCAAATAGTTTTTCCCATTCTGTTGGTTGTCTCTTCACTCTCCTGACTGTTTCTTTTGCAGTACAGAAACTTCTCAATTTGATGCAAACCCAACAGTTGATTTTGGCTTTGACTGCCTGTGCCCCCTGGGTCTTTTCCAGAAACTCTTTGCCTGTGCCAATATCTTGAAGGGTTTCTCCAATGTTCTCTAATAACTTGATGGTGTCAGGTCGTAGATTTAGGTCTTTAATCCATGTTGAGTGGATTTTTGTGTAAGGTGTAAGGTAGGGGTCTTGCTTCATGCTTCTGCTCATGGAAATCCAGTTTTCCCAGCACCATTTATTGAATAGACTGTCCTTGCTCCAGGAATTGGTTTTAGATCCTTGATCAAATATAAGTTGGCTGTAGATGTTTGGGTTGATTTCTGGTGTTTCAATTCTGTTCCATTGGTCTATCCATCTGTTTCTGTACCAGTACCATGCTGTTTTGATTACAACTGCTCTGTAGTATGTCCTGAAATCTGGTATTGTGATGCCTCCGGCTTTGTTTTTGTTGTACAAGATTGCTTTGTCTATTCGAGGTCTCTTTTGCCTCCATATCAATTTCAGCATCATTTTTTCTAGATCTGAGAAGAATGTTTTTGGTATCTTTATTGGAATTGCATTAAATGTATAAATTGTTTTTGGTAGAATGGACATTTTGATGATGTTGATTCTTCCAATCCATGAGCATGGAAGATTTTTCCATTTTTTGGTATCCTCTTCTGTTTCTTTCTTTAAAATTTTGGAATTCTCATCGTAGAGAACTTTCACGTCCTGGGTTAAGTTTATTCCAAGGTATTTGATTGTTTTTGTAGCTATTGTGAATGGGATTGATCTTAGCAGTTCTTTCTCAGTCATGGCATTGCTTGTGTATACAAAGGCTGTTGATTTTTGTGCATTGATTTTATATCGTGCCACTTTGCCAATCTCCTCTATGAGTTCCTACAGACTCTTAATAGAGTTCTTTGGATCCTCTAAGTAAAGAATCATATCGTCTGCAAAGAGGGATAATTTGACTTCTTCCTTCTCAATTTGTATTCCTTCAATTTCTTTTTCTTGTCTGATGGCTCATGCTAAAACTTCCAGAACTATGTTAAATAGCAGTGGTGAGAGTGGACATCCCTGTCTGGTGCCAGATCTCAGTGGAAATACTTCCAACTTTTCCCCATTCAATAGGATGCTGGCCGTGGGTTTTTCATAAATTGCTTTGATTATATTGAGGAATGTTCCTTCCATATCGAGTTTGCTTAGAGTTTTCATCATGAAAGGGTGTTGAATTTTATCGAATGCTTTCTCTGCATCTATTGAGATAATCATATGGTTTTTCTTCTGCAGTCTGTTAATGTGGTGAATCACATTTATGTCGCTCCCCCTCTTCATGGAGGAACGACACAGGACCCTGCGCTGTTCTTTTGTCTGCTCGGCCCTTCCCGGGTTTGCTGCTGGTTCTTCCAGGGTTGGCTACCCTCCCTTCCACCTCCGTGGAAGGGCGGTTCCCCCTGCCACTTTCCCCACTTCCGCGGGGGAGCGGCATACCACCGGCCGGCTCTCTCGGGGGCTGCTCAGGTGTTCCTTCAGATAGATGCTCCTGGTGCATGCTGTATCTCTCCTCCTTTATAGTCCTCTTCTGCCAATCCCAACTCTGCTATCCACACGCCGAGTACGCTGCTCTCCTCCAATCAGGAGCAGCTCCTGCAGCTTGTCAAGTTGGAAAGAGGCAGCTGTGTAGAAGCTATTTCCTCCTCTCACAGCGCCATATTGTGGGAGAGCAGATGCATAGAATAAGTCTTAATTCCAGTAACTTAAGTCTAGTCTGAGTTGCTCCCCACACATTGATAGATTTATGAATGTTGAACCATCCCTGCATACCAGGGATAAATCCCACTTGGTCTGGGTGGAAGATCTTTCTGATGTGTTGTTTCATTCTATTGGCAAGAATTTTATTGAGGATTTTTGCGTCTATGTTCATCAGGGATATTGGTCTGTAATTCTCTTTTAGTGCTGCATCTTTCTCTGGCTTAGGGATTATGGTGATGCTGGCTTCATAGAAAGAATTTGGGAGGAATCCCTCTTTTTCAATTGTTCTAAATAGTTTGAGAAGAATTGGAGTTAGTTTTTCTTTAAATGTCTGGTAGAATTCAGCAGTGAATTCATCTGGTCCTGGGCTTTTCTTTGTTGTGAGGGCCTTTTTTACTGTTTCAATTTCTGTCTCAGTTATGGGTCTATTTAGGTTTTCTATGTCTTCCTGGTTCAATGTTGGTAGATTGCATGTGTCCAGGAATCTATCCATTTCTGATAGATTTTCCTGTTTGCTGGCATACAAGTCCTTGTAGTAATTTCTGATGATTCTTTTTATTTCTGTGGTGTCTGTTGTTACGTTTCCTTTTTCATCTCTGATTTTCTTGATTTGGGTCTTTTCTTTTTTTAGTTAGTTGGGCCAATGGGGTGTCAATTTTGTTTATTTTTTCAAAAAACCAGCTTCTCGCTTGGCTGATTTTTTGTAATTTTTTTTTTATTCAATCCTGTTAATTTCTTCTCCGATTTTAATAATTTCTCTTCTCCTACTAGATTTGGGTTTGGTTTGCTGTAGTTTTTCTAGGTCCTTGAGATGCACTGAAAACTCATTTATTTGGTACCTTTCCAATTTCTTGATATAGGCACCTATTGCTATAAACTTGCCTCTCAATACTGCTTTTGCTGTATCCCATAAGTTTTGATATGTTGTGTTGTTATCCTCATTGACTTCCAGAAAGTTTTGGATTTCACTTTTGATTTCTTGAATGACCCAGAGTTCATTCAGGATCATGTTGTACAGTCTCAATGTGTTTGCATATGCTCTAGGAATTCCTGAGTTGCTCATTTCCAGCTTCATTCCACTGTGGTCTGAGAAGCTGCATGGTATGATTCTAATTCCTTTAAATTTGCTGAGACTTGCTTTATGCCCTAGTATGTGATCAATCCTAGAGAAGGTTCCATGCACTGCTGAGAAGAATGTAAATGATTTCTGTGTAGGATTGAAAGTTCTGTAGATATCTGTTAGATCCCTTTGGGCAATAGTGTTGATTAAATCTGCTGTTTCCTTGTTGATCTTCTGTCCGGATGATCTGTCTATTTCTGAGAGTGGAGTATTGAAGTCCCCCAATTGGAATTTAAATCTCCCTTTAAGTCCCGTAACATATCTTTTAAATAGACTGGTGCCCTGTAATTAGGTGCATATACATTTATAATAGTTACATCTTCCTGTTGAATTGAACTCTTAATCATTATATAGTGTCCCTCTTTGTCTCTCTTAACAGTTTTTGTATTAAACTTTATTTTGTCTGATATTAATATGGCTACACCTGCTTTTTTTTTGGTTTCTGTTGGCATGGAATATCTTTTTCCAACCTTTCACTTTCAGTCTGCATGCCTCTTTGTTAGAGAGATGTGTTTCTTGTAGGCAACAAATAGTTGGGTTTTGTTCCTTAAGCCAATCAGCCAATCGTCTCTTTTAACTGAAGAGTTAAGACCATTAATATTTAATGTGACTATTGATACATAGTGATTTTACCCTGACATTTTCCCGGAGATATTTTCTAGTATATGCTTTGAGCTTCCCACGCTCTTTTACTGGTGGGTTTTCTTCCTTTACCTTCTTTCATATTGATGGCTGTGTTTCTGTGTTTCTGAGTGTAGCACATCTTTAAGTATCTTTTGCAAGGCCAGACAAGTGGCCACAAAGTCTTTCAATTTCTGTTTGCTATGAAAGGTCTTTATTTCACCTTCATTCACAAATGAGAGCTTTGCAGGATATAATATTCTGGGCTGGTAATTTTTCTCTCTTAGCACCTGTTCTATGTCTTGCCTTTCCCTCCTAGCCTGTAGTGTTTCTGATGAGAAGTCTGCTGTGAGTCTAATTGGAGATCCTCTGAGAGTAATCTGACGTTTCTCTCTTGCACATTTTAGGATCTTTTTTTATGTTTCACTGTGGAGAGTTTAATTACAACGTGTCGTGGTTAGGATCTCTTTTGGTCATGTTTATTGGGGGTTCTATGAGCTTCCTTTACTAGGATGTCTCTGTCCTTCTCCAAACCTGGAATGTTCTCTGCTAGTATCTCACTAAAAAGGCCTTCTAATCCTTTCTCTCTCTCCATGCATTCAGGAACTTCTAGAACCCATATGTTGGTTTTTTTAATAGTATCCTGTAGTTTCCCAACAATATTTTTAGATTTCTTATTTCCTCTTCTTTTCTTTGGTTTGACTGTATCCTTTCCTGTGCTCTGTCTTCTAAGCCCGATATTCTCTCTTCTGCTTCACCCATTCTGTTTTTAAGGCTCTCTAATGTGTTTGTCATTTGATCAATTGAGCTCTTCATTTCATTTTCATTTCTCTTCACTATCACACTTTCCTGTTCTACTAGTCCCTGCGTTTCATTTTGGTTCTTCCTTAAAATTTCATTTTCACGAGAGAGATTTTTAATCCTGTCCCATAAGCATTTCTGTAGTTCAAGGATTTGCTTTTGAAAACTTCTGAATGTTCTTATCATAAATTTTTTGAAATCTGTATCTTGCATTTCTTCTATCTCATCATCTTCATAATCTTGGCTTGGGGTGTTTTGTTTATTTGGAGGCATCATAGAGTCATCGTTGATCTTGTTTCCTCGATTTTTGTGTTTGTTTCTTGGCATAGTTAATTCTTCTTCCCTCACTGTGCGTTTTTTTTTTTATTTTATACTATGTCTGTGTTAAGTGGACTGCCTGCTGTTGGAGGAGCCTTGGAGGCTTGAGATGGGTGTGGCCTGAGGGCTTTGCTTGGTTCTTCCGCATTATGGGTGTGCAAAGGTGACACCCTCATGTTATGGGTGCTAAATCTCTCTCTATTTATGTATTTATTTATTTATTTATTTATTTAATTTATGTATTCAGGAGGTAAGTACTACCACACAGCACGGCTCAGCACAATTGATATTTAGCTTCCAATCTCTGGCTTCTACCCAAAGAGTCTGTGCAGGCTCCGTTTCTCCTCTGGACTCCCACTGGGTTGCCTAGGCTACTGAATTGTAGCGACTCAGTTCATTAGCTCTCCCCTGTTGTTATGTATATCCCAAGTGGGGCCTGCTCTTTGTCTCTTGCTTGCCTTTGCAAGGTTGGCGGAGAGAGAAACTAGAGAGAAACTTGTCTGTACCAGTATCTCCCAACCCCACCTTTTTTCCTTCTCTCCTGTAGTCAGTCTGGTGAACTTTCCCGCTCCCCTCTAGATTCTGACCACCGTTTCCCCGCTAATGTCTCAGGTTAGTGAGCTCACCTCCCCTTCCAGCACCGATATGTGGACTTGGAGCCCTGGGCATTCCTGCTCTCCCCGCTGGTGTCTGTGTGACATCCACTCCCCTTCCTGCACTGGTGTGCAGACCCTGCAGCTCCCGCAGTGGCTCGGCTTCTGTGCGGTGGGCGACCTTGTTCTCCCAGTAGGTCCTCTGAGTCACTAGATCCGGAAGATATTCTTCTGCATTTTTTTCCTGATCCTTTTTCTGAGGCTACTGTAACTCCACTTTTATTAAACTAAATTTTCCCGGACTATCGGTGTGCACCCTCACTATTCCACCATCTTGGCTCCGCCCCTTTGACACTTCTAATAATTTCTATTGACGTCCAATAACATATAACTTCCTACAAAACAATTTCCAGAAATGAAAACGTGCACCTTTGAGTTGTTAAGTACAGAGTTCTCTGTGTGTATAGGGAACACACACAAGAACTTACACTCAGTCTGCACTGAGAGCACTGTCTCCAATGAATTCTATTCTGGACTATCTTCTCAGGCTCAATGCACTTCAAATCAAAAGTAGAAATCACTATAAGCACGTTGTAACATTAATGTCATAGCAAGCAGTAAAGGAAACTAAGAGAATCCACAATGCAGAGTTGAGCTAGCATGTCAATACTCACTGTATCAATTCTCAGTAACTCCAAATTAGCTATGCTGGTATGTGAAGTCTACAACACTGCATTTTTTAAACCATTCTGCATTATGTCTCAGCCAAAAAGCCCCAAATCATCCTCTCAATATAACAGAACATGATACTTTGCTACTTTCACCATTTATGGTTATCTACCAAGAATCGGTTTCTACCATTATCCATCTAAGCTAGGACTAATACTGCTGATTACTAGGGAGAGACCAAGATGGCTGAATGGGAATGACATACTGCTTTAGGCTAGGAGATATAAAAGTAAAAGTGGAAGAAACACATTCTTATGGGAGAGTTAGAAACAAATCCACAGTGGGCATTCTATGGAAGGAACAAGAATGCTGTGGATCAGTGTGGAAGGTACAGACATGCTGTATGTTCAAGGAGACAACAAAAATCCCAGCAGCCAAGAGCCAGAGAAAACAACAGTATTGGAGAGGGAGGGGTGATCAAACTGCAGTGCCTGAGCCACTGATTATGTAATTGGAGGGAGAACTTACAAGAGTCAAACACCTGATAGAAAATGCAAGAATATGGCTATATATGGTTCCAGATACATGTTTACAACATACATATTACAAAATGAAGGAACAATAAAAATATCATCCAAACTGTGTAGAGGAATTGAACAGACATTCCTGCACAAATAGATGAGCCAAAGGCCTTACCAAGGGTGCTAAACATTAGTAGACCTAGAATACTACTCAAAATCACACTAAGATATCACCTCACATCTGCTCAATTGGCTACAATAGTTTTTGTTTTTAAAGATTTTGTTTGAAAGGAAGAGTGAGAGAGTGAATGTGAGTGAAACAGTCAGAGAGAGAGAGAGAGAGAGGAGAGAGAGAGAGAAAGTGTCTTCCATCCCATGGTTCACTCTCCAAAGGCCATAACAGCTGGAGCTGAGCCAATCCAAAGACAGGAGCCAGGGACTTCTTCCAGGTCTCCCAAATAGCTGCAGAGGACCAAGAACTTGGGCCATTGTCGCTCCCCATTTTCATGGAGGAACGACACAGGACCCTGCGCTGTTCTTTTGTCTGCTCGGCCCTTCCTGGGTTTGCTGCTGGTTCTTCCCGGGTTGGCTACCCTCCCTTCCACCTCCGTGGAAGGGCGGTTCCCCCTGCCACTTTCCCTACTTCCACGGGGGAGCGGCACACCACCGGCCGGCTCTCTCGGGGGCTGCTCAGGTGTTCCTTCAGATAAATGTTCCTGTTGCATGTTGTCTCTCTCCTCCTTTATAGTCCTCTTCCACCAATCCCAACTCTGCTACCCACAACGCCGAGTACGCTGCTCTCCTCCAATCAGGAGCAGGTCCTGCTGTTTATTTGTTGAACTGGAGGCAGCTGTGTAGAAGCTGTTTCCTCCTCTCCCAGCGCCATATTGTGGGAGAGCAGATGCATAGAATAAGTCTTAATTCCAGTAACTTAGTCTAGTCTGAGTTGCTCCCAGTTGCTCCCCACAGATCCCCCTTTCTTTTTATTTTTTGGCGTTGATACGTGCCTGTCTTCGGTGCCCCACGGCAAACACTCTGCTCTGCTTGCTAGAGTTGCCCACAGGTGCTTACAAGCCCTATCAATCAGGCAAACTGAATCCGGGTCCTCTCTTCGCCATGTTGTGAGGGGGTTTTTAGGCGCTGATGCGTGCCTGTGTTCGGTGCCCTGCAGCACATGCTCTGCTCTGCTAGAACTGCCTGCAGGTGCTTATCGTCTTACTAATCAGGCAGACCGAATCCAAGCTCTCTCATTGCTGTATTGTGGGGAGGCCTTATTTTTCTCTATTTCTCTATCTCCGGGCATTCCTATTTCTCCTATTTTACTTCTATCTGCCAGCATTCCTATTTCTCTCATTTTACTTCTAAACTTCTGTTTCTCTTATCCCAGCGGCTTTCCAGCGCCCACCCCGAGGCTGCTTCTCGGCGCCTCACCCGTGGCGGCTTCCCGGCTCTGCGCGCTCCACGGTCTCCGCCTAAAAAGCTCCTCACAACATGGCGAAGAGAGGACCTGGATTCGGTTTGCCTGATTGATAGGGCTTGTAAGCACCTGTGGGCAACTCTAGCAAGCAGAGCAGAGTGTTTGCACGGGTCTTCCACGGAGGTGGAAGGGTCGGTAGCCAACCCGGGAAGAACCAGCAGCAAACCCGGGGAGGGCCGAGCAGACAAAAGAACAGCGCAGGGTCCTGTGTTATTCCTCCACAAAGAGGGGGAGCGACATAATGGTGCCGTGACTCGGATAGGAAGCCTAGGCAGGGTTTAGTGTCGTTCCTCCACGAAGACAGGGAGCGACATAATGGTGCCGTGACTCAGAGAGGAAACCTAGGCAGGGTTTAGTGTCGTTCCTCCACGAAGAGGGGGAGCGACAGGCCATCTTCCACTGTTTTCCCTGGCCATGAAGGGCACCTGATCCTTAGGGATCCTAGGGATCCTTAGAGATCCTTAGGCAAAAGACTCCATCCATGATGATTATCAACTCCAATCCTAGAACTTCTAGAGAATGAATGTGTTGTTGAAATACTGCTCTGTAGCATGATCATAGTTGATGAGGTCTTTGGGAGGTAAGTACAATTCTTTATGACTTACCTAGCTGCTTTCTTTCTCGTCTTTCCAATATGAGTCTGTGGAGAGAGAATGCTACATCTGTTGGACATGTGAAGATTGTGTGAAGATTGAAGGAAAAATATCTTTCCTTGAGGCAGGAAATGTGTCTTGGACTGACGCCAACTTCATGTATCTTGCTCCTGGTCTTCCCAGCCTCAGTAATTCTGAAAATTAACTTCCTGTTGTTAAGTGATAAAGTCATGGTATGTTCTTATATGGAAACTCTAGATGACTAACACAACAATTAAATTGGGATTAACACTAGTTAATTTTATTTGTGTCAACAGTATTTGTAGCAAATGCCAGAACGGGCTCTGGAATGTTATGTCTAAATTCCATGCACCACAAGGGAGAGAAACTGATTTTCAAAGGGAAGCATAATGAATTAAATACAAATCACTCTTGGTGAGTTTTTGCACATGTTCCATCATGGGCCAAAAATGGTTATTTATATTAGCACGTCATTAAATGATTCCTTGAACAGCATCAACATGAACATGACTCTGCACAAGGTGATGGGATTGAACAATAACTCACCTGAATGCCTGTGAGAAGCAGAGGCAGGGTATGTTAAGTGTGGAGAAATGTGGAGCACAAGGCTTGGGATTTATAACTGGTAAGCCTCCTTCCTATCAAAACTGGGCATAAGCTCCCATCCCAAATCAGGCAACTAACTCAAATTTAAAGCCTGAAAAAAGGCAAATCATGAAAATATAGAACATTTAGAAGACATCAGAATCACTTACTGGGGGGATTTCAAGTACTTTATATCAAAAGTCACTGCACCTAGTGAAGTTGAATGGCTGCCAGCTAGTTTTCTATGGAAATCTGAAAAGTAATTTCATATAAATAATTACTATGGGTAGCAGTTCTAACTCCAAATAGGTCTTATTCTCTGAATCTTTCCTCCAGACTTGCATGCAGATAGACGTGCGGGCCGAGAAACAACATGAATTATTTCTAGAGACACTGACACAAAACTTCAAGGTTAGAACACAGGTGCCACTTGTATTTTAAGTAGCCTGGGTATTTAATTGTGATGAACAGTGTATATCATGTTGACATCTTATACACACTCATTGTGTGTCTGAGAGGAAGATGCATCTTTCAATTTTGGGCACAGGATTTTATATGTTTCCAACATTAAAAAAATGTAAATTTGACTTCAACTATCTTTTTATTATCTATGTTGCTTTCTGGTTAAGAAATGTTGAAAATTGCCCTTCTAAGCAAAAATATATTTTCTGATCTGTATTCATTCTTTCTATTTTCTTCTTTGTCATTCTTCCAGTTTTCCTCTAATTGCTCTGTCCTCTTCATCTCCTAGTCCTCCTCTTCTCTAGAAAGCTATATGTGATCTCTGCCAAACAGGCTTTTGCTGAGAGTTTGCAAGTGGATATGATAAACCATTCCATCCTTTATCTCTTCAAACAGGTCATCAGTGGTAAGAAGATATCCTAGCACTGGAAAATCTAACAGTTGGGAATTTAGTGGCTCAAGCAGTTATTTTAAATTTAATATTCTTTTATTCTACTGTCATCAACAAATATCTATTTTTTCTTCATGTTTCTGATGAGGCTACTTTACAAGGTGTTTCTTGTGTGACTTTTCTTCTGTGAGGTACCTTTGTCCTTATCATAATCTTCTCCTCCACTTAAGAACTGTGTCAGTTACTCCTGGTCATGGGATGGCCCCATGCTGAGTGATTTAATTTTCTTCTCCATGATTCAGAATTTATCTGGGATTCCCACATTAATTTGCCCTGGGTTGATTGTGACATACAATAAATCTTTTCCTTCCAGGATGGCTCTTACCTTTTGTCTGTTGTTGCTTCCTGTGAAAACATTAATCTGTTTGCAATCCACTTCTTTTCTTCCTCTGGTTTTCTTGTCTAGCAAATTCAGGAAAGTAATCCAAATCATACTCTTTGAAAGACCTTGACTTGTATTAAATGAAGAAGGGAAATCTAATACACAAGGAAGTAGAATTGGATAGAGGCTCCTACTCATCACAAGGTTCTTGCCTCTGTCTCCTCATGAGAAAACTGCTCACAGTGCTGAGGCTCCTGACTTTGGCTGAAGATCTATGTGGGGGTGTTAGTTATGGCTGACTTGTGGATTTCTGCAAACTTCAGGTGTCACTCCGGAAGAGCTGACCTGAGAGATTCCACAAGAAGCAGGCCTTGGAACAATCCCCACACCCCTCAGGTACATTTACTGTAGTCTTGCAGGCAAGTTCAAATCCATTCTCTACCTCAGGCAACCTCTAGTGCCTGAGGGAGGCATGACCCTGACAGAAAGGAAAGGAGTCGTGGGCATAAGCACAGTAGACAGCTCCATGTCAAAACTGGGTGAACTGAAAACTCGTAAGTATAATGAAAAGGATCTCCATGGGAACGCTGGATATCCCTGCAGAAATAAACATGTGTGTGCACAGAAAATCTGAAAAACTATTTAGATAGGAGCTGCCTCTGAGCAATGGGATTGCAGTTGGTTTTCCTTTATCTGTTATAAATACTTAGATTTATTTGCCCTATGGATACTATTTAACAATAGCTGAGAACAGGCCAATTTCACATTACATGTAAAAATCAATGACTGTGGGTTTCTTTTTAATCAAATAAACAAGCCTATCATAAAATAGACAAATCATGAAAGACAAGTCATCACAGAATGTACTATTTAGTTAATACAGACATATGAACTAGCTATGAATGATAGAAATTAGAATCAAAAATATCATTGAAACGTTAACGCAGGACTTAGTTTTTGCATGCAAAGAATATGGAATTTCAGTTCCAATGATCTTGTCTTTGTAATAAAAAAATGAATAATGACAAGAGAGTTCACATTGGTGCTACATGCCTTACACCGTGCAACTGCAGAGCAAGAAAGAAGCAGGATTGGGCAGAGGTACGATATCACTGCCAGGGGTAGGTGCTCATCCTCTGACCTCCACAAGGACCTACTGAATGTGAAGGCTGAGAGTGCATCCACCAGCAGTACTACTGTTTCAGTACACCTGCCTGCCTCATTCTAATGCCAGATAAGATTCGAAAGCACTGAGGGCTCCAATGTAAGGTGAAGGTCCTGCCTCTGGGTTGCCTGAAAAGCCTCACTGAGCCAGTGGTGCACAGGATCCTGAATCAGCTGAAATCTCAAGCTAGGGGCTAGTGGAAGTCTGGGCAAGGGCCTCCGCAAGCTCGCGGTGATGGTGGGGAGGTGGCAACCACAGAGCTGCCCGAAAATGTGCTCTGGGAGAGGCACTGTGGTGCAGGAGCTTAAGAATGCACCTGTGGTGCAACATCCTAGATGAGTGCTGATTCATGTCCAGCTTCTCCACTTCCAATTCAGCTCCTTGCTATTTCACGTGGGAAAGCAATGTGGGATGGCCTATGATTGGGACCCTTCAACCAAGTGTGAGACAGAAGAAGCTCCTGACTCCTGGCTCCTGGCTTCAGATCAGCCTAGCTCTGGTCTTATTGTCCATTTAGAGAGTGAAACTATGGATGTAAGATCTCTCTCTCTCCCAAATAAGTAAATAAATATAATCTAATAAAAAAGAGGCCATAAGGTCTCCCTACATGGTAGTTAGCACAGACCTGGGGAAAAATTCTAATCCATTGCCATATATGTGTGCTCTCTTAGGGTCTGAGGGTGGCCCTGATCCCCTAAAGGAACCCAGACTTGTGCAGAAGAGCAAGAACAGACTCCCTAAACCCCACTATTGTTGGAAAGCAAAGACAACATGAATGTGGTTCTGCAGCTCCAATGTTTGTCTAGTTTCAATGTAAGGGGTTCCAACTGATTCCAGAAGACCCAAGACAGAGACATTTGTGTAGAGTGTACTCTGAAATAACAGTTAAATAATTATTGCCTCTGAGGAATGATTGTGCATGGCTATATATTTTTTATATCTAATTTTGGATTTAATTTCCCATGTCTACATATTGTACAATAAAGGGATAAATGATGCTTCCACATGGAAAATAAATGCCTATGCATTTCTACTTAAAGTATGAGCAGCCCTAGTTTAAAACAAAATAAGGAAATAAGCCAAGGCAGAATAGAATAGATTTTTCACAGGATGAATACATATATGTGCGACTCAATTATTGATTGCTCATTCTTATACATTTCCCCTGATTCCTCTTTATTCCTCAACATATATTCCTACTTTTCCTCTTCTTCCTTTCTCTAAAGTTCTCCAAAACTGTTGGAATTCAAGTGGAACTTGTAACAGGATCAACTTTATAATTCCAACTTTGACTCTAAAAGCAGTTGGTTATTCATTATTTTAAATTTTGAAATTGTCAGTTCTAATTGTTGAGAGCTATAAGTCAAAATAAATTGTTTTCAATTTAATATTGCTTTTTTTGAACAGTCATCAACTACATCATGATTCTCATGTGTTTGGACAGATGGGCTGTGAGCACCAGTGTATGATTTAAACCCGTGGAGAAGTTGTACTCTTTATCTAGGATTGTCTCCTACAACAAGAACTTCATGAGCTCTACTCCCCACCATGTCAGGTTGGACCCAGTTGAGGAACTTCATTTTCTTTTCGATAACACTGATCATTTGCATTACCATATTCATTTACCTAAGGGAATCATTTCTTTCAGGGAGGCTACTGGCTTCTGCCCAATGGTTTCCCCTCCAAAATGTTCTAGTGCTTGCAATGTTACTACTTTGCTCTTGGGTTTTCTCTTCCTAAAAAGTCAGGAATTCAATCAAATTAACCAGCTGAGGATCTTCCTTAGTGGGGAAAATCCTTCAAGGATCTAGGTCACAGTTCCAACTCAGGACATCTCCCTTTTGATTTCTGCCTTGGAATCTACTTTTTTCAGTGTGAAGGAAATGATTTTTAAATGCAATCAGCTTGCATTGAATTAAAATGGAGAAAGAATAAAGGGAAGAAACTTCACACAGTGCCACAAGACCTGCACCACCTGAGAAATGCAGAAAGAGGAAGCAGCAGGGTTAGGCAGAGACACCTGTCACCACTACAAGGAGGCGCTGATCCTTGACCCCCACACATACCAACTGAGGCTGAAATCAGAGCATGTGCCCAGCAGTCCCAGGGTATTCAGAAGCCATACTGACTATTCTAATGCAGTATCAAATTGGAAGGCCTTATTTAATCAGAATTCAGAGCATCAGTGAAACCAAAGCAAACACAGACACAGTCCCTGTCCAAACCATCTGTGCTCACATGGCCCTCAGAAAACATAAAATACAAATGGCGGTAAAGCCTCATCTCTAAATCTAATACCAGCAAGGTTAAAGTTGTATGATGAGACTCAGTACGAGCAAGATTCAAATTGCCAGATTATACCCAGGCGAACTGGCTTGGCAGAATAACAAGGGTAAAGCTAACTCTCATCTAACGTTGGGGTGCAGTGTGAAACAACGAGGCTGTATTCCCTAATGGAGGGTAGAGATGTGAGGTACTTTTCCAAGTCAGAGGAGACAAAAGAAAGAAGAAAGATTATTTTACATTCTAGGAAAACTGGGCTTCTCCACAGCGAGGTGCTGGCAGGCCTCACTGGGCCCAGGAACATCCCTGGAAGGTCCACATCTCACCACAGACGTGGCAGGGATTCTTGCAGTCCCCTCGATGAGGCACTGAGAGACAGCTATGAGGGGAATGCAGCACCCTCCCTAAGGCTGGGACAGCGTGACTCTTACTAAGGTCTCAGTGACCCAGCATAGGGACCAGAAGAGGCCACATTGGGCCATGAAGGGCACCTGTGTAGGATGCAGTTCTCACCTCTCTTCTCTCATGAAAAGCCTTAGGTGCCTCCCTTGGCTTCCGGCATCCACTTAAGACTCAAAGCAGGGGCTAGCGATGGCTGGTGTGTGGGTCTCTGCAAATTCCCAGAGTGGCAGGGAGGGGACAACCTGAGAGGCTAAATTTCACAGATCCCCTGGGGGGCAACTTCAGGTGCATTCAGGCAGTCTCTGTGCCGGGTTCCAACCAAGAACCATGGGTGCCCTCTGGGGGCAGCAGACGGCACTGACCCCGACAGAAAGGTAGAAAGGCAGGAACAGGCCTGACTTAGGTAGAGGTCAAAACTGCAGGAATGTCGCACTCCAACAGCACATTTGTCCCATTTCAATCAGATGACTCCACCGCACCACTAAGGGTCCCTGACACAGACATGATTCTGAGCAGGACACGTCTGACAGAAGACTGTGGTGGGAGCTGCCTCAGCAGTAGGATTGTGGTGGTTTTCCTTTATAAATGCATCAAAACTGGATTTATTTGCCCTGTGCCTACTACTTGCACCTTAAAGGCGGGAATGTGACTTCCACATGGAAAATAAATTTCTGTGTTTCTTTTAAAGATAGATACAGGCCTGTGGTAATAGAGAAAATGGATGGAAAGCAATGCATTCAAGAATATATTCTTCAGATAATGCACAAACACCATCAACCCAACTAATAATACTAAATAATATATCATACTAAATAATATATCATCAAGGAGATATCATTTTCACATATAAAGCCAGAACATTGTTTTTAAAGAGGTCGATGTGAAAGGTATAGAATCTATTAGTGTAATTCCAGACAATTCTTTGGACATTACAATTAAAAATCGTTGTCACATGCATTGCCGTATATACACACATCATATTTCTCAGGATCTATCTCAGCTGCTCCACTTCTGATCCTGCTGTGCTAATGGCCTGGGAAAAGCAGTGAGGATGGCCCAAGGGTTTGAGTTCTGTACTCACATCTGAATGAGTCAGATGATGCTCATTCCTTCAGTCTGGTCCAGCTCTGGCCATTGCAGACAGGAGTCAACTAAAAGATAGTAGATCTCTCCTTCTTTGTCTCTCCCTCATTCTCCAAAACTCTTTCAAATAAATTCTACAAACTTGGATTAGCCAAGTGAGCCATGGTGCCAGGCCCATAGAACATCTTACTCCAACTGATTTAACTGTTGCCAGAATCTAACTATTACCAATCTGTTTCCAAGAAAACTGGAATGATACCAAGTATATGGTTAAAGTAACTACTCATCCACCACAAGCTAAAGCTGGAAAATCTTCCTGATATATGCGATGATCATATCTTACTGCTTAATGGAAAAATATGAGAAATTCTACATAGTTTTCAGGAGTAAAAATTCTCCATTATTGATTTCTGTTCATTTTTTACAACACATGTAATCCCACAGATCACTTGGTCAGAGTGCCAGTGACACTGAATCTTTCCTATGTTTTCTTGAGTACTAAATAATTTTTAGTGTAGTTGAAAATCTTTATCCTTTTGAAGATCATTATGTATTAAAATATGATAATTACTACCTGAAGGTAGGCAGAATTTTCTCATCAGTCACATTCCATTTCTTTTTTTCTGTCAAAGATGAAGACTTTTGAGACAGGTGTTAACTTCACCATGAAACAGGCACTGAATTACCTGTCTGATTGGAAATCTCATTTTCTGAACAAGGTGTGCAATCAAAACAACAGGTAGGCTTTCCGTCCAGAGGGTTTTTTACTGAGTCCAGGGCTACAACTCTTGCTGCACTGAGCGTGGCATCTAAGAAAAATCAGATAGATGTAGGTCATAGTTGGGTCTGTTATCTAAACTCCAAGTAGGGTATTTAGTCCTGGAGAATCTATGCTCTTAAATTGTAAGTACCTGTTTCTAATACACTGATTGCATGCCATATTGACTCTGTGCCATGAAATAGACTCGAAACATGTGGAAGAACAAGTGTCTTTATTATCCTTCCTCAGATTTCAATCATTTTCATTAAAAAACATGAGCAATCAAAATCACTAGGTGTGAGATTTGAACAAATCTAGACTCTATTACTTTCTCCATGATTCTACGACAACAGACAGTAAAATGAAGCTACCCACATACAAATGTGTGCAAATTACCTAAGATCATTAACTCCAATATCCCTGAACATCTCAGCACCATCTGACACTAGAAGTAATTCTCCTACTGCTTAGTTTTAAAATAGAGACAAAGGCTAGGTATTTCATATACATAAACCTTAAATAGAGAATATGCTGCATTCTTTTTCACACAGCACTGATACTTATCCACAGATGTTTTCACAGTAGTCAATGGAACCTTGTTGCTGAAGACAAAGTTAATGAAAGGGGCACATTTATATCCTAGACACTGAAACAACTGCATGATTTCTGGTGTTTTGAGAAAGGATCCCAAGCTATTTGGTTTGAACACCTGCAGAAGCTCTTAAGGGGATCACTCCAGGAGTACATGTCATGCAATGGAAACCAAGATACCTGCTAGGGAGAAAATACCACCTTTGCCCCATTGTTCACTGGCTGCATTTCTAACTCTTGTAGAAGCATCTCATGTACGCTGTGGGCCACAGCATACACAGCATTGAATATGGTCATATCAAAATGAAGCAGAGGCAACCATTCCAAGGAGGCGTTCAGTGGACAGTTCTGCAAGGTTTTGCAGGTCATATCAAAATGAAGCAGAGGCAACCATTCCAAGGAGGCATTCAGTGGACAGTTATGCAAGGTTTTGCAAGTTGTCCCAGTAACTGAGCAATCAAAAACCAGCAACCAGAATCTGGAGAGTTAAATGTCTTCAGTGTATTTGGAAGGGTTTCGTGTCTGAAGAAAATTTTTGAAACCTGAAATCTCACTATGGTGGTGTGAACACATGAGAGTCCCATGGAATGAGTGGAGCAGAAAAAGTCTCCAGTTGGTGGCAAAATCCCAATTTGAGGTGGTGACTCAGACTTTCAATGTCATTAAATCTTCCCATGAGAAAATCAGTGTCACAGAAAAGAATAACCACCTTTGCTGATGATTTTAGGATCTGGATGTGATACAGCCAGGGGATACAAGATCATGAATCCTCAGTGGGTGGAATAAATTCCAAAAGTCTAGGTAGATACCATTTTTCTGCATCTCAATTTTCAAATCAGAAATAAACTGAGTACCTTTTGGGAGGTCTGAGATGGCCAAACCCACCCAGATGCAACTGAAATGGAGCATCAGGGAGACCATGCCAAGGGCCAGAGAAGTGTCTTTGGGGAGCATCTGATAGAGGGAAGCTAACTGACCACTGTCACTCAGAAGCAGTTCAAAAGACCCAAGAGTCAGCTAGAGGAAAATGCAAGAAATATGTGTAAGGTTATTGCCAGAATATACAATCTTATTTCTGAAGGTAATTAAGCAAATGTTTGAAGTGTCACAGGTATTTGAATATTTCATTTTTCTCATCTCCCACTACATGAGAACTTCCTCGGTCATGCGTTTAGACTCACAGGTTGAGGAAAATGTTTCCATTTTCACTTCACCACACCTCTGTACCAAGCAAATGTGGTTACTCCTCCAAAACTCTGCATGGCTCCTCTTTATATTACACATTGTGGCTAAAGCATAAGGTGTCAGTCATTTCCCTTTTTGCTCTGAGTAAGGCAGTTAAGGTGATGTGATTTTTCCCCCCTCTTTCCTGTAAAACTCACCTGTGGAGTTTTGTAGAGTTCTAGCAGTGTCCCTATTTGGACACTAATGCTTATTCCTGAAATCCTGGCTACAGACTTGCTCTTTCCTACACATGTAATTAGGAATGTCCTATTCCAGGCCCGCAAGCCACAGGAAGGGATTCCCTGTCACCATCATGTCACTGTGCATGCCATTATAGAGATCAAATTCCAAGGTCATGTTGGGTAAAAAATGGAGGTTCTTTTTGATGATCTCAATATCAAAAACCAAGGCCAGAACATACTGGTAGTTTTTGGACTGAAATCTGCAGGAAAGGCACAAGGATCATTAAGGGAGAAGCATCCAATCCAGATTATCATCAATTGCACTCCCATAACTATTACAATTGGACTATCCTGGCAAAAATACATAAGTTCTAATCATTCTTTTTACACCTACTGTGGACAGAGTGTGAAGACTGTCATATTTGCTGCACAACACACCCTCACAAGAATCAAAGCTGTTACTTCCTTCATCCTGGTCTTCTAGTCTAAATGATTCTGAAAATAAGCTCTGCTATTACATCATAAAGTCTTGGGCATGTTATCACCTGGCTGTCCATGCAGCCAAAGAACATGATCTTTTTCTATGCCTACCTCATCAATTTAATTCATTTCTGGCAACATCTTCTAAGTTATGATATTTGATATCTAAAGTAAATATTACAATATACTCTGGAATGCCCTCTCTACATTTCTTGCAAATAGAGGAAATGGATTCAACTTGTTAATGAACACATAAATAATGGAAAGGCACATTCTCTTTAGCACTGCCTCTATAGATGTTTCTTATATTCACAGACTACAATGATTCTTCACATTATTGCATCACCAAATGCTTCTTGAAACAGGAATCATATAATCATAAGACTGCAGTTAGTAATGGGAAAAAGAGAGTAACTCAGCTGAAGGCTCTATGATCAGAAAGAGAGAAAATCTCAGACCACAGAGAATGGTAGATCAAAGTCTGGACTTTATCCAGAAAAAACCTCTTCCCCATAAAACTTACCCATCAACCACCATCACAAGCCAGGGAAATGAAATCAGATTCAGACTTCAAAAGAAGAACAGTGAAAAGGGGAGAACACTTTAGAGAAGCCTGAAACACTCACAGGGTGGACTTGAAACACTGGGCTATGAGACCCTTGGTGCCTAAAGTTAAGACAGATAACCCTTTATCTGGAACACTAAGCATATGTTAAAGTAAATCATCAGCATTGGTATCAGTTTTTACTCCAAACAGGCCTCATTCATTCAATTTTTGTTACAGAATTGAGTATAAATAGCCTTCCATGCAAAGAACACAATGGATTTCTGTTTTCTGGGATCTGACATTTCACAATGAATGAAAATGAGGAGCCCTTTGTATTTATATTAGATGCACTGGGTGTTGAGTATTGATGAGCATACCATGTCATGTTCACTGCTTGATAATGGTCACTGTGTGCTCCAGAGGAAGTAACAGTTTTTCATTTCTTCATTCATGTTGCTGCATAATATGTATGTGTATGTGTATGATATAAATATTACCTCTTTCTATATTTATATATGTGTTCTATACCATATATACAGTTGTTCCCTCTAATGTTATATATACATGTATATATAGTTTCTATTAATATTTGTTATCTAAATACCTCATTCACACTTTGTATGTAGAATGAGGAAATTTGAAAATCCTTGCTAAATGATCAAATAATACTTAGTTTTGTATTATATATGTTGCTGTTCTCCTCATTCTTCTACACCTCCATCTATTCCTGCTCTCATTTCTTCCTCCTGTTCCCCCGCTGGAATCAAAAGATCTAGAAAGCTCATTGTCGCACTAGGCAATTGTGACAGTTGCCCTTTTGATCTGTTTTATGCTGTGTTCCTTATCGCTAAGAACAGTTTATCAGTAATTATTATATATTCTAGAGTTGGTCAGCCTAACATTGGATCATATAGTGTCTAAATCTGTTGTAAGTTCAATATATAAGTTCAACTATGAATTATTTTCCAAGTATCATCAATGCAGTTATTTTCTCCTGAATTTGATGATATTTTATTATGATCTCCAGTTTGCATGGCATTCATAATGGGGGAACCTGAGTGCTATTCATAGAATCTACTCCAAATACTGGACATTCACTATATCCTGGTCTCCATCATTTAGGGTACACTTAAATGATGTGCTGCATGCATAACCATGGGGAATACTACTACTAATAATAAATATTTCATAAATGGGATGTCATGTGTACATATCAAATTAGGACACTTTATATGCGAAGAGAATAATATTGCTATACCAAGCTAGTATCCATTAGATTATTTCGTGGGGTGATCTTCGGAAAAATGCCTAAAATACTTAATCAGTTGCATCGCCTTGGCGGAACCAGCTAAACTTTTCAAATCTTTTTGCTTTAACAATAATGCAATGATCTATGACCTAATATCTACCTTCTATTAAAGATCTATGCAATGTAATCCTATTTTCTGTAGCATTACAGTAGAAATCAGAAAATTAGCACCTTCATAAACAGATGTGCAAAAAACAATTATGCTGTCCTACAAGATACAATATTCTGTAGCATTCAATTATCATATATTTATATGTGAAACATATATAATTACCTGAAAAAGAAGGTATGCTAAAGAGGGGCAGAAGCAAAATAATCTCCCTTCTGGGATGTCTGTATTTTTGTTCAGAAAAAGTTAGAATCAGGGATACATCCTAAATTTTGAAGATTAGAAGCATTAAAGTTCACAAGGGTAATTCACCATTAAAATATAATTATTATCATATTTTTGTCTGAATCAAGCCACTTTAATACCACTCCATCTTACATCTTTTGACCAGCTGTCCACTCGTCCATGGGGGAACCTGGAAGCTTTCTGCCCTGAGGCTCTGCAGCTGAGGTCTTCTGTCCTGGTGAGAAACGAAAGATGGAAAACATGTTTGTGGATGATCTTCTTCACCCCAGGTGCCAGCAATTTCTCCTTGTCCATGGATCCAAAGAATCAAGGGAGAAACTCCTGTTAGATAAATTTCTTGCAAGGGCTTTGTCAAAAAACTTCTCCAGGAACTTTTTGCAATTATATACAATTGCATCAGAAGGCTCAAAGGGAGGCATCAGGCAAGTTTCTGAGATGGCCCAACTCATTCAGGTTTCAAACAAGAACACACCAGGATCACACATTCCAAAGACCCAGAGGCAATGGGGCAGCTTCCCACAAACAGTGTCCTGGATAGCACACATTGCCTTGATGCCACAGAGACCCAAAACTAATCCTGCTTACAGAGATACCCACTAGGACATGAGGTTTTCAATCACTGTGGAACCAGTAATCACCCTGAATTTGGAAGTTCCCATTCTGTATGTCAGGTCACCACATATTCAGTTGTAAAACAGGAAACCTTTCCACATTGCAGTTCAACCATGATAATCCTATGATGACTGTTTAGGCACCTACAACCCTGGTCGATGCTCTCATGAGAACTAGGGAATATTTGAGTACTTCTCACTTTTTACTAAAAAGCAGACAATACCAGCCAGAAGTTATGTATTTATTCTCACCTCCACAAACACCAAGGACAGGATGATATCTGCAGACACCTATACTTCTTGAATGCAAGTGACTTTCAGGAATATTATGTAGGACACCATCAGGGAAGCTGTGTACTGTTAAACCTTTGCCAAACCCACAGAATGAACAACATGAAAGTAAACACAATGGATACCATGTCATGTAGGGAATGATGATGAGCAACACTGACTAATCATTTGTGTTTGCATATCAGTGTGAGATATTGCTAATGGAGTAAATCTAATAAGGAGGGAGACAAGAGGGCATTTAAGAGAACTCATTCTAAAGTTTGCTAAACTCAAATTGCTTTAAATGTGGTGCCTAATATTTTAAGCAAAACAAATTTTCCATTGCCTAGCCACTGCTCTGATGCCATTAGTGAGATTTTGAATAGTGGCACATGCAAATTGAGATGCAGAATAGGCACAAAATACAATCAGAATTCAGTAACTTGCATATAATGAAAATAAAATGCCTTGATGAGCTAGATTTATTACAAATACAATGAAGAAACTTGTTGTATATTCAGTTAAACAAGAAAAGTAAATCTAAGTCAGAGAGTAAGTATCTTCTATTCTCCCTAATGTGTGGAAACTAAAAGAAGTGTCAACATGAATGCACACAGTTCACTGAACAAAGGTTGGGAATGGAGAGGATGAGCATCACGCAATGAGGCATCTTCAGAAAGTTCATGGGAAATGTGTGTAATGAAACAATTATGCAAAAATTTCAAGAAATTTAACACCCAGATAGATTATATATGTCAGTTTCTCCTGGTCCTGGGATAATCTCATGTTGAGTGATTTCATGTTCTTATCCTTGACTCCTAGTTTATCTGGGATTCCTACATTAATTTGCTCCAGTTTGATGGGGCATGCAAAAATATTCAACTGTTTTCAATCCACTTCCTTTGTTCCTGGGATTTTCTCCACAAGCTAATTCAGCAAAGTAATCTAAATTATACTGTTTGAAAATCCTCAGTGTTTTCTGGCAGTAATTCTCATGCTTTATTTGAGAACAGAAAGGAATTTCAAATCAATGAACTTGCATTTGTATTAGATGAAGAAGGGAAATCCAAAAACACTGGGAAGCAGAATTGGGCAGAGGTTCCTATTTACCCTGTGTTGAGCTGAACACCACTGGCCATCCCCAGATCTACCAGGTAAGACATCAGAGTACATCCCAATAATCTCCCTGTTACAGTAAGTTCTCAACATGATTCTGAGGCAAGATTTATTTGAAGACATTCAAATTTAAGAAAAACCCAGGATATTAACATACACAAAAACTTCAGGCATTGTCTAAATAATTTCTCTTCATGAGTCCTTCAAAAAGTATAACATACAAACTACCTAAAAGGAAAACTCAAAGTCTCAAATTATTGGGATTAGGAAGATCACACCATATTAGATCAACTGGATTGTCAGAACAAGGAGAGCAAACACATTAACTTCCTCATCAAATGCTGGAGATTCAGTGAGGTCATATTTCTATTCCCAAATAAAAAAAATTCTACAATATACTGTTCAAGTAAGATGTAAATTTCCAGCCCAAGAGAGACAATGTACATTAGAATTATTTTACATTTCATGATTACTAGGTTTCACCAAAATGGTGGGGAAGAAGCCAGGAGGACTCTCCCTCCTCACGATTCCCCAGGGAACCCATCCTCACCACTGCCATATCATATCACTGCCAGGTGCTGGTGCTCATCCTCTGACCTCCACAAACACTACTGAATGTGAAGGCAGAGCATCTATCAACAAGCACCCCTACTGTTTCAGTACACCCATCTGGCTAATTCTGATGCCAGGTAAGATCTGAAAGCACTGTGTAACAAAATATGAGACTATGAAAGACTTTATTATGAAAGACTATATTAAGACTATCAGTGTAAAAACAGAGTACAGTCATTGTGTAAATATTTTGTTTATGTGCCGCTCACAAAATGCAAAATACAAACCACCATATGCTGCAAATGAAATTTTAGTGCCAGCAAGATTAAAATGATCAAATTAAAATCATATAAACTGGACAGGCAGAATAAAGACAGAGGGAAAAGTGAGTTAAGCTTCTCATCTAACATTGGGGAGTGAATGAACAGGACTTGCTATTCTGAATTTAGGATATTTGTACAATTACAAATTCTCTAACATCAAGTACACATAAGTGGAACTTTCTGAACTTAGTGGTGAAAAGTTAAGAAAAATGAGTTTACTTCATAAGGAAATTGGATCTGACCAAACCATGAAGCCACACTATCACTGGCCCATAGAATTCCCATGAGGATTCATCAGGGATGTTTCCACAGCTTTCCATAGGCCTAGGGGTTCTCTCTGGGGCTGTCCCTGGGCAGCAGAGCTGTGAGGAGATGAGAGGAGGTGGTGAGAAGAAAGCAGCTCTCTCCCATGGGTCAGGGGCTATGCTGCTACATCAGAAAGCCCCATGTAACAAACATCTCTCACTCTGGACTGGAAGAGGCAAGGTCAAGGGCACTTGAAACCACTGAGGGCTCCTGTGCAGGATGAAGCTCCCGCCTCTGCTGTTGCCTGAGAATCCTCACTTGAGACTGTGGCGCACCAGCTCTTGACTTGGCTGAAGCCTCAATCTAGGGGCTAGTTGCTGTACACATGAAGGCCTCTGCAAACACCCAGAGATGCTGAGAAGGTAGCAATCCCAGAGCTGTACCATAAAGATCCCTGGAGGCTGCACTGTGCTGCACTAGTGTAAGCCTGTACCTGAGGTGCCAGCATCCTACGTGAGCACTGATTCATGTGCAGCTGCTCCTCTTCTTATATAGCTCCCTGCTATATAACCAGGGAAAGCAGTGCAGGGTGGCCAAGTGCTTGGGTCCCTATACTCAAGTGGGAGACATAAAAGAAGCTCCTGGCTCCTGGCTTTGGATCAGCCCAGCTCTAGTCTTATTGGCCATTTATGAAATGAATCAGTGGATGCAAAATTCTCTCTCTCTCTGTTTCTCTGTGTGTCTCTCTCTTTGCCTCTCAAATATATAAATAAATATCTAATAAAACATTAATGAAGAGCCCCAAGGTTCTCCCTAAGTGGTATTTAGCAAAGTTCTGTGGAAAAATTCAAATGCATTGGGGCCAGCACTGTGGCACAGCAGGTTAACACCCTGGTCTGAAGCGCTGCATTACATAAGGGCACCTGTTCAAGGCCTGTCTGCTCCACTTCCTATCCAGCTCTCTGCTATGGCCTGTGAAGCAGCGAAAGATGGCCCAAGTCCTTTAACCCTCACACCCATTTGGGATACCCAGAAGAAGTTCCTGGCTTTGGATCGGTGCAGCTCCAGCCATTGCGGCAAATTTGGGAGTGAACCAATGGATGGAAGACCTCTCTCTCTGTCTCTGTTACTCCTCTCTCTGCATAACTCTGATTTTCAAATAAATAAATAAATATTTACAAAAAATTTCAAGCCATCATCATCCTTGGATGCACTCTTAGTGTTGTAGGGTAGCCCTGATCCGTTGAATGAACCAAGACCTGTGCAGAAGAGCAAAAAAAGACTCCCTAACACCCACCATTGTTACACTGCAAAGACAATGTGAATGTGGTTCTGCAGCACCAATATTTTTCTGGTTTAAATGTAAGGGATTCCATCGGACCCCAGAAGACCCAAGAAAAGCATATTTGTGTACAGTATACTCTGAAATCACATTTTATAATTATTGCCTCTGAGGAATATGATTGTGAAGGGTTTATCTATTTTTCTTTATATCTATTTTTCTTTATATCTATTTTTCTTTATATCTATTTCTATATGTATATATATATATATATCTATTTCTATGTATCTATAAATTTTGGATTTAATTTCCCATGTCTAAATCTTGTATAATAAAGGTGTAAATGATGCTTCCACATGGAAAATAAATGCCTATATGTATCTACTTAAAATATAAACAGTCCTAATTTAAAACAGAAAAAGGAAACATGGCAAGTCAGAATAGAATAGATCTTCACACAATGAATACACATGTGTGCTACTCAATAATTACTAATAAATCAAAATATCAATGAGACATTATTTGCAGATACCAACTCAGGCCACCTGTTCAGATCATCAATGTGAAGGGAATAATATTGTTATAACTGGCTGGTATCCATCATCATAGTTCTGGAGGGTTCTGTGGACATATTCCTAAAATACTGTATCACATGTATTGCTTGATTGCACCAATTATATGGTCCATGATAATGGATTCTCAGAATCCATTGGCTTTAATCATAATGGGAAGATCGATGCCCTAATATCTATCTTCTATCAAAGATCTATGTACTGTATTCCTACTAACTGGATTATTAAAGAGAATCCAGTTAGAAACTCAGGGACTTTCAAAAATTGGTTTGAGAATAAAATTATGCTAGACCAAAAAGAGATCTTTAGACCTGAACTAATCATAAAGGTAGTTACATGGAAGAAAGATATTTATCATATTTTACTATGAAAGGAAAATACAAGAGATGAAGAGGCAGAATAGCCTTACTTTTGAAATACCTTCATATTTAGTTAGCTGTCTAAACACAAAAATGTTAATCTTATGGAGTGAAACATTTTCTTTCATGGCCTATATTTTAATTTCCATAGGGATTTTTTGAAAAAATGCATTCTTATAGACCCCCAAATATAGTGCCTAGCAGAAAAGTTGATCAGCACATGTAGAAGAGCTCAAGTAATCATAAGGATGTGTATTTCAGGGCATGGGTTGGGAGACACAGCTTTGCTGAGCCATGATGGATTTTTGACCTGATAAACTGGAGAATGGAGGACAAGAAGAGGAGCAAATACCTTCTATTTTCTTCTACGAGGAGACACAGTCTCTCATCCCACAATTCAGATAGGCCAAAAACAAATGTCATCATGAGCCTCAAATAATTTATCATCAATTACTATGAGGGGTAAGTCATGGGCAGTCCAGGGACACAGGCGTCATTTATCTAAACATTTGCAGAATCATCAGGAAGTACCTAACAGGACAACTAAGGAAATATGAATAAAGCAAAGGCCATTACCCTGAGTATATGAATATGGGATTATTGACACTTCTGTAGTGATGTATCTATAAATGGGGGGGGAAGCAGCAACCACCATTTCTCCATCCTTATGAAGATTGTTTTGCATGTCAAAAAAGCACAAACTATTGTCCAGCCAACACACAAGGAAGGGAACCTACAGCAGGGGAATGTGAAAAAGCAAAGGGAGCATTCTAGAAATCTGTGCAAAACCCTAGAACTCAATTGTGGTGGAACCTTCAGAGTCAGGCAGGTCCTTGTGACAGGCTGGTTTTAAGTTTAAGGTTTTCCCACAGGATATAGCCTGCCTGAGGGGTTCTAGGTTATCTTCCTTGGTTGCTTCAGAGCAGGGCCTATTCCTTTGTGAGAAACAAGTTATAGATATCAGTCTGTTCCTGGCTGTAACTAGCACATTTCTTGCTTCTGCATTTCTGCTTGCTTGCCTGCTTGATAGTGGTCAAGGCCAAGAAATGTAGTTTCTGTCTTATACTCCCCCCCAACTACTGCAACTCGGGGCATTCTTCTCCAGACTTACTCTGTGAAAGGGCAGTCACTAGCTGGCTAATAAACACTCCTAATTTGACCTCAAAAGTCTCTCTGTCTTTTTTGTCTGTGTGCTCCTCAACAGTCCACACACATATTGAGTTTCTGTGTGTGTGCACATCTGTGTGTGTTTCTACTAGAATGGAAAAACCATTCTCATGCTCTTCCATCTGACACCTCTCTGCCAAGCCTCCTCCCCTTCCCTATAGTCGGGAACCCTTTATTCCATGGGGCTCAGCAGCTGACGCCTCATATTCATGTGAAAAATACAAAATGGAAAACATATTTTTGGCTGATCCTTTACACCCCCAGGTGCTTTGATGTCATAAAATTCTATGGTTAGCATGCTCTCAGAGAGGAACTGCTGTTAGATTTGATACACAGATCTTGCCCCTTTGGATAATGGAAATAGACAGCATCACAGGGTGCAATGGGACTTGTCAGGTGAGAATCTAGAAGGGCCAGTCTCAGTCAGGAGGTAGCCAGGAGCATTCCAGCATCAGACTCCCCAAAAGACAAAAGAAGAAGGGGTAGTGTCAGACAGACATCTTGCATACAGGACAGCCACAGAACATCTCCTTGTTTTGCACAGATTTCATAGTAATCCTGTGCACACAGACACCCACAAGTACAGGTTTGCCCAAGTACTGTGGCACCACTCATCACTCTCAATTCAGACACTCCTAAACAGTACATCAACTTCAATGTATCTTGGTGGCCATATATCCATGTGTGACACCTTTCCCCAATGTTCTAACATCCACACTAATTCCACAAAGATTTACACATACAGCCATAGGTACTTCTCATTTATGTCCTTATGAGAACATGGGACTTAAGTGAGAAAGTCTCTTTTTTTCACCCTAAAGCAGAGAAATCAGCTGGAAATTATCTCTATTCCCACACCTACAATCACTAAGGGCAGGTTCACACCCTACAAATATCTACATCTCTGAATTGCAAGTGGTTCCAGCAATACTCTGTAGGATACAGTCATGGAGAATACATATCATTATTCCACTTCAAAACCTGTGCATTGTGCAGCAAAAAAGCAAACCGAAGGTAAACTGCAAATTTAGGCAAAGGGATGCATCAACAGTGGCTCAGCAATTCTCATATATACCCTACTATGGACTTTCACAAGATGTTGTACATGGAGGATAGCTAAAGGGGTTGGAAACATATAAGCCAATTCTAGTGTTCTGCTCAGATATTTTATAAATTCCAACTGTGGTAAAACAGAAAGCCTAATAGTGTTATGATAAACAGATTTTTCATCCAGGCACCCCCGGTGCCTTACCTTTATTAAGCACCTGAATTAATACAGTTCAATTGTGTAAGATCCTTCCATTTTCTGTGAAATTTTTTGAGGTACTCTAACATGTTACATACATAGACTAAAATATCACAATACTATTAAGTGTTAATCAAAACTGTAAAATAACTTAAGAACATAGACACATGTGATTTGATCATCATCTACTGAACACATGGAGGAAATGATCTTCTGTATTTCCTAAACATAATCAAAATAACAATATAAACATACACACACATATGCACACAGTTTTAAAATGCAAGCACTTTTAGATATCAACCGATCTGATATTAGAAGATGCACCTGCTAATGGCTACTCATACACAAATGAGTGTGACTCAGCAAGTGTTCCTATGTTCAGAGACAACCCCATAAATTTATGACATTTCCCACCCAAGTGTTTCTCAGGCTATAGGAGCTGAAGACACTGTTGGAGGTTTTGGGGAGAAAGAAGTAATTCTATGAGGAACTGACTACTGTGTTGGAGTCGATGGGGACTGGTGAAGCCACAGCAATTTCAGCTGGCTGACAAGGTCACAGCAGAAGTACTATGTCAGCAAGGCTGGGAATGACAGCTGTGGTCCTCTTGGTGGTTTTAGGTTTGTTGAGAACTACACTCTGCATCAGAGAGCTGGAGCTTCCTAGTGGTACCACTAATGATTGCTATATTCCTATTTTTAGAGAAGAATGCTTAGCCTCATAATCCCCAAAATGACTTTACTTTGCAGAATTTTAATCAAGCAGAATGTTAGTGTAGGAGAAGGGGTTATTGCTTTACGCAAAGTTGAGCTGTTTGTGGAAAAGAATTAAAATGCTACAGGCTCCCAGCTATACACATCCCTCTGAATAAAGATAAATGTTATTAAAGTTTTAATTCAATATGTGCTACAAATACAATAATGGTTAGGATGCCAAAACTGTGGAATAGACCTAAGTGAAACTTTAGATAGGTACAATAAAGAAATTGAATAGCTACAGTAAGAACTGCAAAAGAGGGTATATATTTAAAAATTGTAACTAGAAGTAGACAAACAATCTAGAGGCAACATAAAATACAAGGTCAATGGTTCTAAGAAAGTGGAAAACAGACTTGTTATTGTAATAAGAAAGAATCACTATGTGACTTATGATATAAAAATACACTCTAGTGCTCGAGAGCCAGGGCCATGCCATCAGCCTTGCTGTGAGTGTGTCTCTCATTTATTCCTACACTGACACCTCTCACCCCTTCAGGAACCCTTGGACTTGCTGGAGCTAGACTCAAGCAGGGAACATTTGCAATTTACAATGCCTCAATTGGGGAAAAGGCTTTCAAAATGTGATACAAATCAGTGGAGAATCTGGTGCTTCTTCATTTATCTTTAAGAATAATGAAAACTGGAGCTGAGCTGTGGTGTAGTATGTTAAGTTTCCACCTGCAGTACTGGCATCCCTTATATTAACACCTCGAGTCCTGGTTGCTCCACATCTGATCCAGTTCCCTGTAAGACTCAAAGGAACTCAAAAACAACAAACTAAACATATAGTAAGTAATTGGAAATGGCTTCTATGCATATTTAAAAAAAAAGAAAGAAACTGAAATGGCGAAAGGTACTTGAAAACATGCTCAGGACCACTAGCCATCAGGGAAATGAAATCAAAACCACAGTCATGTTTCACCTCTCCCATCAGAATGGCTCTCATAGAAAAATCAACAACCAACCTATGTGGGAGAGGATTTTGGGGAAAAACTACACTAATCCACAGTTGGTGGGAATATGAACTGTCGCAGTCTTTGTGGAAGACAGAAAGGAAATCTCCAAGACTGAAAATAGATCTGATACATGACCCAGCCAACTGACTCCTAGGAATTTACCCAAATAAAATGAAATCATAATGAAAAATGGTCATCTGTACTCCCATGTTCATTGCAACTTGATTTAAAATAGCTAAGATATAGAATCAACCCAGATATCCATCAACTGATGACTGGATAAATAAACTATGATGTATATATATATATATATATATATACTCCAGGAATATTAATCAGCAGCAAACACATCTTGATTTTGCAACATTGATGCAACTGGAAATCATGATACTAAGAGAAATAAGCCGGTATCAAAAAAGACAGGTACTATATGTGTTCTCTTCTCTGTTATAACAAGTACTTAAAATGTAATGTATTTGAGTGAAATTGACAATTTGAGATTCCATGTTTGTTTATAGCCTTTGTCTATTTCTCGGAGAAATAGTTTTGTTTTCTTCATACCATTTGTAGAACACTCCACACACAGTAGGGTAAATCTCATGAGAATAAAGTAAACTAGAAAATAGTTCTTTGCAAAAATCAGAGTAGGAATAATAGAGAGAAAAAGAAAACCATGAGATTCTGGACAGGAGGGAGGGTTAGGTGAGAAGTATCTCTGTGTTCCTCACAGAGATATATATGAAGTTCATATATATATGAAGTTCAAGAGACTTGTATACCTCAACTAAAATTTGAAATATAAACACATTGAGTAACTTACACACAACAAAATATATTTTTAAAAAAGCAGAAGTAACAACAAAATATAAGTAATCCATGAACAATGGGAATAGGATATGATGGACATTTCTGAACAGTTAAACATATGACCAGAGGGCATTACAAAGGATACTAATCAGCAATAAATATGGAGAAACCATTCCACACCAGAAGGAGACTCCACATCACATCCACTCCAGGGCTACAATAAATTTCAAAATTGTTCATGTGATGGAGATGCCATGGGGAATTTGGAACCTTCAAAATCATGATAGTGAGAAAGTTACAACACCAATGGTATGTCACCTCCTTAGCAAATTGAACATAAAATTCCTCTAGGAACAAAACATTCCACATCTAGGGTACACTAAAAATTAGAAAATATGCAAACATCTCTTGTACATCAGTGTTTTTCTGCAAATAACCAAAGTTGAAAACAACGCACAAGTCAGTAAATGGTTAACTAGAGACACAAAACTAATGGGATTAATACAATGAATTATCAGTTTGTCATGAAAAATTTAGATTCCTGCATAATGTGGATGCTCCTTGAAAACAGCATGTAAAAGTAAAGGTCATCTAAATCCACAGAGTCCAATATTTAAATTATACAAATCACTTAGGACCATTTAATGCATGCAAACAGAAACAGATTGGTGGTTGTGAGACTGGCAAGAGAAGGAATGGAGAGTGACCATTAATGGATAAGGAACTTGATTTGTAGTGATGAAAATACTTTAAAATATGACATAGATGATGGTTGCAAAGGAGTGTGAAAGGTCTAAATGTCATTAGTTCACTTTAAAATTGTCACTTTCTGCTGAATTATTTTCAGGTCAAGATGTAAAAATTACTTTTTTTTACCTGATATTGGCGAAAGCAAATCTAAAGCCAAAGTCAATAAAAAATGGAAATGAAAAGATGGAAAATAAGTTTGCAGAATCCTTCTACCTACATATAGTGAAAACTTGGTGTGTAATTATTACATCAATTCAAAACTATGTGAAATGATACACAGTTAATCAGTTTCTGGACAATGCATTATACACACTAAAATGATTTAACATGTCTAATGGTTGCACTGAAAATACTCGATGTTATAAAGCTGAATTTAGACTCTAATGAATGAATAAAAACAGCAAATGAATGTATAACTTATTTTTTTACCAGACATTTAAAGAAGAACTAACTCCAATTCTTCTCAAACTATTCAGAACAATCTAAAAAGAGGGAATCCTCCCAAATTCTTTCTATGAAACCAGCATCACCTTAATCCCTAACTCAGAAAAAGATGCAGCATTGAAAGAAAATTAGAGACCAATATCTCTGATGAACATAGATGCAAAAATCCTCAATAAAATTCTGGCCAATAGAATGCAACAACACATCAGAAAAATCATCCACCCAGACCAAGTGGGATTTATTCCTGGTCTGCAGGGATGGTTCAACATTCGCAAATCAATCAATGTGATTCACCACATTAACAGACTGCAGAAGAAATCCCATATGATTTTCTCAATAGATGCAGAGAAATCATTCAATAAAATACAATACCCTTTCATGATGAGAATCTAAGTAAACTGGGTATAGAAGGAACATTCCTCAATATAATCGAAGCGATTTATGAAAAACCCACGGCCAGCATCCTATTGAATAGGGAAATGTTGGAAGCATTTCCACTGAGATCTGGTACCAGACAGAGATATCCACTCTCACCAATGCTATTCAACATAGTACTGGAAGTTTTAGCCAGAGCCATTAGGCAAGACAAAGAAATTAAAGGGAAAAAGCTTTGGAAGAACTCTACTAAGAGAATTGGAACTCATTGAAGAGTTTGGCAAAGTAGCAGGATATAAAATCAGTGCACAAAAACCAACAGCCTTTGTATACAGAGGCAATGCCACAGCTGAGAAAGAACTGCTAAGATCAATCCCATTCACAATAGCCACAAAAATAATCAAATACCTTGGAATAAACTTATTTTATTCAAATATGAATATTACAATGTTGACCAGTTAAAAATGAAAATACATAAATGAAACTTTAAAGGAGGGCCTCTATCTGAGATGGGTTTTTGTGTGTGAACATAAAACCCAGACTAAGATTTTTACACAGTATTATTTTTAAGAAGAGAGGAGGATTGGGGCCAGTGTGGGGGTGTAGTGGATATAATCACCACCTGTAAACCTACCATCCCATGTGGGTGCCAGTTCATATCCTGGCTCTTCCACTTAAAATCCAGTTCATGGTTAATGATCCAGAAAATGCAGTGGAAGATGGCCTAAGTCCCTGATTCTCACATGGACAGCTGAATTAATCTCTTAGGTTTGGTATGAACCAGCACTGGGCCACTGCAGATATCTTCAGAGTCTATCACCAGATAGAAAGCTTCCCCCACTCTAACACTGATTCTGTGAATCAGTGCTTCAGAACAAAAATGCATTAAGTGAAGTATAAATTGTTCATAAGGAGGCTACATTCTGCAAGTTATAACATCAGAATGCAAAATCGTTTTTATAAATTTTAGTTTCTAACCATTGAAAACTGAGAGAGTCTTAAGAGCTACTCCTGAGAAAACATGTTTCCTTGGACACTATTCTATCTCTTAATACTTTCAAAGCATTCTTCTCAGGTCTGAAGAGAATAATGTAGCACTTGGGGACAAAGATGCAGCCAAGGAGCCCCGCACTGGAGGCCAAGATGGAGAAGACCTCCACAGCCACCATGACCTTCCCTTGGTGCTCTGGTAGACAGGCAGGAAGGTCACCCAGACACTGCAGAACACCAGCATGCTGAATGTCAGTAATTTGGCTTCATTGAACTTGTCAGGCAGATTCCTGGCTAGGAAAGCCACAGTGATGCTGGCCAGGGCTAAGGAGAACAGGAAACCCAGGACACAGTAGAAGGCAGTGACTGAGCCCTTCTTGCACACCAGGATGATGTGGCCATGCTCAGAGTGAGCATCTGTGTTGATAAAGGAAGGAGAAGTCCCAAGCCAGATGGCACAGAGAGACAGTTGGATCAGGAAGCAGATGGGAATAATGGAGTTAGGTACCCCTGATATCAGCCAGTGTTTCATCCTTCTCCCTGGGGCAGTGACCTTGAAGGCCAGAAACACAGTGATAATTTTGGCCAGGACAGTGGAAACAGCCATGGTGAACACCAATCCTAATGTGGTCTGCTGGAGGACACTGGTGGTTGTGTTGGGACAACCAGTGAACAGCAAACAGAGTAAGCAGAAGATGAGAGCAATTAGCAGGATGTAGGTGAGACAACGATTGTTGGCCATGACTATGGGAGTGTCTCGGTGCTTCACAAAGACCCCAAGAACAACAGCGGTGAGGACAGAGAAGCACAGAGCTGTGCAGACCAGGGTCATCCCCAGGGGATCTTCAAAAGGTAGAAAGGTCACTTTTTTGTGGAAGCACTGTTCTCACTCTTTGTTGGCATACTGGTGATTTGGACACTTCACTAACTTGTCCATATCAGGTGAAAGACATATAGTAACATCATCCCACGTTCAGTTATTTCTGATTCACAAGGACCTTCTAGAATAACTGACAGAGTTGATTAGGCAACTTATCGTTTTCTCTTTTTGAAGAGATGATACAGAAATTACTTGCAATTAATTATGCCCATCTTCCTCATGTGAGACAGGCTGCTATTACTTCATCCCCCTATTTTATATTACATACTGTTGTGTATATTGTCTTTTTCTCCTAACAAAGCCCTAAGACCAATTCTTTGAACCTATTCATGATGCTTCAAACAATACATTAGTCTGTGTCATTTGTAACACCATAACTTCACTGTCCATGGTTTCTTGAGTTCAGGAAGTGATGATCTAGAGGATTCCATGCATGGTGAAGGCTACTCTGCCTTTGTACATGGCCGATTTTTGCTGCATCTTCTCTGTCGTTCCCCGTCTTCGTGGAGGAATGACACAGGACCCTGCGCTGTTCTTTTGTCTGCTCGGCCCTCCCCGGTTTTGCTGCTGGTTCTTCCTGGGTTGGCTACCATCCCTTCCACCTCCGTGGAAGGGCGGTTCCCCCTAGCCACTTTCCCCACTTCCGCAGGAGAGTGGCACACCGCCGGCCGGCTCTCTCGGGGGCTGCACAGGTGTTCCCTCAGATAGATGTTCCCCTTAGATGTTCCTGGTGCATGTTGTCTCTCTCCTCCTTTATAGTCCTCTTCCGCCAATCCCAACTCTGCTACCCACACGCCGAGTACGCTGCTCTCCTCCAATCAGGAGTAAGTCCTACAGTTTATTGGTTGAACTGGAGGCAGCTGTGTAGAAGCTGTTTCTCCCTTCTCAGCGCCATATTGTGGGAGAGCAGATGCATAGAATAAGTCCTAATTCTAGTAACTTAGTCTAGTCCGAGTTGCTCCCAGTTGCTCCCCACACTTCTCTTTCAACACTAGATAGCAGCGTCCCTCAACCGTTACTTTAATGGTGCGATTCGCTCCCTACTCTCATGGCCTAAAAGCTGCCCAAGGCTCACACTATTTGTAATGAAAGATTATTGATTGATTGAGATATTGATTTAATTCATTTGAATCACCATGTTACAGATAGAGGAAGAATGACATGGAGACAGTGGGAACTCTTCCATCTGCTGGTTCACACCATACATGGCCACAACAGCCAGAGATGAGCCAATCTATAGCCAGGAGTCAGGGGTTCCTTCCCAATCTCCCAAGTGGGTAAAGGGGCTCAAGCTCTTGGCCTGTCCTCCACTGGTTTTCCAGGCCATCAGCAGAGAGGTGGAACAGAAGAGGATCAAGGGCCAGAGCGTTGGCATGGTAGATTAACCCACTCTCTATGGCATCGGTATCAAATATAGGTGCTGGTTCCAGTATTAGCTGTTCTGCCTCCATTCCAGCTCTCTGCTATGGTCTGGGAAGCACTGAAAGATGGCCCAAGCACTTGGGTCCTTGCATCTGCCTGAGAGACCCAGAAGATGCTCCTGGCTTCAGATTTGCAGAGCTCCAGACATTGCGGCCATCTTCGGAATAAACCAGCATATGGAGACTGCTCTCTCTGTTTCTCTGCCTCCCTGTAACTCTGTTTTTCAAATGAATTAAAGAATAATTTTAAAAAAATAATATGCACAGAGCAGAGCCCCCTGAGGGCCTCTAGTACAAGTTGTAGTGTACAGCATTCTTGCTTCAACTTTGTTTCCAACCTTCTCACAATTTCCACATTTCTTAAGCAATCTTAATATACCCTTTAGGACACAAAAGCATTCTTTTTTGCATTTAATGGGTTGTTTTAGTTCTTTGTTTATAAATCACAGATCTCTGTTTATTTTATTAAATATTTTTCTGCAGTTATGCTAATTACTATCACTAGTAATTCATGGGCTAATAAACTGAATTAGATTTTGTGCACCAATTTGAAAAATAACTGTAGATCAATATCCCTGATGTACATAGACACAATAAATGTAGGCAAAATACTAGCCACTCGAATTCAACAACACATCAGAAAGATTATTCTCCTAGACCAAAGGGGATTTATTTCTCGTATGCAGGGATGGTTCCACATCCAAAAATCAATAAATGTGATATGCCACATTAACAAAGTGAAATCCAAAACCACATCATTATCTCCATAGATGCAGAGAAAGCCTTTGACAAACTCAGCACCCCTTTATGATGAAAACCTTAAGCAATTGGATAAAGAAGGAACACTCAACATAATCAAAGGAATTTATAACAAACCCACTTCCAATAACCTACTGAATGGGGAAAAATTGCATGCATACCTATTAAGAACTGTAACCAGACAAGGATGCCCACTCTCACCCTTGCTATTTAATATAGTCCTAAAAGTTTTAGCCAGAGCCATCAGGCAAGAAAAAGAAATCAAATGGATAGAAATAGGGAAGGAAGAATCCAAACTATCCCTATAAGGAACCCAAAATACTCCACAAAGAGATGACTGGAGTTCACAAAAGAGTTTGGTAAAATTGCAGAATATACAATCAACACACAAAATCAGTAGCCTTTGTATACACAAACAGCCCCATGGCTGAGAAAGAACTTCTAAGATCAATTCCATTTACAGTAACTACAAAAATTTAAATACCTTGGAATAAAAAAAGGACATTAAAGATGTCTATGATGAAAATTACAAAACATTAAAGAAAGAAATAGAAGAATGCATAAAAAATGGAAACAGATTTCATGTTAATGGATTGGAAGAATCAATATCATCAATATATCCATACTACTGAACGCAATTTATAGATTCCGTGCAAACCAATCAAAATACCATGCAACTGGAAATCATTATGTTTAGTGAAATTATCCAGTCACAAAAATATAAATATCATATGGTTTCTGAGTTGTGGTTATTAGTTGAATACCTAAAATGTAATCTATAGGGACAAAACTGACACTTTGTGTACCATCTTCTTGTGTACCTGAGAAGATCACCTGAATGAATGTGAGTTTTCTCTCTCCCCTTCTTACCTAATTTCATCTGTGGTAATTTTTAGAATACAGGGGTGTCCCAATATGAGCAGAAATTCTTGCTCTTGAGAGTACTCCTACAGTAGAGGTATCACTCTCCTTCAGCTGTAATGTGGGATGTCTTTGTCCAGTCCTGAAAGCCAGATGAGGGGACTCTTCCTGTCCTTATCTCACTGTGCATGACACTACAGAGGCAAAATCCCAGAGCCACACTGGGCAAAAGAGAGGGGCTCCAGCTGATGTCCTCAAATTCAGAGTCTGAAAGAAGAATCATGAAAATGCAGAACATTTGGATGTCATAATCACTCACTGGGGAGCCTCAAAGCACTGTAGATCAAAAGGCACTGTACCTGGTGAAGCTGAATGGCTGTAATCTATTTTATATGGAAATCTGAAAAGTATTTTCAAATAAATAATTACTATTGGTAGCAGTTCTAACTCCAAATAGGTCATATTCTCTGAATATTTTCTCCAGACCTGCATGCAACTAGTCTTGCAGGCCAAGGAAAAATATCATGCATTTCTACAGGCACTGACACAGAACTTCCTCAAGGTTAGACTACAGGTACCCCTTGTATTTCAAGTGTCCTGCATATTTGGTCATGATGAACTGTCTATTACATGTTGATGGCTTGTTCACACGCGATTTGTGCCTGACAGGAAGAGGCATCTTTGAATTCTGGGGCACAGGATTTTATGTTTCCAACATATCAAATTATAAACTGGCTTTTCAAGTATATTTTTATTATCTATGTTGCTTTCTGTGTGAGATAAGTTGAAAATTCTCCTTGCATGATTTTTTCACTTGTGAAGTACCTGTGTTCTTATCACAGTCTTTTCCTCCATTTAAGAACCGTGTTGGTTTCTCATGGTCATGGGATGATCTCATTTGAGGTTTTCATTTTCTTCTCCATGACTCAGCATTTATCTGGGATTCCAACCTTAAATTGCCCTAGTTTGATGGTGACCTACACACAAATCTCTCCTATTACAATGGCTCTTGGGCTATGACTGTTGTTGCTTCAGGCAAAAATTCTAGGGTTTTCTGCTCAAACACATTTTGCAAAGTAATCCAAATGATACTTTTTAAAAATACATTGATGTTTTGTGGTAGAAACTCTTATGTGTTTTTTTTTTTTGAAGACTGAAAAAGGTACTTCAAATCAAAGAACTTGAATTTTTAGTAAATTAAGAATGGAAATCCAAAAACACAAGGAAGCAGAATTGGGCAGAGGCTCCTACTCAATACATGTGGAGCTGAATGCCATGGCCACCCCCAGGTCTACTAGGTAAGACATTCCAGAGTGCATCCCAACAGTCTTCCTGTATCTGTAAGATATCAATGTGATTCTGAGGGTTGAAGAACAAGGAAAACAAACAAATTAACTCCTTCTTCAAATGCTGGAGTCTCAGTGAGGTAAGACTTCCTATTCCAGAATAAAAATATTCCACAATATACTGTGCAAGTTAAGATGTAAATTTCCAGCCCAAGGGAGACAAGGTACATTAGATTTATTTTACACTGCAGGATTACTAGGTTTCACCAAAATGGTGGGGAAGAAGCTAGAAGGATTCTCCCTACTCACGATTCCCCAGGGAACATTCCACTCACCCATCCCCACTCCTCTCCAGGTCTCACAACTTGGGATAGAACCTGGTAGGGCCTGTTGAGCTGCAGAGCAGTGAGGAGTTGACATGGGGCAGTGGCACAAACACACTTTGCTCCTCTGCAGCTCAGCCCTTGGGAGCAGCACACATAAAGCCCCATAGCCTCATATTCTGCACCAAAGAAGCAAGGCAGGTTGTGTCTTCTCACTTTTCATGCACATGACCCATATTCCTGTACAGGACATGGTTCCTGCCTCTGTCCTCTCATGGGAAACCTGTGCTCACAGTGCTGAGGCTCCTGACTTTGTGTGAAGATCAATGTGGGGGCACTCATTATGGCTGATGTGTAGGTCTCTGTGAACCTCAGAAGTCATTATGGAGGAGCTGACCTGAGAGGTTCCACAATAAGGAGCCCTTGGACCCATCCTCAACCCCCTTAGGTGCATTCACTGCAGTCTTGCAGGCATGTTGAAATCCACCCTTTGCCTCAGGCACCCTCTAATGCCTGAGAGCAGTATTGACCATGACTGAAAGGAAGAAAGACCTGGGCTTAAGAGCAGTAGACAGCTCCAAGTCAAGAGTGGGTGAACTGAAACATTGAAGAATAATGGAAGGGATCTCCATGGGAGCACAAGGTGGCCCTGCAGAAATAAAATTCAATGCCAATATGTTTCTAGCTAATCAAATAAACAAGCCTATCAATACATAAGTAGATAAAACTCTCCATTTTCCTGTTTATCTATTTGTGAACTTAATTCAGTCACATATCCTCTCATTTTAACACAAGCACTTGTACATCTGCCTCAAAGGAAGCAACTGGCCCCAGCTTTCAAATGTTTCATCCTCTCACTCACTCACCTGTACAGTACAAGCATATTTCAGGATGCCCTTACATCAGGAGGAATACTGTTGAACACATTCACTGTATTGAACAACCTCCTAATTCTTTGTGTCCTGGAGCCATGGCCCGGATCTTACCTGTTTCAGGGAATGTCTTCCCAGTGTCTGCTTACATGAGCTCACATGAAATTTCCAAAATTCACTGGAACCCTACGCCACCACTCACACTTTCCTTTATACAATCTTGACCACCAATATCTTACTTCTCAGTTCTGTTTGAATGCTTCATCTTATGTATGTACTGCAGCTTTACAATCTCTGTGTCACACAATGGAACACCTTTTTATCACCTCAGAATGCATTTCCTTCATACCATACAGGTTGATAAGTGCTTCGTTGGTAGCATTCACCTTCATCATTCATTTCCTATAAAAGATGTGAGAAAGAGTCAGAAATTTCTCCATGTTGAAAACCTTCCAAAACCTATTTGCCTATTGTCAACATGCATGCATGAAGCACACACACACAATGTAGATTTGTTTTCAATCTGTCACATTAAAAGCCGTGTTCTATGTCATTATGAAGCCAGACACACAGGTAATAAAAGGAAAATAAGCTAATGGGGTTACATCAAACTAAGGAGCTTTTGAACAGCAAAGGAAACAGCAACATGAAGAAACAACTGATAGAAGGGGAGAAAATATCTGCAAACTAGTCAGCTAATAAAGGATTAGTATGTAGGAGTAATAAGGACCCCATGAAACTCAGTATACACAAAACAATCAATCCAGTGAAGAAATGGGTAAAGGACCTAAATAGGCATTTTTCAAAGGATGAATTACAAAAGGCAAATAGATGACATCAACATTGTAGTGTAGCAGGTTAAACCTCTGCCTGTGATGCTAGCATCCCATATGCACACAGGTTGGAGACTGAGCTGCTTCACTTCTGAACCAGCTCTCTGCTAATGTACCTGGGAAAGCAATAGAAGATCACCCAAGTCCTTGGTCCCCTGCACCCACGTGTGAGACCCAGAAGAAGCTCTAAACTTCTTAGCTTGAGCTAGGAAGTTTATGAACAGCAAAGGAAACACTCGACAAAGAGAAAAGGAATCAGGCTGAATGGTAGAAAATATTTACAAACTATCCTCCTGATAACCAATTAAGACATAAAACATATAAGGAGCTCAAGAAACTGAACCAGGCCGGCACCGCAGCTCAATAGGCTAATCCTCCACCTAGCAGCACCGGACCACAGGGTTCTAGTCCAGGTTGTGGCGCCAGATTCTTTCGAAGTTGCCCCTCTTCCAGGCCAGCTCTCTGCTGTGGCCCAGGAAGGCAGTGGAGGATGACCCAAGTGCTTAGGCCCTGCACCCGCATGGGAGACCAGGAGAAGCACCTGGCTCCTGCCTTCAGATTAGCACAGTGTGCCGGCCACGGCACGCCAGCCGTGCTGGCCGTTGGAGGGTGAACCAACGGCAAAAGGAAGACCTTTCTCTCTGTCTCTCTCACTATCCACTCTGCCTGTCAAAAAAAAAAAAAATGAAAGAAAGAAAAAAAAAAAAGAAACTGAACCACAACAAAACAAATAACCCAGTGAATAAATGGGCAAAGGAAATGAAAAGGCATTTTTCAAATGATGAAATACAACAGACACATGGACAAATGACCATCATGGAAATGCAGATAAAATTTCATGTGAGCTCATGGAAGCAAATATTGTGAAGCTGTCCTCAAATCAGGTTTAAAGGAGGCATCCCATGGAGCTGTACTCAATGAAACAAGCAATTTTTTATCACCTAAGTTAGAATGGCTATCAACCAAAACTTAAAAGGAAAAAGAAAAAGTGCTTGTGAATATGTGGGAGAAAAGGTACCTAGTCCACTGTTGGTGGGAATGTATACTAGTACAGCCATTGTGGAAGACAGTATGGGGATTCCTCAAAAATCTGAAAATAGATCTACCATTTGACCCAGTCATTGCACCCTTGGAAATTTATCCAAAGGAAATTAAATCAGCATATGAAAGGGTCATCTGTACCCCCTATTTTAATGTATATGAGTGAAACTGAAAGCTTCACATTTGATAATTTTTTAATAATCCTTATCTACTTTTGTGCAACAGTGGTCTTTGTATTTTTCTTGTTGAATTGTTAATTAGTGCAGAATTAAACTGATGAGCATGAAGTGAATTGAATGTATGGGGTTCAGTGTTGTGTGGCCACCAGCATCACATATGGGTTCTGGTTTATGTCCTGTGTGCAACAACTGCTAAAGGCCTGGGAAAACCAGCAAAGATTAGCTCAAATGTTTGGACTGTGATAGCCCATGTGGGGGACCTGGATGAAACTCCTGGCTCCTGCATTTGGCATGGCCCAGCCTGGCCATCGTGGCCATCGGGGAAATGACCCATTAAATGGCAGATCTCTCTTTCTCTCTCTCTTCCTAACTCTTGCTTTAAAAAAATAAATAATATTGAAAGGAAAAAGGCAGGAGGAAGGAGGGAGGGAAAGCAGGAGTCAGTGAAAGTGGGAAGAATCATTGCAGGTTTAAAATTGTATATATGAACTACGTGAAATCTGTTCTCTTTATGAAATAAATATGTTTAAAAAGAGGTTATTTTAATGCTAGTACCAGTACAACTTCTATGAAGGGGTGGGCCAGCTCTGGTTTAATAAACCCCTAAACATCAACTCATGTGTGTCCTTTCTCACTATATACTCCACTTGTTTCTTTCCTCACACAATTGTGAAGAACAAGTATAGTTCAGGACATACTTATATCAGGGAGGAATGCACTTGAAACATGCATTGTATGGAACAACTCTGATTCTATGCATTGAATACAGCTCCACGGGATGCCTCCTTTAAACCTGATTTGAGGACAGCTTCCCAATATTTGCTTACATGAGCTCACATGAAATCTTTCAAAACATATTCTACACTCTGCTGCACCCACATACTTCTCTTTATTAACCTTCTACCCTGATATCTCACCCATAAGTCTTGTCTTTGGGGACTATAATGTAGCCTTCTGTGTGACATAAGCCTGGTGTCATGTTAGCCTCTATGTTGTAGAGCTGCCCACCTTGGGTCCCACCACAGAATACCTTTCCCTCATACCACACAGGTGGGACCTGCTTTATTGCTGATACTCACATGCATCAATAATGGGCTATAAATGATTTGCAGAAGTTACCTTATCTTCAAGTTAGGTACCCATATCCCAAAACCCCTCTGCCTACTGTCAACATGAGCACACATACATGCATGCACACATGCATGTGCACACACACACACACATACACAAACACACGCAAATCTAGACTGTTTCCCTTCTGTCAAAACATTGATATCCATTTTATAATGATCTTATTATGCAACAATATAGAGAGCATGATCTTTTCCTGTTCATATTCTCATTATTATTAGTTTTACTAATATCTTATTGAGAAAGTCAGAATGGTTATGCAGCTGGCTTGAAACCTTCCTTTCTTGGCCTAGGCTTTTATGTAAGCAGGCTCTTCGAATGTATGATATGGGGGTGGACATCCGTGAAGTCACTCTAGATTTGTAGTGGTTAACTCAATAGTTTCTACCTCTCGCTTTGAGGCAAAGGCATCCCAGATTATGAAAATTATTACAATTACAGCAGTGAGGGAGATGAAGGAGCCCATTGATGAAACAGTGTTTCACATTCTATAGGCATCTGGGTAATATGAATATCATCGGGGCATGCCAGAGAGTCCAAGGAAGTGTTGAGGGAAGAAAGTTAAGTTCACTCCTACAAATATTATAGTGAAGTGGATTTTGGCCCAAGTAGGGTCCAGAGTGTAGCCTGAGAACAGAGGGAATCAATGAGTGAATCACCCCCCCCCCCCAAAATGGGAAATACAGCTCCTGTGGATAAGACATGGTGGAAGTGGGCTACCACTTTGGAGAACAATATCTAGGGAAGAGTTGGCTAGTACAATTCCTGTAAGGCCACCTACTGTAAATAAGAAAATAAACCCCAGAGCTCAAAATATGGCTGGGGATCACTTAATATTTCCACCATGTAGGGTTGCTAATCAAATAAATACCTTTACTCCCATAGGAATGGCAATAATTATAGTAGCTGATGTGAAATAGGCTTGTGTATCCACATCCATTCCTACTGTGAATATGTGGTGAACTCAAACGATAAACCCAAGGAAACCAATTGATATCATAGCCCACACTATTCCCATGTAGCCAAATGGTTCTTTTTTGCCAGAAAAATATGTTACAATATGAGAAATTATTCCAAATCCTGGAAGGATAAGAATATATACTTCAGGGTGTCTGAAGAATCAAAATAAGTGTTGATAGAGGATAGGGTCTCCTCCTCCTACAGGGTCAAAAAACGTTGTGTGTAGATTTTGGTCCATTAAGAGTATTGTAATGCCAGCGGCTAGAACTGGCAGGGAAAGAAGAAGAATGGCTGTTATGACAACAGATCATACGAATAAGGGGGTTTGATGCTGAGATATAGCAGGGGGTTTTAGATTGATGATAGTTGCAATAAAATTAATGGCCCCTAGAGTAGAGGACACCCCAGCCAAGTGAAGAGAGAACATAGTTAGATCATCCGAGGCTCCTGCATGGGCTGTTACCCACTAGTGGTGGGTAAACAGTTCAGTCAGTACCTGCACCGGCTTCTACTATTGATGAAGCTAACAGAAGAAGAAAGGATGGTGGGAGGAATCAAAAGCTTATATTGTTTATACGGGGGAAAGCTATATCGAGTTATTAGTGGGACTAACCCGTTTCTGAAATAGGTATCACTATGAAGAAAATTATTACAAAGGCATGTGCAGTGATGATTACATGATAAATTTGGTCGTCTCTAAGTAAAGTTCCTGGTTGGCCTAATTCTGCTCAAATTAACAGACTAAAGGCTGTTCTTACCATTCCAGCTCAGGCTCCAAATAGGAGATAGAGAGTTCCGATGTCTTTATGGTTGGTAGAGAATAATCATCGGTTAATAAACAGAAGCATTGGTAAAATGGCTGAGTAAGCATTAGACTGTAAATCTAAAGACAGAGGTTGAGCCCTCTTTACCAAGCACTGAGGTGAAATTTTCATGTTGAATTGCAAATTCAAAGAAGCAGCTTCTATTCTGCCGGGGCTTCTCCCGCCTTTTTTTTTTTTTTTTCCTTATGGCAGGAGAAGGAGATTGAAGCCAGTTGACTAGGGTATTTAGCTGTTAACTAAAATTTCATGGGGTTGGATCCCACCAATCTAGGGGGACTTAGCTTAATTAAAGCACCTGATTTGCATTCAGAAGATGTGAAGTTAATTTGCAGTCTTTAAGCAGGAGTTAAATATAATTTACTTGCTTAGAGCTTTGAAGGCTCTGGGTCTGTGTAACATAAAACCCTTCTAAGTTTAGCTTAGTACTGAAAATATTGGTGTGAGGGGAAGAAATATTGTTGATAAAATGATTAGTGGGGCTATAAATAGTATGTGTTTCATTGATTTGAATTGCCATTTTGTTTTTAAGTTGTTGGTTGTTGGGAATATTGTCAGTGAGGAAGAGTAGATGAGGCGTAAATAGAAGTATAAATTTAGAAGTGCTAATATAGCCATTGTGGTGGGTATGATGATATTGCCATTTTTTGTTAGCTCTATTCACTTAGGGATAAAGCCTGTTAGTGGGGGTAGGCCTCCTAGTGATATTAAGGTAATTAGGATGGCTGAAACTATTAGTGGGGTTTTATTTCATATTTGTGATAGTGAAAGGGTAGTTGTGCTTGTGTGATGTATAAATATTATGAATATGGGAATTTTAATAGAATATAAGTAATTAGATTTAGAATTATAGTATTTGGATTAAATGTAATAATGGCTACCATTCATCCCATGTGGGCAATTGAGGAGTAGGCTAAGATTTTGTGGAGCTGGGTTTGGTTAAGCCCTCCTCAGCCACCAACTATAATTCATAGGATGGCTACTAACATTGTTATGGTTGAGTCGATTGATGGTGAGATTTGGTAAAGGACAGATAGGGGTGCTAGTTTTTGTTATGTAAGAAGAATGAGTCCTGATTTTTTTTTGTTTTTTTTTTGTTTTGTTTTTTTTTTAGATTTCATATATATATATTTTTAACTTTTATTTAGTAAATATAGATTTCCAAAGTACAGCTTATGGATTACAATGGCTTTTACCCCCAAAACTTCCCTCCCACCTGCAACCCCCCCATCTCCTGCTCCCTCTCTCATTCCATTCACATCAAGATTCATTTTCAATTATCTTTATATACAGAAGATCGATTTATTAGATTTACATTTATTTAAAATACAAAGTGGTGAAATGAAGGGCTGGCATTATGGTGTCATGGGGAAGGCTGCTGCCTGAGATGCCAGCATTCCATATGGGCACTAGTTCTTGAACCAGCTTACTCAACATCCAATCTAACTCCCCACTAATGGCCTGGGAAGATCAGCAGAAGATGGCCCAAGTGCTTAGGGGGACCCCTTGGGTTACTTCTGGGACTCAGAAGTGAAAGGGAGCTATTCCTAATTTAATGATTAATGCTAATATAATTAAGATTGGGGTAAAGTGATTTTGTGGATTATTGTTCATTGGCCAGAGTCAAGAATGTTAAGTGTGATTACTATTATTAAGATTATTGATGCTGTGGCTTGTGTTAAGAAATACTTAGTTGCACCTTCTGTTGATTGTGGTGTGGCTTTGTTAATTAAAATTGGAATAATGGCTAATATATTTATTTCTAGGCCAATTCATATGGTTAATCAGGGGGAGCTAAATACTGTAATTATTGTGCCTAGGAACAGGGTGACTCGAATAATAGTTAGGACTAGGGGGTTAATTAGTATGGGAAGGATATAAACCAACATTTTCGGGGTGTGGGCCTGATAGCTTATTTAGCTGACCTTACTATAGAATTTGGTGTATCAGGTAGCATGAAGAATTTTGAGTTCTTAGGTGTAGGTTCAAGGCCTATAGTTCTAGAAATAAGAGGGCTTAAACTTAACTCTATTATTTACTCTATTAAAGTAACTCTTTTGTCAGACATATTTCTATATGTGAGGGGGAATGCTTGAAAGTATAATGGGTATGGAGATGTGTCATATGCATAGAGCTATCGTAAGAGGTAGGAAACTTTTTCATAGGAGTTGTATGAGTTGCTCATAATGAAATTGAGGGTAGGATGCTCAAATTCATAGGAATGACACTGTTAGTAGGAGGATTTTTACAGCAAAATTAATTGTAAACATTTCTGGATTAGTGTGGCTGTGAAATGAGCCTAAAAATAGGATGTCTCTGAGAGCATTTATTATAATAATATTAGTATACTCAGCTAGAAAGAATAGAGCAAATGGGCCACCTGCATACTCTACATTGTTCCAGGCTACTGGCTTCAGCCAGGCTTGGCCCTAGTTGTTGTACTTTGGGGGAGAAAACTGGCAGCTGGAACTCTCTCTGTCTCTTTCTCTACCTCATTGTTGATTGGTGTTTCAAGGAAATGTAAACAAATAGGCATTAAAAAAACATTCTGTCTTCTGTAATCCCTAGTGGCATATATTTTGTGCACTGTTTTACTGAAAATACCTCCTGTCATGACCTTACTTTGTGACTGAGGGTCCCATTCCATTCTCTGTCCCATTACAGCTCTGAACTCACCTGACCCAGCACCTCAGATTTGACTCTGCCACTGGGCCACTTCTGGATACCACCAGAACAGGGCTTGGGTTGTGTGGCAGAAGCAGGAAGTAGTTACCTGCTGACAAGACCTCATGTAAGCCAATCTGCTGAAAAAGATTTTGGAGGTGTATACACACACACGCACAAACACACACACATCAGTGTGTTGCATTTTGATATAGCAGTGTCAAAATTTAGGACCTCAATAGCAACCAAGTGCTACAGATTGCATAGCATGATACTCCTGTTGGAAGCAAACATTTCATCAAAGCCCCAGTCTACAGTTGTGTGATGTGTGATGACCAATTGCTTGGATGAGACTCAAGTTTTGGGATGCCTGTTTATCAAATCCTATGATGATGTTGCCACACTCTGAAGAGATTTCCTGTACAGATTTGATACAGTATGACCATGGTAGCAACTGTGGAGACAGGCTGACTATCAGTAAGAGAATCAACCTTCTGAATTCAGGGGACTTGAAAACTCCACTGAAACATCAGCCTTGACATGTGCCTACTTTTATAAACAAACAGAACAAGCCAACTGGTTTTGCCCTGGGAACTATTGCAAGGAGAGTTGCTAATCATTATATCAATATTGTAAATCCAGCCAAAGATAACTGCATATCTAAATGTCATCTATCCAATGGAATCAGCACTTCAGTGCCTCAGGTTCTCTGTGGAGTAAATGGAATTTCAATCCACCTGAGTTTTGGCACCCTTGCAACTGTGGGGCCTGTTTTGTCAGATCTGGGACAAAGATGCCAGAAGAAAACTAAAAGCTTCAGGACAGCTCAATCACAGGACAACTTGCTGACTCAATAACAATAGAAACAGATTGCCTATCCTTGCAGCTATGACTTGTCCAAGGGACATGTGGTTTTTAATCCCTCAAAGAAAGACTGCATTTTCCTGAATAAGGGAGCAGAAGAGTATAGCTTATAGGTCAGAGGCATCAGAATTGTCCAGAATTTTTCACACCTCTCTGCACACATTTGAGTACCATGATTGGACAGCTTAATGGATGGAAATGGAGTTTATCCTGGGAGATAACGATGTCATTGTTCACCAGCCAAACAGTGACTCCTTCTCTCCATTGCACACCCGCTACAGGGATTTTCTGAAGTTCCAAGGAGATGGAAATTACTATAAAAGTTATATTTCTATGGGCAATGCCAGAGACTGTGTCATGCTTATTCAACAACATGTATATTCAAGATTATTGGAAAACCGTCTATGGACCCTGTACTTTGTTATAAAACATTTGGGAATTAAAAGAAACAACAAAGTTTGAGCACAACCAGATCAAGTCAACTACAACTACTACCACCTTCCAACTCCAACACCCTCACCAAACCAACAACAAACAAAAACCACACAGGTCCCCATCTACCTACAGTGGAATCTTCATGCCCTGTAGGTGAGTTCTCAGGGTCCCCATTTCTTTCACTGACTTTAACTCAGGGCAACTCAACAAAACTTACCCTCCTGGGGAACAGAGGGGATGAATCTCCCTAATTCTTCTCTCCATTGTGGTCCTGCAATTTGATCTGCTCTAGCCATGTTGTAAGGTAAAGGCTAATGGAAGCACATTGATCAGGTGGTAGAGGATCTAACTGCCTGTTCAGGGAATAGGAAATAGTTAAAAGTACTCTAGTATATTAAGAGGAACCAAGTGGGGTGAAGGCAAAGTACTTTAGTCACATAACCAGGATTTGATCATGGAAAAGGGGCCTGTAATGAACCAAATAGTATTTCAGGCTGAGGGGTGATATGCCATTGTGCCACACCATATACCCACCTTCCAGTTTCTGGGAGTCCAGTCTTCACAACTGTGAGCTTCACCAAAACCATCGCAGTGGGAAGCAAACTTCCTTCCAGGATTATATTTGTGAACCAGTAGGTATGGATAGGGTGACTGGATCACAAGTGGGTGGGGGTCTGTTGGGGTAGAGAAGACTAGTAAGTAGATTTGTTAGGAGGAGTTGGGGATAACATAGAGGCGTAACAGGTAGGATAACACAGGGCAATTAGCAGGTTAGGTATTATAGGAACAGAGTCTTGAAGAGCTGGGCATGGAGTAATTGAGGTCAGGTACTGGGAAGGAGTTTCATTTGTCAGGGAAGGAGAACTGGGAGGAGGGTAGATTAGAGGATTATAATTTGATGGGCCTGAGGCATGGCAAGACTGAGGTGAGAGATCATATGAAGCTAAGGACAGTGTGGAAGATCAGGCTGCTGTGGGAAGCAAGTGGGCAGACAGGATGTAGTCACAGAAGGTTGAAGTTGCTATGTAGAAATGAGAGGAAGGAGGTGGGGGAAGAGGGAGGTAGAGGAAGAGGAGGGTGAGGCTAGGGAGAAGGGCGAGAAGAACAGTGAGGAGGGAAGGAAGGACTAGAAGCAAGGTCAGGCTGGGATGGGCAAGCAGAAGACAGGTGAGGCAAGCATTGAGGTACAGAGCAAAGGTGAGGATGGCGAGGAGGGTGAGAAGCAGGAGCAGCATGAGGCTGAGATGGAGGATAAGGAGGAGGGTGAGGCTGGAATGACATACCAGAAGGAAGGACAGGCTAGGGTGCAGGGACAGAAGGAACTTGAGGCTGGAGTTGAACAGAAAGAGGAGATGGCTGATAAAGAGAAAGAAAAGGAGGGTGATGCTTGGAAGGAGGGCCAGGAGGAGGGTGAGGCTGGAGCAGAGGATCAGAAAGAGGCTGCAGTGGAGAGGGAAGACCAGAATAAGGGTGAAGCTGGTGTAGAGGAAAAGGACAGTGGACAGGATGGCAGAGAGAAGGAAAAGGAGGGTGAAGAGGAGGGTCAGAAGGAGGGTGGTGTTGAGTCTGGGAGAGAGGATCAGGAGGAGGGTGAGCCTTGGGGGCAGGATGAGAAGACAGGCGAGGGTGGCACAGAGAAGCAGGAGGACACTGAGAGTGGGGTGGGAGACCAGGTGGAGGGCAAGGTTGGTGTACAGGTGAAATGAGCGGCTGGCACCATGTTGACTGGACAGAAGGATGGTTGCATTGTGGAGAAAGACTGGAGGAAAGGCCAGGCTTGTGGAGAGCAGTGACAGGAAGGTGGTGTCTTCATAAAAGGGTAGGAGACGGGTGAGGCTTTTGTGCAAGAAGTGTTAGAAAGCATTTCTGGAGATAATGGCCACAAGGAAAAGGAAGGCTGAGAGGAACATCTGGAGGAGGCTGGGACTTGTGTTTAGATGCAAGAGGGCGAGGCTTGTGCTTGGGAGCAGGGGGTGGGTGGGGATTCTGTTCAGAGACAGAAGAAGGGCAAGGTTGGTGTTTAGGATGAGAAGGGGGATGAGGTTTGAGTGAGGAATTCATAGTAGGATGAGCCTTATGTGGAAGCCCAGGATTGTGAGCAGGAAGTGCAGGAGCAGGAGCAGGACCTGGCTGGGGTGCAGGATGATCAGAGGGAGAGTAGGGCCAGTATGGAGGAGCAGGAGGAGGAAAAGGCTCAAATACTGAACCCAGAGGAGGGTCCAGGGGGAGAAAAAGAAAGTTGGATATGGGGAGGGCTCTAGGAGGACGGTGAGTCCAAGATGCAGGATCTGGGTTTTTTGCCTGGTGTGAAGGGACAGAAGGAAAGTAACAATGGTATGGCTGACTTAGATAGTTGGGCTGGAGTCGAGGGCCCGGAGGAGGATGAGGCCAGTATGGAAAAGCAGGATGGTAAGGCTCAAACACAGAGCTAGTAGGGTCAGGCTGGGGTGGAGGACCAGACACATGGGCCGGGCTACAGGATCAGGAGGGTCAGGCTGGAGGGAAGATAAGGAATAAAGGGGAAGATGGCATTGGGAGGCAAGAATTATTGAGGCTTACCTGTCATGTTTTTAGGAGAGGCTCCTAGCAATTAGAACCAGTGACTGGTAAGGGTCCAGGACTACAGCTGCTTTTACAGGCCAGCCTGTGTCACAGTGTCCCTTATGACATAAACATGCCCCACCCACCTGGGCAGTGAGTAGCCCCACCCATCAGGGAAATGGTTCCATGGTGTAGGTTCAAGAGTAATCAGGGGAAATAGGACAGAGAAGAAATGGCTCTATATGATATAGTCCTTTTTCTTGGGGTAACATGTACCTTGGCCTATCATAGGCAGAGTGATGAAAGGCCATGGATACCATTAGAATGTTGGCACCTAGAACTGAGGTGTGATGTAGAAATCAGGAGATGTGAGAATACACCAGTTCCCCAGTTCAGCTAACTCATTCTCTTTTATTTTTTTAAAAGATTTTATTTATTTATTTGAGAGGTAGAATTATAGACAATGAGAGGGAGAGACAGAGAGAAAGGTCTTCCTTCCATTGGTTCACTCCCCAAATTGCTGCAATGGCCAGAGCTATGCCAATCTGAAGCCAGGAGCAAGGAGCCAGGACCTTCTTCCAGGTCTCCCACTGGGTACAGGGGCCCAAGGACTTGGGCCATCTTCCAATGATTTCCCAGGCCATAGCAGAGAGCTTGATTGGAAGAGGAGCAGCCAGGACAGTAACTGGCACCCATATGGGATGCCGTCAGCTCATGCAGATGATTAACCTACTGCACCACGGTGCTGGCTCCAAGCTAACTCATTTTCTAAAGCCCTTGGCGTCACTTATATCTCTGCATAAATATGAGGGAAGCAAAGTTGCTCTGCCCCTTTCATTAGTGTGGAGAGAGGGAGACGCCAGAGAGGGAATTCTCCTGGGCTGATTATTGGTTATAAGCAGTGGGATGAGGACTTGGGCCAAAAAAGGAGATGTATAGGAGTGCTCCCAAAAATCCAATCCTTATCATTGCTCCCAAAAATCCAATCCAATCCTTAACTCCTTATCAAAATCAGGAGGACAAGGTTAGGAAATAAGAGAAAGATGGGGATGATAGCAAAATGTGGAGGGGTCCCTTCACTTCCATCTCACTCAATGTGGGCAGAAGGACTAGCATCTAACACATTCTGCTTCAGAGCACAACTTAATAAATATAAATTTCATAAGTACAACTTTGGATTGTAGCAAATGGTTCTTCCCCACATACCCACACTCCCACCTCCAAAACCATTGCACCTCCACTCCCTCTCCCATCACATGCTAGATTCATTTTCAATTATCGTTATATACAGAAGATCAACTTAGTACATACTAAGTAAAGATTTTAACAGTTTGCACCCACACAGACACACAAAGTATAAAGTATCATTTGAAGACTAGTTCTACAGTTAATTCTCATAGTACAACTCATTAAGGACAGAGGTCCTTCATGGGGAGCAAGTGCACAGTGAATCCTGTTGCTGATTTAACAATTGACACTCTTGTTTATGAGGTCAGTGATCACCTGAGGCTCTTGGTATGAACTGCCAAGGCTATGGAAGCCTCTTGAGTCCACAAACGCAGACATCATTTAGACCAGGACATAATCAAAGTGGAAGTTCTCTCATCCCTTCAGGGAAAGGTACCTCCTTCTTTGATGGTCCCTTCTTTCCATTGGGTTCTCCCTCACAGAGATCTTTCATGTAGCTCATTTTTTGTCACAGTGTCTTTGCTTTCCATGCCTGAAATGCTCAGAGCACAACTTTTCTGCAGTGTAGTTTTCAGCCCTTGCCACTCTGCATTTCCTCTTCCTGGGGCCCAGAAACCTAGGGCCATAACTGGTAGGAAGGCACACATTACTTACTACGCATACTAGGCACGCACATCTGAGTGTGTGTACTATTGAGTCCACTACCTGAGATGGGTAACCCCATGTTGGTTGACCTTTGGTGTTTTTTTTTTTTTTTGTCAGTGGCTTCTTGACTCCCTGAAGTCCCCTTTTCCACACAGAATATTTACAAACCAGGATGGGTGTAGCAACTTTGCCACTAAACACGAGGCCAGGGAGTGGGAACACTGCTTAGATGCAGGTCAACACAGGGAGGGGTTCCTGGGGAAGGCCCAGGGCTGGTGGGGCCTAGGCAGGTCCATGGCTGCCTCAGGCCAGGTTGGTCATGGGGAAACCTGGCTGCTTGCTGTCCAGGAGCAGGAGGATGTCTGCACTCTCTGATTAAGCCTGCAGCCTCTGATGGTTGTGCCTCTGTCTCTGCACCTCCTCCTCCAGGGCAGCCCTGCCAGCCTTCTTCTGTGAGTTCTCCTGTAGCTTCCTGAGCATTGTCTCTAGGTGCAACATCTTCTCTGACAGCCTCCCAGGCTCTTGCTCAGCACTGGGCTTTGGGGTTCCCTCAAGGACTCTGCTCTCTGGGATGGACTGTCCCTCCAGAGACAGTGACTCCACAATGGAGCAGCAAGTAGAGGTGATCTCTGAGACACACTTCCACTCATCCCTCACTATTTTGCTGCCTGTTTCCAACATGATCTTGCTGATGGAGTTCCTCAGGGACAAGGTTTGTGGCATGAAGGAGGACCTCACCTCAGGGGCTGGATCACCTGTGTCCTGGCCACCAAAGCCAAGCTGTCAGGTGCCAACAAGGAGACATTCTCTATCCAAGATGTGCCAGGCAGCTCTGGTGGCCAATAAGATAAAGGTATACACACTTCATGCATTTCATATACACAAATTTAGAAACATAGTGATTCTTCCCCCCTGTACTCCCACCCTTCTTCCTCCGACCTCTACTATTCCCATTCTTATTATGTTTTGATAATAATCTTTCCAAGTGGAACTGCATGATCTCCCACTGTGGTTTTCTAAAAAAAATATTTAAATATTTGAGATTCTTATGATGGTGGAATAGAGAAAGGACATACCGCTTTGTGCTAGGAAGAAACAGTAGCAAAAAAGTGGAGTAAAGGGCATTCACACAAGAAGAGTTGGAGAGAAACCTGCAGGGGAAATTCTACAGCAGGAAGAGGGATGCCATGGATCCACATGGAAGGTGCAGATGCATCAAGGATATGACCCCTGCAGATAAGAGCTGGAGGAAGCAATAGCTTTAGAGAGCAAGGCAGAGCAGACTGTGGGTATCCATGCCATAGGTGATACAGCTGGAGTGACATCTTGGTGTGAATGTGGCTTGGAGTTCAAACAAGGACAGTGTACCCCCCCCTTAACACAGCAAAAATGGGCACATTTATCTCTCCCTATCCCCCAACAATGGCACCTGGCAACCAGCTGGGAGAGGGCACCATATTGACAGAAGTAGTGGCTGTATAACCTTGGGTACACTCATGTGGCAATGGATGGGGAAAAGCCACTATTCTGAAATCAGTAGCAGCTGTGGTGACTCTTGTGTGTGATAAGCAACACGCAGGGAAAGTTGCCATTTTCAAATGAGTAATGACTGTATTGTCTCTTGTGCATACGTGTGATCCAGGGATTTTAGTAGAGGGAAAAATCTACATTTCCCATTGATTTTCAGTCTAGCTGGGAGGACTGAGAGGTATTGGGTACTCAGGTGGGACTGTGAGGTGTTCCCAGACTCTCTACCTACCAGAGGCTCAGGGCTCAAAGTGCCAAGGTGCAGCATGATCAAACCCTCCTTCCTGTTGAAAAGAGGAGATCTACTGCAATCCACTGAGCTCTTGCCACACGTTGTGCACTGACAGAGCTCTGTGACACCACCCAAAATATGCCACTAGGTATTGACTGAAGGAACAGACACTCAACTAAAACACAGATGCATAGTTCAAAGACAAAATCCATCAGAGGTGAAAACTGAGTAATTTTGACCATCGGCGGTTCCAAGCTGGCAGAATAGGGAGGGAACTTACTTATCTAGTCCAGGAGAAGATAGTTTAATAAAAGTGGAGATAATGTAGTCTCAGGGAAGAATTAGGGGGAAAACAGCAGAGGAAGCTCTTCTGAAATTAGAGAGACATGGTAGACCTATGTGGAGGGCATGTGTGTCCACAGCTCAGGACACCAGCAGGCGAGAGCCTCCACACTAGCACTGCAAAGTGAGGTGAGATGAGTCCACAGTAGCCTGAGACACTGGCAGAAATGTGGTAGGAAGAGACTAGAGGGAACAAAGCCTGAAGCCCTGTGAGAAAAAGAACACCAGCCTTACTAGAGGAGAGAAAAAATAAAAGGGCACAGACATGTATCTCTCTCCAATCACATTACAAAGGCATATGAGCCAATAGAATGGGAACCATTTTGGACATACATAATGGCTGCACCAGCTCTTGTCTGTGCCTGGAAATCAGCTGAGCAAAAACACACCTCCAGTGGGGAGTAATAACAGGAGACTAAGGCCTACTGAATGTCTGGATCTTCTAAACAAAGACTGCAAAAACAAACAAACAAACAAAAAAAAAACCTGTGATTACGTGGGAGAACTTATGCTGTGGCTGAGACTTGGAGCAGTCTCTGTGGGAGGCACCACAAGCTTGGGTGGCCCTGGCTACCTGGTGAGAGACATTGCAGAGGAATCTGAACTTACACTGAGGACTGAACAGATCATTTATATGGTCATTAGGACAGAGCAGAAGAATATTATACCAACTGGGGATAGTGCTCAGGCACTGGTCACCATCAAGGATAACAACTCAGCTGAGGAGAATTACTTCCCTTCTGATTATAAAAAAAAGATTAACCATGCCACATCTGAGTGTATCATCTTAGGCACACCATAACCATGAAGAACTGAACAAAGCTCTCTGGCCACACTCACCACAAGCCTCTAGAGATTCAGTGAAGACATACAGTCCACTTCTCTCCAGAGTCATAGTACAATGAGAAAAGCCACCACAGTGAAAATAACAAAAGAAGAAGCCAATGAATGTCTCCACAAATGCTGAACAAAATCCATGATCCAAAAACAAGAAAAAAGAATACAACATGATTCTCCAAAAGAACATGACACTTAAGTACAAGATTATGAAGATGATGAGAGAGAAGAAATACAAGATATGGATTTCAAAAAATTTAAGATAAGAATACTTAGAAGTAATCAAATGCTAACACACGATATACTGAAATCCATGTAGTACATGAAAGAAAATCTCTCTCATTAAAACAAAATGTTAAGGAATAAATAAAAAGAAATGAAGAATTCAATAGAACATGAAATTGAGAAAATGAAGAAAAATAAAAATTAAATGACGAATTCAATAGGACAAATAAAGAACACAGTTGAGAGCCTTAAAAATAGAATAAGTAAGGTTGAAGAGGGAAAATTGGACTTAGAAGACAGAGCAGAGGAAAGTATACATTCAAACCAAACACAAGAAGAGAAATTAGAAATATAAAAAAAAATTGTTAGGAATATACAGGATACTACTAAAAAAAACCAAACATTCGAGTTCTTGGAGTTCCTGAAGGCATGGATAGAAAGAATTAGATGGCCATTTTAGTGATATACTAGCAGAAAATTTCCTGGGTTTGGAGAAGGACAGAGACATCCAAGTACAGGAAGCTCATAAAATCCCCAATAAACATGACCAAAAGAGATACTCACCATGACACAATGTAATAAAACTCACCACAGTAAAACATAGAGAAAAGATTCTAAAATTAGCATGAGAGAAACACCAGATTACTGTTAGAGGATCTCCAATTAGACTCACAGCAGACTTCTCATCAGAAACCCTACAGGCTAGGAGGCAATGGTGAGATATAGTCCAAGTACTAAGTGAAAAAAACTGCCATCCCAGAATATTATATCCTGCAAAGCTCTCATTTGTGATTGAAGGTGAAATACAGACCTTTCATAGCAAACAGAAATTGAAAGAATTTCTCACCACTCAACAAGCCTGCAAAAGATGCTTAAGAATATGTTACACACAGAAACATGGTCATCAGTATGAAAGAAGAAAAAGGAACAAAAACTGTAATAAAATATCACGGGAAGTTCAAAGTATATATTAGAAGTATCTTAGCTAATGGCAAGGCAAAGTCACTATTTAACAATAATCATACTGTATGAAAATGGCCTCAACTCTCCAGTTAAAAGACACAGACTGGATGAATTAATTTAAAAACAAAACCTATCTATTTTCTGCTTAGAAGAAACACATCTTTCCAACAAAGGAGCATGCAGACTGAAAGTGAAAGGTAGGAAAAAGATATTCCATTCCAACAGAAACCAAAAATAGCTGGTGTAGCCATATGAATATCAGACAATATAGACCTTAACAGAAAAACTGTTAAAAGAGACAAAGAAGGGCACTATATAATGATTAGGGGATCAATTCAACAGGAAGATGTAACTATTATAAATGTTTGTGCACCTAATTACAGGGCACTGGCTATTTCAAAGATATACTAAGGGACTTAAAGGGAGACTTAAACTCCAATACAATAGTATTGGCAGACTTCAATACTCCACTTTCAGCAATTGACAGATCAACCAGACAGAAAATCAATAAGAAAACATCAGATTTAATCGACACTTTACACCAAATGGATCCAATAGATATCTACATAACTTGTCATCCTACACTTGAAGAATACACATTCTTTGGCAGTGCATGGAACTTTTTCTAGGATTGACCACATACTAAGCCATAAAGCAAGTCTCAGCAAATTCAAAAGAATCGAAATCATAACAATCACCTTATCAGAGCACAATGGAATTAAACTGGAAATTCACAACTCAGGAATTACTAGAGCATATGCAAACACATGGAGACTAAACAAAATGCTCATGAATGAACATGGGTCATAGAAGAAATCAAAAGAGAAATCAAAAACTTTCTGGAAGCAAACACAACATATCAAAACTTATAGGATACAGCTAAAGCAGTTTTAAGAAGAAAGTTTATAGCAATAGGTACCTACATCAAGAAATTGGAAAGGCACCAAATAAAAGAGCTAGCAATGCAAATCAAGGACTAGAAAAACTACAGCAAACCAAACCCAAAACTAATAGGAAAAGAGAAATAATTTAAAGTAGAGAGAAATCAATAGAATTGAATAAAATAATTAGAAAAGATCAGCTAAATGAACAGCTGGTTTTTTGAAAAAAAAATTGACACACCATTGGCTCAACTAAGCAAAAAAAGGAGAGAGAAGAGCCAAAGCAATACAATCAGAGATGAAAAATGGAATATAACAACAGACTCCACAGAAATAAAAAAAGTCATCAGAAAATCTACAAAGAGTTGTATGCCAGCAACCTGGGAAATCTATAAGAAATGGATAGATTCCTGGACACATACAACCTACCTAAATTGAACCATGAAGACACAGAAAACCTAAAGAGACCCATAACCAAGTCATAAGTTGAATTAATAGTAAAGTCCCTCCCAAGAAAGGAAAACCTAGGACCAGATGGATTCACTGTTGAATTCTAGCAGACATTTAAAGAACTAATTTCAAATCTTCCCAAACTATTCAAAACAATAAAGGGAGGAATCCTCCTAATCATTTCTATGAATCCAGCATCACATTAATTCTTAAACCTAAAAAATATGCAGCAGAGAAAGAGAATTACAGACCGATTTCCTTGATGAACATAGACACAAAAATCCACCATAAAATTCTGGCCAATAGAATGCAACAACAGATCAGAAAGGTCATCCACCCAGACCAACTGGGATTTATCCCTGGTGTGCAGGGATGGTTCAATGTGTGCAAAACAATCAAGTGATACACCACATTAACAAACTGCAGAAGAAAAACCATATGATTATCTCAATAGATGCCGAGAAAGCATTTGATAAAATACAACACCCTTTCATGAAGAAAGCTAAGCAAATTGGGTATAGAAGGAACATTCCTCAACACAATCAAAGCGATTTATGAAAAACCCACTACTAGCATCCTATCGAATGGGGAAAAGTTGGAAGCATTTCCACTGAGATCTGGTACCAGACAGGGATGCCCACTCTCACCACTGCTATTCAATATAGTTCTGAAAGTTTAGCCAGAGCCACTAGGCAAGAAAAAAGAAATTAAAGGGATACAAATTGGGAATGAAGAACTCAAACTACCCCTCTTTGCAGATGCTATGATTCTTTATTTGGGGGATCCAAAGAACTCTACTAAGAGACTATTGGAACTCATAGAAGAGTTTGGCAAAGTAGCAGGATATAATCAATCCACAAAAATCAACAGCCTTTGTATACACAGGCAATGCCACAGATGAGAAGGAACTTCTAGGATCAATCCCATTCAAAATAGCCACAAAAACAATCAAATACCTTGAAATAAAGTAAACCAAGGACATCAAAGACCTCTGTGATGAGAATTTCATAATCTTAAAGAAAGAAATAGAAGAGGATACCAAAAATGGAATTTTTTTCCATTCTCATGGATTTTAAGAATCAATATCATAAATATGTCCATTACCCCAAAAGCAATTTATAGATTCAATGTGATACCAATCAAATACCAAAAGACATTCTTCTGAGATCTGGAAAAAATGATTCTGAAATTCATATGGAGGCACAGGAGAACTCGAATAGCTAAAGCAGTCTTGTACAACAAAAGCAAAGCTAGAGGCATCACAATACCAGATTTCAGGATATATTATAGGGCAGTTGTTATCAAAAGAGCATGGTGCTGGTACAGAAACGGATAGACCAATGGAACAGAATTAAACACAAGAACATCTACAGCCAACTTATATTTGATCAAGGATCCAAAACCAATCCCTGCACTAAGGACAGTCTATTCAACAAATGTTGATGGGAAAACAGAAGCATGAAGGGAGAGCCATACCTTACACCTTACACAAACATCCACTCAACATGGATTAAATATCTAAATCTATTACCTGATACTATGAAATTATTAGAGAACATTGGGGAAACCCTACAAGATATAGGCACAGGCAAAGACTTCTTGGAAAAGACCCTGGAGGCACAGGAGTCAAAGCCAAAATTAACAATAGAGATTACATCAAATGAGAAGTTCCTGTACTGTAAAAGAAACAGTCAGGAAAGTGAAAAGGCAACCGAAAGAAAGGGACAAATATTTGCAAACTATGCAACTGATAAAGGGTTGATAACCAGAATCTACAAAACAGATCAAGAAACTCCACAAAAACAAAACAAACAACCCACTTAAGAGGTGGGCCAAGGACCTCAATAGACATATTTCAAAAGAGGAAATCCAAATGGCCAACAGACACATGGAAAAATGTTCAGGATCATTAGCCATCAGGGAAATGCAAATCAAAACCACAATGAGCTTTCACCTCACCCCGGTTAGAATGCCTCATATACAGAAATCTACCAACAATAGATGCTGGAGAGGATGTGGGGAAAAATGGACATTAATCCACTGTTGGTGTAAATGCAAACTGGGAAAGCTACTATGGAAGTCAGTCTGGAGATTCCTCAAAAACCTGAATATAACCCTACCATACAACCCAGCCATCCCACTCCTTGGAATTTATCCAAAGGAAATTAAATTGGCAAATAAAAGAGCTGTCTGCACCTGAATGTTTATTGCAGCTTAATTCACAATAGGAAGACCTGGAATCAAACTAATTGCCCATCAACAGTAAACTGGATAAAGAAATTATGGGACATGTACTCTGTAGAATATTGTACAGGAGTAAAAATAATGAAATCTGGTCATTTGCAACAAAATGGAAAGGAATCCAGAAAACATCATGCTGAGTTAATTAAGCCAGTCCCAAAGGGACAAATAAATGTTCTCCCTGATTGGTGACATCTAGCTGAGCAACTGAAAGGAAAACTTTTGGAGTGAAATGGACACTATGAGAAACAGTGACGTTATCATCCCTTGTCCTGATTGTTGAGGAACAACTCACTACTTTATTCCTTGTAGTATTTTTTGTCCCACTTAATACCATTGTATGAACTCCTTAATTAACACACAATTATTTTTAGGTGTTTAAATTTGACTGAAAAGAGGGAATAAGAGTGATAATATGAGAGGGTAGAGATATACAGTTCTGCATATACTCACTCAGACTCACCCCTAATGGTAGTGTTCAAAACATGCCAGTGGATTCCAATTCAATCCCATCAAGGTGGCATTTAACAATGCCATCTCACTAATCCAAGTGATCAGTTTCACTTTATAATTTATCATAATGATAGGACTAAGAGTCAAAGCGATCACATAAACAAGACTATTTATTAACTGATAGAATTAAAAAGGAGAGAACGATCCAACATGGGAAGTGGGATACACAGCAGACTCATAGAATGGCAGTTTCCTAAACAACACTCTAGCCTCAGAATCAGCCTTAAGGCATTCAGATCTGGCTAAAAATCCCATGAGAGTATTTCAGGCATGGAAAGCCAAGACACTTTGGCAAAAAAAAAAAAAAAAAAGACCTAAATGAAAGATCTCTGTGAATGAGATCCCAGTGGAAAGAATGGGCCATCAAAGAAGGAGGTATCTATCTCTGAAGGGAGGAGAGAACTTCTACTTTGACTATGGCCTTGTCTAAATAAGATAGGAGTTTGTGAAATCGTGAGGCTTCCAAAGCCTTGGCAGCTCATGACAAGGGCCTCAGGTGATTACTGACATCATAATTAAGAGTGTCAATTATGAAATCAACAATGAGTGACTGTGCGCTTACTCCCCAAGTAGGATCTCTGTCCTTAATATGTTGTACTATGTGAATTCACGGTATAACTGGTACTCAAAAAGTACTTTATACTTTGTGTTTCTGGGTGGGTGCAAAGTGTTCAAAACTTTACTTAGTATGTACTAAATTGATCTTCTGTATATAAAGATAATTGAAAATGAATCTGGATGTGAATGGGATGGGAGAGGGAGTGGGAGATGGGATGGTTGTGTGTTGGAGGCTGGTTATGGGGGGGGGGAGCCAACATAATCCAAAGTTGTATTTTGGAAATTTGTATTTGTTAAAAGTTAAAAAATAGCACCCACACAGATTCATCACTTTTTTTTTTGCTTAAGTGTTTCTCTCATGTTTACCACTTTTATCTTCTACATTCTTAACGCTGAATTTGATGGATTTTTTATAGATTGTTGTGAATTCCCCAAATATAGAACTTCAATCTTATTATATGGAAATATATCTTATATTTGCATTAAAGTACATAGAATCTGAGATTATACATTTCTGTCTTAATTGAATTTTACCAACACACCCTTAGAAGTAGATATTTTTCTATTTGAGACTTTTTATAATTTCTATTAAAGTTCAATAACATCTGGCTTACTGTAAAGCAATTTTGAAAAAAACATGGATATTTGAGTTGGTAGGTACAAAGTTCTCTGTGTGTACAGGGAACACACACGAAACTTACACTCAGTCTTCATTGAGAATATTGCCTCCAATGGACTCTGTCCTGGATTTCTTCTCAGGCTCAACACACTTTAAATCAAATGTAGAAATAAGTATAAGCATGTTGTAGGATTATTGTCATAGCAAGCAGAAAAAAGCTAAGGAAATCCACAACACAGAGGTGATCTAGCATGTCAGCACTGACCATATCAATTTGCAGCAGCTCCAAATTAAATACACTGGTATGTAAAGTCTACAATAGTGCATTTTTATTATCCTTTCTGTATTTTGTCCCAAACAAGAAGCTCCACATCATCCATCTTCCAGCCATACAGAATCTTATGTAGCTTGTCTGAATATAACAGAATATGAACTTTGCTAGTTTTGCTACATCTGGTAATCTACCAAGAATCTGTTTCTACCATTATCCATCTAACCTAGGACTAATATTGCTGATTACTGGGAAAAGTCCAAGATGGTTGAATAGGAAAGGGCTTAAAGTTCTAGGCTAGGTGTAGAGAGTAAAAGTAAAAGTGGAAGGAATACATTCTCAGAGGAGAGTTAGAGTGAAAATTACAGTGGAAATTCTATGGAAGGAAGAAGAATGCTGTGAATCAGTGTGGAAGGTGCAGATGTGCATTATGATTGAGGACACAACACACAATCCCAGCAGCCAAGAGCCTGAGAAAGCATCAGCTTAGGAAGGAAGGGGAGATTAGACTACAGTGCCCTGAGCTACTGCATGCATAACTGGAAGGAGAGCTCTCAAGAATCAAACACCTGATAAAAATGGGAAAATATGGCTACATATCCTTCCAGAAACATTTTACAACTTACATTTTAAAAAGCAGAAGGAACAATAAAAATATCATCAAGAATGGGTTGAGGAATTAAACAGACATTCCTATACAAATAGATGATGAAAAGGCCTTACCAAGGGTGCTAATCATCAATGAACTTGGAATAGTATTCAAAGCCACACAGAGATAGCACCTCAATCTGCTTCATTGGCTACAATAGTTTTTGTTTTTAAAGATTACACTTGATAGGGCCAGTAACAGAGAGAGAGAGAGAGAGAGAGAGAGAGAGAGAGAGTCTTCCATCCCCTGGATCACTCTGCAAATGGCCACAATGGCCAGAGTTGAGCCAATCAAATGCAGGAGCCAGGAGCTTCTTCCAGTTCTCCAATGAGGTGCAGGATCCCAAGTTTTTGGGCCATCTTCTTCTGCTTACCAAGACAATAGCAGACCTGGATTGCAAATGGAACAGCCAGAACTGGAACCAGTGTCCATATGGGAGGCTGGCACTAGAGCCAGAGGGTTTACCTGTTAAGCCACAACACCAGCCCAATAATAGTTTTTACATGAAGTCTGTACGCCTTAAACAAAATGATAAATAACAGAAAGTGAAAAAAATTTAAAAAAAATTAAGGTGTTGCAGGATACCCGCAGAAACTGAGCAATGAGAAGCGTCAACCAGAATCTAGTGAGGTAAATGTATTCTGGATATGTGGAGGGGTTAGTTTTCTATAAAGTTTCAAAACAAGCAAATGAGTGGAACAGGAAATGGAATGGCATGGGCAGGAAATGGAATGAGTGGAGCAGGAAAAGTGTTTCACTGTTGTCAAAATCCCACTGGGAGATGGGGACCCAGATTTTCCATGCCATTAAATGTTCTCATGTTTGAAAGCTCACGACTATCAGACATTTGCTTTCAAAGCAAATATTAACCACATTTGATGATGATGTCCTGATCCGTATATGACATGGCCAGGCTGTTGCATAATTTGTCTTCTTGGTCTCTTGGATCAATCCCACAAAGGCTACACAGATGTCATTCTTGTATATCTCTAACTTTGAAATCTGAAATAAATCGAGTATCTCTCAGGTGATCAGCTGGGCTGAAATGAAGCATCTAGGAGACCATGCAAGTGTCAGAGGTGTGTTCATCAATGTCATCTGAATGAGAGAATGAAAACTGAATGGTCACAGAGGACAGACTCAAAATGCCCAAAGGTCAGCTACAAGGGGAGAGAAAATGGCATGCAACATAAGACAACAGCCATAATGTATAATCTCGACCTTGAAAGTTATCAACCAGGCTTGAAAGTGGTGGAAGACTAGAATATTTATTTTCCTAATAATCTCCCACAGTTTGAGAGCTTGTAGATAATAATTCTTCTGACACAGATGTCCAGGAAGCTCCCTTTCTCCTTTTCCATTTCCTCCTCTCTACTTAGAACAATGAAAATATGGCCACTAAAATATCTGAGTACTTTCTCATTAGATTATACCTTTGGACTAAGAAAATCTCCATTTTTCATCTCTTTGTGCACTTGAGAATGTCATCCAAGTGAATGTGGGTTTTCTCTGTCCACTTCTTTTTTTTAACTTTTATTTAGTAAATATAAACTTCCAAAGTGCAGTTTATGGATTACAATGGCTCCCCCCCATAATTTCCCTCCCACTCGCACCCCTCCCATCTCCCACTCCCTCTCCTATTTCATTCACATCAAGATTCATTTTCAATTATCTTTATATACAGAAGATTGATTCAGTATGTATTAAGTAAAGATTTCATAAGTTTGCACCCACACAGAAACACAAAGTGTAAAATACTGTTTCAGTACCAGTTATAACATTACTTCACATTGGACAACACATTAAGGGCAGATCCCACATGAGAAGTAAGTACACAGCGACTCCTGTTGTTGACTTAACAATTTAACACTCTTGTTTATGGCATCAGTAATTTCCCTAGGCTCTAGTCATGAGTTGCCAAGGCTATGGAAACCTTTTGAATTCACCGACTTCGATCTTATTCTAACAAGGTCATAGGCAAAGTGGAAGTTCTCTCCTCCCATCAGAGAAAGGTACCTCCTCCTTCGATGGCCCCATTCTTTCCACTGGGATCACACTCGCAGAGATCTTTCATTTAGGTCATCTTCTTTTTTTCCCAGAGTGTCTTGGCTTTCCATGCCTGAAATACTCTCATGGGCTTTTCAGCCAGATCCGAATGGCTTAAGGGCTGATTCTGAGGCCAGAGTGCTATTTAGGACATCTGCCATTCTATAAGTCTGCTGTGTATCCCGCTTCCCGTGTTGGATCATTCTCTCCTTTTTTGATTCTATCAGTTAGTATTAGCAGACACTAGTCTTGTTTGTATGATCCCTTTGACTCTTAGACCTATCAGTGTGATAAACTGTGAACTGAAATTGATCACTTGGACTAGTGAGATGGCACTGGTACATGCAATCTTGATGGGATTGTATTGGAATCCCCTGGCACGTTTCTAACTCTACCACTTGGGGCAAGTCTGATTGAGCATGTCCCAAATTGTACATCTTCTCCCTCTCCTATTCCCACTCTTATATTGAACAGGGATCGCTTTTCAATTAAATTTAAACACCTAAGAATAATTTTATGTTAATTACAGAGTTAAGCCTATAGTATTAGAACAAAAAATACTAAAAGGGATAAAGTATTATATTGTACATCAACAGTCAGGACAAGAGCTGATCAAGTCACTGTTTCTCATAGTGTCCATTTCACGTCAACAGGTTTCACCTTTGGTGCTCAGTTAGTTGTCACTGATCAGGGAGAACATATGATATTTGTCCCTTTGGGACTGGCTTAATTCATCAGCTTAATGTTTTTCAGATTCCTCCATTTTGTTGCAAATGACCAGATTTCATTTTTTTTACTGCTGTATAGTATTCTGTAGAGTACATGTCCCATAATTTCTTTATCCACTCCACTCTTGATGGGCATTTGAGTTGGTTCTAGGTCTTAGCTATTGTGCATTGAGCTGCAATAAACATTAATGTGCAGACAGCTTGTTTGTTTGCCAATTTCATTTCCTTTGGGTTAATTCCAAGGAGTGGTATGGCTGGGTTGAATGGTAGGGTTATATTCAGGTTTCTGAAGAATTTCCAGACTGACTTCCATAGTGGCTTGACCAGTTTGCATTCCCACCAACAGTGGGTTAGTGTCCCTTTTTCCCCACATCCTCTCCAGCATCTGTTGTTGGTAGACTTCTGAATGTGAGCCATTCTAACCGGGATGAGGTGAAACATCATTGTGGTTTTGATTTGCATTTCCCTGATTGCTAGTGATCTTGAACATTTTTTCATGTGTCTGCTGGCCATTTGGATTTCCTCCTTTGAAATATGACTATTGAGGTCCTTGACCCATCTCTTAAATGGGTTGTTTGTTTTGATGTTGTGGAGTTTCTTGATCTCTTTGTAGATTCTGGTTATTAACCCTTTATCTGTTGCATAGCTTGCAAATATTTTTTCCCATTCTTTTGTTTGCCTCTTCACTTTCTTTCTTTTTTTTTTGACAGGCAGAGTAGACAGTGAGAGAGAGACAGAGAGAAAGCTCTTCCTTTACCATTAGTTCACCCTCCAATGGCTGCCGTGGCTGGCAAACTGCGGCAGGCGCATCACACTTATCCGCAGGCAGGAACCAGGTGCTTATCCTGGTCTCCCGTGGGGTGCAGAGTCCAAGGACTTGGGCCATCCTCCACTGCACTCCCTGGCCACAGCAGACAGCTGGCCTGGAAGAGGGGCAACGGGGACAGAATCCGGTGCCCCAACTGAGACTAGAACCCGGTATGCTGGCGCTGCAAGGTGGAGGATTAGCCTATTGACCCACTGCCCGGTAGTATGTCCTGAAATCTGGTATTCTGATGCCTCTGTTTTTTTGTTGTTGTTGTTGTACAAGATTGCTTTACTATTCGAGGTCTCCTGTGCCTTCATATGAATTTCAGCATCATTTTTTCCAGATCTCAGAAGAATGTCTTTTGGTATTTTCATTGGTATCGCATTGAATCTATAAATTACTTTTGGAAGAATGGAGATTTTGATGATATCGATTCTTCCAATCCATGAGCATGGAAGACTTTTCCATTTTTTGGTATCCTCTTCTATTACTTTTTTTAAGATTTTGTAATTCCCATCATAGAGGTCTTTGATGTTCTAGGTTCCATGTACTGCTGAGAAGAATGTAAATGCTTTATGTGTAGGATGAAAAGTTCTGTAGATACCTGTTAGATCCATTTGGGCTATAGTGTCATTTAAATCTACTGTCTGCTTGTTGATCTTCTGTCCAATTGATCTGTCTATTTCTGAGAGTGGAGTATTGAAGTCCCCCAGTACTATTGTATTGGGATCTAAGTCTCCCTTTAAGTCCCTTAACAAACATTTAAATAAACCAGTGCCCTGTAAGTAGGTGCATATACATTGACAATCGTTATATCTTCCTGTCGAATTGATCTCTTAGTCATTATATAGTGCCCCTCTTTCTCTCTTAACAGTTTTTGTGTTAAAGTTTATGTTGTCTGATATTAAGATGGATACACCCTCTCTTTTTTTCATTTCTGTTGGCATGGTGTGTCTTTTTCCAGAATTTCACTTTCAGTCTGTATGCATCTTTGTTGGAAAAATGTGTTTTTTGCAAGCAGCAAATAGATGGGTATTACGCCTTAACCCAATCAGCCAATTTGTGTCTTCTGACTGGACAGTTCAGGCCATTAACGTTCAATGTGACTATTGATAAGTAGTAATTTTGCCCTTCCATTTTCCCCAAGATATTTTCTAATATATGCTTTGAACTTCCTGTGATCTTTTGCTGGGAGGTTTTCTTCCTTTACCTTCTTTCATATTGACTACCGTGTATCTGTGTTTCTGTGTGTAACACATCTTTAAGCATCTTTTGCAGGGCTGGATGAGTGGCGACAAATTCTTTCAATTTCTGTTTGCTATGAAAGGTCTCTATTTCACCTTCATTCACAAGTGAGAGTTTTGCAGGATATAATATTCTGGGCTGGCAGTTTTTGTCTCTTAATACCTGGGCTATGTCTCACCATTCCCTTCTGCCCTGTAGGGTTTCTGATGCGAAGTCTGCTGTACGTCTATTGGAGATCCTCTGAGAGTAATCTGACATTTCTCTCTTATACATTTAAGAATCTTTTCTTTGTGTTTCACTGTGGTGAGTTTGTTTACAAAGTGTTGTGAGGATCTCTTTTGGTCATGTTTACTAGGGGTTCTATGAGCTCCCTGTACTAGGATGTCTCTGTCCTTCTCCAAACCCGGGAAGTCTCTGCAAGTATCGCACTTAAAAGGCCTTCTAATCCTTTCTCTCATTCCATGCCTTCAGGAAATCCTAGAATCTGAATGTTGGGGTTTTTAATAGTATCCTGTAGATTCCCAAAAATATTTTTTTAGATTTCTTTTTTCTATCCTTCTTTTTTTTTTAACTTTTATTTAATGAATATAAATTTCCAAAGTATGGCTTATGGATTACAATGGCTTCCCCCCCCATATCGTCTCTCCCACCCGCATCCCTGACCTTTCCCACTCCCTCTCCCCTTCCATTCACATGAGGATTCATTTTCTATTCTCTTTATATACAGAAGATCAGTTTAGCATACATTAAGTAAAGATTTAAACAGTTTGCTCCCACACAAACATAAAGTGAAAAATAATAGATGATTTTTTAAATGATGATGAAATCAGATCAGACCTATTGTCATGTTTAATCCCAGTGAGAGTCAAGTTGGGAATAATAATTTCTTCTTTTTTTTTTTTTTACAGAAAATCAGTTTAGTATACATTAAGTAAAGATTTCAACAGTTTGCACCCCCATAGAAACACAAAGTGAAATATACTGTTTGAGTACTCATTAAAGCATGAAGTCTCAATGTACAGCACATTAAGGGCAGAGATCCTACATGAGGAGTAAGTGCACAGTGACTCCTGGTGTTGACTTTACAAATTGACACTCCTGTTTATGGCATCAGTAATCTCCCTATGCCCCAGTCATGAGTTTCCAAGGCTATGGAAGCCTTTTGAGTTCACCGACTCTTATCTTGTTTAGACAAGGTCATAGTCAAACTGGAGGTTCTCTCCTCCCTTCAGAGAAAGGTACCTCCTTCTTTGAAGACCTGTTCTTTCCACTGGGATCTCACTCACAGAGATCTTTCATTTAGGGTTTTTTTTTTCCAGAGTGTCTTGGCTTTCCATGCCTGAAATACTCTCATGGGCTTTTCAGCCAGATCGGAATGCCTTTAGGGCTGATTCTGAGGCCAGAGTGCTGTTTAGGACATCCACCATTCTATGAGTCTGCTGAGCATATCACTTCCCATGTTGGATCACTCTCCCCTTTATTCTATCAGTTAGTATTAGCAGGTACTAGACTTGTTTCTGTGCTTCCTTTGACTCTTAGTCCTTTCATTATGATCAATTGTGATCTGAAATTGATCACTTGGACTGGTGAGATGGCATTGGTACATGCCACCTTGATGGGATTAAATTGGAATACCCTGGTATGTTTCTAACTCTACCATTTGGGGCAAGTCAGCTTGAGCATGTCCCAAATTGTACCTCTCTTCCCTCTCTTATTCCTACTCTTATGTTTAACAGGGATCACATTTCAGTTAAATTTCAACACTTAAGAATAACTGTGTATTAATTACAGAATTAAACCAGTCATATTAAGTAGACAGATGAAAAAACTACTAAGAGGGATAATGTATTAAGTTGTTCATTAACAGTCAGGGCTATGCTGATCAAGTCACCATTTCTCATAGTGCCCATTTCACTTCAACAGGTTTCCTTTTTGGTGTTCAGACAGTGGTCACCGATCAGGGAAACATATGGTATTTGTCCCTTTGGGACTGGCTTATTTCACTCAGCATGATGTGTTCTAGATTCCTCCATTTTGTTGCAAATGACTGGATTTCATTGTTTCTTACTGCAGTATAGTATTCTAAAGAGTACATATCCCATAATTTCTTTATCCAGTCTACCGTTGATGGGCAGTTAGGTTGGTTCCAGGTCTTAGCTATTGTGCATTGAGCTGCAATAAACATTACGGTGCAGACAGCTTGTTTGTTTGCCAATTTAAATTCCTTTGTGTAAATTCCAAGGAGTAGGATGCCTGGGTCGAACGGTAGGGTTATCTTCAGGTTTCTGAGACATCTCCAGACTGACTTCCATAGTGGCTTGACCAGTTTGCATTCCCACCAACAGTGGGTTAGTGTCCCTTTTTCCCCACATCCTCGCCAGCATCTGTTGTTGGTAGATTTCTGCATGTGTGCCATTCTAACCCGGGTGAGGTGAAACCTCATTGTGGTTTTGATTTGCATTTCCCTGATTGCTAATGACCTTGAACATTTTTTCATGTGCCTGTTGGCCATTTGGATTTCCTCTTTTGAAAAATGTGTATTGAGGTCCTTGGCCCATCTCTTAAGTGGGTTGTTTGTTTTGTTGTTGTGGAGTTTCTTGATCTCTTTGTAGATTCTGGTTATTAACCCTTTATCTGTTGCATAGCTTGCAATTATTTTTTCCCATTCTGTCGGTTGTCTCTTCACTCTCCTGACTGTTTCTTTTGCAGTACAGAAACTTCTCAATTTGATGCAATCCCAATAGTTCATTTTGGCTTTGATTGCCTGTGCCTCCCGGGTCTTTTCCAGAAATTCTTTGCCTGTGCCAATATCTTGAAGGGTTTCTCCAATGTTCTCTAATAACTTGATGGTGTCAGGTCGTAGATTTAGGTCTTTAATCCATGTTGAGTGGATTTTTGTGTAAGGTGTAAGGTAGGGGTCTTGCTTCATGATTCTGCACGTGGAAATCCAATTTTCCCAGCACCATTTATTGAGTAGACTGTCCTTGCTCCAGGAATTAGATTTTAGATTCAAATATAAGTTGGCTGTAGATGTTTGGGTTGATTTCTGGTGTTTCAATTCTGTTCCATTGGTCTATCCATCTGTTTCTGTACCAGTCCCATGCTGTTTTGATTACAACTGCCCTGTAGTATGTCCTGAAATCTGGTATTGTGATGCCTCACCACGACACGTTGTAATTAAACTTACCACAGTGAAACATAAAGAAAAGATCCTAAAATGTGCAAGAGAGAAACGTCAGATTACTCTCAGAGGAACTCCAATCAGACTCACAGCAGACTTCTCATCAGAAACACTACAGGCTAGGAGTGAATGGCGAGACATAGCCCAGGTACTAAGAGAGAAGAACTGCCAGCCCAGAATATTATATCCTGCAAAGCTATCATTTGTGAATGAAGGTGAAATAAAGACTTTTCATAGCAAACAGAAATTGAAAGAATTTGTCACCACTCGTCCAGCCCTGCAATAGATGCTTAAAGATGTGTTACACACAGAAACACGGAAACATGGTCAACAATATGAAAGAAGATAAAGAAAGGAAACCTCACAGCGAAAGATCACAGGAATTCAAAACATATATTAGTACTTATCTTTGGCAAATTGCAGGGCAAAGTTACCACTTTTCATTAGTCACATTGAACGTTAATGGCCTGAACTGTCCAGTTAAAAGACACCGATTGGCTGATTGGGTTATGGAACAAAACCCATCTATTTTCTGTTTACAAGAAACACATCTTTCCAACAAAGATGCATACAGACTGAAAGTGAACGGCTGCAAAAAGATATACCATGCCAACAGAAATGAAAAAAGAGCAGGCGTAGCCATCTTAATATCGGACAACCTAAACTTTACCACAAAAACTGTTAAGAGAGACAAAGAGGGGCACTATATAATGATTAAGGGATCAATACAACAAGAAGATATAACAATCATCAATGTATATGCACCTAACTACAGGGTACCAGTTTATCTAAAAAATTTGTTTTTTTTTTTTTTTTTTTTTTTTTTTACAGGCAGAGTGGACAGTGAGAGAGAGAGACAGAGAGAGAAAGGTCTTCCTTTGCCGTTGGTTCACCCTCCAATGGCCGCCGCTGCAGCCGGCGCACCGCGCTGATCCTGGCAGGAGCCAGGAGCCAGGTGCTTTTCCTGGTCTCCCATGGGGTGCAGGGCCCAAGCACCTGGGCCATCCTCCACTGCACTCCCTGGCCATAGCAGAGAGCTGGCCTGGAAGAGGGGCAACCGGGACAGAATCCGGCGCCCCAACCGGGACTAGAACCCGGTGTGCCGGCGCCGCAAGGTGGAGGATTAGCCTATTGAGCCACGGCGCCGGCTTAAAAAATTTGTTAACGGACTTAAAGGGAGACTTTGACCCCAATCAATAGTACTGGGGGACTTCAATACTCCACTCTCAGAAATAGACAGATCAATAGGACAGAAGATCAACAAGGAGACAGTAGATTTAAATGACACTATAGCCCAAATGAATCTAACAGATATATACAGAACTTTCAATCCTACAGCTAAAGATTTTACATTCTTCTCAGCAGTACATGGAACCTTCTCTAGGATTCACCACATACTAGGCCATAAAGCAAGTCTCAGCAAATTCAAAAGAATTTGAATCATACCATGCAGCTTCTCAGACCATAAAGGGATGAAGTTGGAAATTAGCAACTCAGGAATCCCTAGAGCATACGCAAACACATGGAGATTGAACAACATGCTCCTGAATGAACAATGGGTCATAGAAGAAATTAAAAGTGAAATCAAAAATTTTCTGGAAGTAAATGAGGATAACAGCACAACATACCAAAACTTATGGGACGCAGCAAAAGCAGTGTTAAGAGGAAAGTTTATATCAATAGGTGCCTACATCAAGATATTGTAAAGGCACCAAATAGATGAGCTTTCAATTCACCTCAAGGATCTAGAAAACCTACAGCAAACCAGACCCAAATCTAGTAGGAGAAGAGAAATAACTAAAATCAGAGAAGAAATCAACAGGATTGAATCAAGAAAAACATTACAAAAGATAAGCAAAACTAGGAGCTGTTTTTTTGAAAAAATAAACAAAATTGACACCCCATTGGCCCAACTAACTAAAAAAAGAGGAGAAAAGACCCAAATCAATAAAATCAGAGATGAAAAAGGAAATGTAACAACAGACACCACAGAAATCAAAAGAATCATCAGAAATTACTACAAGGACTTGTATGCCAGCAAACAGGGAAACCTATCAGAAATGGATAGATTCCTGGACACATGCAACCTACCTAAATTGAACCAGGAAGACATAGAAAACCTAAACAGACCGATAACTGAGACAGAAATTGAAACAGTAATAAAGGCCCTCCCAACAAAGAAAAGCCCAGGACCAGATGGATTCACTGCTGAATTCTACCAGACATTTAAAGAAGAACTAACTCCAATTCTTCTCAAACTATTCAGAACAATCGAAGAACAGGGAATCCTCCCAAATTCTTTCTAATATTTTTTATATTTCTAATTTCCTCTTCTATCCTTTGGTTTGACTGTGTACTTTCCTGTGCTCTGTCTTCCGATATTCTCTCTACTGCTTCACCCATTCTGTTTTTAAGGCTCTCTAATGTGTTTGTCATTTGATCTATTGAGTTCTTCATTTCATTTTCCTTTCTCTTCACTATCACACTTTCCTGTTCTACTAGTTTCTGCATTTCATTTTGATTCCTCCTTAAGATTTCATTTTTCATGAGAGAGATTTTCTATCCTGTCCAGTAAGGATTTATGTAGCTCAAGTATTTGTTTTTGAAAATTTCTAAATGTTCTTATCATAAATTTTTTGAAATCTGTGTCTTGCGTTTCTTCCATCTCATCATCCTCATAATCTTGGCTTGGGTTGTCTTGTTCATTCGGGGGCATCATAATGTCTTCCTTGTTCTTGTTTCCGCTGTTTTGGAATTTGTTGCTTGGCATTGTGGAGATATTCTTTGGATTCTTCTTCCCTCACTGTGGTGTTTTTTTCTTGTTATACTATCACTGTATTAAGTGGACTGTCTGCTTTTGATGGAGCCTTAGAGGCTTAAGATGGGTGTGGCCAGAGAGCTCTGTTTGGCTCCTCAGGGTTAAGGGTGTGCCAAAGGTGACACTCCCAGGTTAGTTGTGGTAAATCTCTCTCTCTTTTTTTGATTCAGAAGGGAAGTAATTCTGCACAACTGAGTGGAATTGAAGGTAGTCAGCTTCTGATCTCTGGCTCCTGTGGGTATAACATTGGCCTGTTCTTTTCTAAGGACTACACAGGGAATCTGTTCTGCCCTCAGTGTGGGCCCAAATTCCCCTGCAATCTCTCACTGGGTTGCCAAGATTACTGAACTGTAGCGTCTCTGCAGAGTACTCACGTGAACTCCATGAGTTCTCTCACCCACTGTCTCTTTTTTCACAGTCTCAGTTCATTAGCTCCACTCATTCACTAGGTCCTAATCTGTTATTTCCACCCCCAGACTCAGGTTTTTCTGCCTGGTTGTGGGTGGGCACAGCCCTGAAGTTGCGCAGCTTTTACATATGACCAAAATTGCCCCTGATCTTTGTCTTGCTCACCTTTGAGAAGTGAGCAGAGAGAGAGAAACTTGTGTTCATACTGGTCCCTTTTTTTCCTCTCTCTTCTAGTTAGCCTGGTGAACATTCCCCCACGGGGCTTCAAGCCTCATTCCCCCTAGGCTCCTCCTTCTGCTTTCCTATTGGTGTCTCAGGCTATTGAGGTTCGGCTCACCTCGCATTCTAGTGCTGGTGCATAGATTCCACTGCTGGTGTCCTGAGCCATGGGCTCCCATGCCCTCCATGCAGGTCCACCTTGAAACTCTAGTTCCAGAAGAGTTTCCTCTGCTGTTTCTTCCCCAACTCTTCCTTGAACCTACAGTATCTCCACTTTTATTAAACTGTCTCTTCCTGGACTATCAGTGTGCTCACTTCCTGTTCCACCATCTTGCCCATACCAATCTAATCTCACGTATCTTGATCCTGGTCCCCCAGCCTCAGCAATTCTGAAAAATAAATTCCTGTTGCTAAGTCACAAAATCATGTTATGTTGTTATATGGAAACTTTAGGTGACTAACAACAATGAAATGGGGATAAATGCTAGTTAATTTCATTTGTGTCAACAGCTGGTTCTCCAAAGTTCTTGGATTTCTTGTTAGTAGCAAATGCCAGAAGAAGCTCTGGAATGTTCTGTCTAAATTTTATGCACCATGAGGAAAATAAACTGATTTTCAAAGGAAAGCATGATGAATTAAATACGAATCACTCTTGGTGAGTTTTTGCAAATGTTCCATTTATGGGCCAAAAATGGTTATTTGTATTAGAAAACATTAAATGACACTCTGAACAGCATCAACATGAACAGGACTCGGGACAAGGTCACAAGAATGAATAATAACTCATCTGGAGGTATCTGACCAGCAAAGGCAGGATATCCAAGTGTGGAGAATGATGGAACACAAGGCTTGGCATTTATAACAGTTAAGCCTCTCCCTTATCAAACCTGGGCATCAGTTCCCATCCTGAATCAGGAAACTAACTCAAATTTAGAGCCTGAAAGTAGGAGAATCATGGAAGTGCAAAACATTTAGAAGACTTCAGAATCACAAACTGGGGAGCCTGGAAGCACTATAGATCAAAAGGCACTGCATCTAGTGAAGTTGAATGGCTGCCATCTATTTTAAATGGAAATCTGAAAAGTATGTTCAAATAAATAATTACTATTAGTAGTAGTTTTAAAATCAAATAGGTCTTATTCTTTGAATATTTCCTCCAGACCTGCATGCAACTAGTCTTTCAGGCCAAGGAAAAACATCATGCATTTTTTTGACAGGCAGAGTTAGTGAGAGAGAGAGAGAGAGAGAGAGAGAGAGAGACAGACAGACAGAGAGAAAGGTCTTCCTTTTCCATTGGTTCACCCTCCAACAGCCGATAGGGATGGTGTGCTGCGGCTAGTACACCACACTGATCCAAAGCCAGGAGCCAGGTGTTTCTCCTGGTCTCCCATGTGGGCACAGGGACCAAGGACTTCAGCCATCCTCCACTGCACTCCCAGGCCACAGCAGAGAGCTGGACAGGTAGAGGAGTGACCAGGACAGAATCCGGTGCCCTGACTGGGAATAGAACCTGGTGTGCTGGCACTGCAGGCAGAGGATTAGCCTATTGAGCCATGGCACCGGTCAACATCAGGCATTTCTACAGGCACTGACACAAAAGTTCCTCAATGTTAGACCACAGGTGCCCCTTGTATTTCAAGTGTCCTGTGTATTCAGTCATGATCAACAGTTTACTTCATGTTGATGGCTTGTTCATGATCACTTTGTGCCTGACAGGAAGGTGCACCTTTCAATTGTTGGCACAGGATTTTATGTTTCCAAGATATCAAATGGTAAACTTGTCTTTTCAAGTATCTTTTTAAATTATTTATGTTGCTTTCTGGGTGAAATAAGTTGAAAATTCTCCTTCTAAACAAAAATGTATTTTGTGGTATATTTTCTTCCTCTTCTTTGTCATTCGTCCAGTTTTCCTCTATTTGCTCTGTCCTCTTCATCTCCTCCTCCTCCTCTTCTCTAGAAAGCTGTATATGATCTCTACCAAACAGGCTTTTGCTGACGGTTTCCATGTGGATATGATATATCATTCCATCCTTTATCTCTTCGAACAGGTAATCAGTAGTAAAAAGGTATTCTGACACTGTGAAATCCAACAGCTGGGGGTTTAGTGTCTAAAGCAGTTATTTTAAATTTAATATTGTTTTATTCTACTGTGATTAACAATGGTTTATTGTTTTCCATGAGTCTAATGAGACTGCCTTTTAAGGTCCTTCTTGCGTGATTTTTCACCTGTGAAGTACCTGTGTTCTTCTCATGGTGTCTTCCTCCAATTAAGAACTCTGTCAGTTGTTGCCGCAGCTCATTTGGCTAATCCTCCACCTGTGGCACCAGAACCCCAGGTTTGATTCCCAGTTGGGATGCCAGATTCTGTCCTGGTTGCTCCTCTTCCAGTCCAGCTCTCTGCTGTGGCCCAGGAAGGCAGCAGAGGATGGCCCAAGTGCTTAGGCCCTGCACCCGCATGGGAGACCAGGAGAAGCACCTGGATCCTGGCTTCGGATCGGCACAGCACTGGCTGTGGTGGCCATCTGGGGAGTGAACAAATGGAATGAAGATCTTTCTCTCTGTCTCTCTCACTGTCTATAACTCTAGCTGTCAAATAAATAAAAAAAGAAGACACACATGCTAGTGGCTATTCATACACAATTGAGTATGACTCAGGAAGTGTTTCTATGTTCTGAGACAACCACATAAAGTTGCATCTCCCAACCAAGTGCTTCTCAGGCTATAGGAGCTGAAGACACTTTTGGAGGCTTTGGGGAGAAATAAGTAAATTTATGAGTAACTTACTACTGAGTTCAAGAGGATGGGGACATTTAATTTAAGATGCCTCAACTGGGGACATGGCTCTCAAAAGGTGGTTGGAATCAGCATGATCTGGTGCTTCTCCACTTATCTTTAAGAATAATGGAACCTGGAGCAGGGATGTGGTGTGGTATGTTAAGTTTCCACCTTGAGTACTTGCATCCCACATGTCGATAGCTTGAGTCCTGGCTGCTCTGATAAAATCCAGTTTCCTATAAGAGCTAAAGGAACTCAATAACAACAAACTAAACATCCAGTTAAGAAATGGGAAATGACTTCAACATGATTTTTCAAAAAGAAGAAACTGAAATGGCCAAAGACACTTGAAAAATTCTCAGGATCACTAGCCTTCAGGGAAATGAAGTCAAAACCACAGTCAGGTTTCACTTCACCAGTCAGAATGGCTCTCATACAGAAATCAACTAACAACCTGTGCTACAGAGGATTTGGGGAAAAAGACACCCTAATCCACAGGTGGTAAGAATGTAAACTGATGCAGCACTGTGGAAGACAGTATGGAAATCTCTGAGAGCTGAAAATAGATCTGCCATATGAGCCAGCCAACTGACTCCTAGGAATTTACGCAAATAAAAGGAAATCAGCATTAAGAAGGGTCATCCGTATCCTCATGTCCATTGCAGCTCAATTCAACACAGCTAAAATATGGAATCAACCCAGATATCCATCAAGTGATGACTGGAAATAGAAACCATGGTTTATATACTCTAGGAATATTAATCAGCATCAAAAAAAAGAAATCCTGTATTTTGCAACAACATTGGTGAAACTGAAAACCATGATACTTAGAGAAAAGAGCCAGTATCATAAAAGTCATATACCATATGTGTTCTCTTATCTATCCTAATACATGCCTGAAATGTAACATATTGGAGTAAAATTGATAATTTGCAAGTCCATGTTTACTTATAGCCTTTGTATCCATTTTTGTGGAACAGTGTTGGTTTCTTCATACCATTTGTAGAACATGTTACATACGGTAGGGTTAATCTCATGAGTATAAAGTAAACTAGAAAATAGTTCCTTGAGGGGCCAGTACCGTGGCTCACTTGCTTAATCTTTCACCTGCAGCACCCAAATCCCATATGGGTGTCGGGTTCCAGTCCCAGTTGCTCCTCTTACAGTCTAGCTCTCTGCTGTGGCCTGGGAGGGCAGTGGAGGGTGGCCCAAGTGCTTGAGCATCTGCAATTGCATGGGATTCCAGGAAGAAGCACTTGGCTCCTGGCTCCAGATCTGTGTAGCATCAGCTGTAGTGGTCATTTGGAAGGAAGACATTTCTCTCTGTCTCTCTCTCTCTCTCTCTCACTGTCTGTAACTCTACCTGTAAAATAAGAAAAAAAAAGAAAATAGTTCCTTGCAAAAATTAAGAGTGGGGGGCCAGTGCCACGGCTCAATAGGCTAATCCTCCACCTTGCGATGCCGGCACACTGGGTTCTAGTCCCAGTCGGGGCGACGGATTCTGTCCCGGTTGACCCTTTTCCAGGCCAGCTGTCTGCTGTGGCCAGGGAGTGCAGTGGAGGAAGGCCCAAGTACTTGGGCCCTGCACCCCATGGGAGACCAGGATAAGCACCTGGCTCCTGGCTTCGGATCAACGCTTTGCACCGGCCGCAGTGCGCTGGATGTGGCGGCCATTGGAGGGTGAACCAACGACAAAGGAAGAACTTTCTCTCTGTCTCTCTCTCTCACTGTCCACTCTGCCTGTCAAAAAAAAAAAGAGTGGGAATAGGAGAGGGGGTTGGAAGAAATGAGACATTGTGGATACAAGGGAGTGTTAGGTGGGAGGCATTGCTATGTTCCTACATCTGTATATATGTAATTCATGAGACTTGTACACCTCAACTAAAATTTGAAATATAAACATATTGAGTAACTTACAAAAAATAAAATATATTTAAAATGCAGATGTACCAACAAAATATAAGTAATTCATGAACAATGCAAATAGGATATGAGGGACATTTCTGTACAGATAAATATATGACCAGAGGGCATTACAAAGAATGCTAATCAGCAATAAGCATGGACAAACTATTCCACACCAGAAGGAGCCACCACTTCACATCCACTCCATGGCTCAAATAAACTTCAAAATTTTCAAAGTGATGGAGAAGCTATAGAGAATTTAGAACCTTCAAACCATGATAGTGTTATTGTTACAACACATACGGTATGGAAGAGAGTTGTCACCTCCTTAGCAAATTCAACATAAAGTTCATTTATGACCAAAACATTTCATACCTAATAGTACATTCAAAAATTACAAAATACATAAAAATCTTTGTACATCAGTGCTTGTCTCCACATCGCCAAGGTTGGAAACAACACACAAGTGAGTATATGGTTAATTGGAGACAAAATTCAATGAATTACTACAAGGAATTATCAGTTTGTCATGAAAAATGTAGATAGCTGAAATAATGTGGATTCCCCTTGAAAATGACATGCAAAATGAAAGGTCACCTAAAACCACAGAATCCAATACTTGATTTATAAAATACCCGCAGGACCACAAAATCTATGGAAAAAGAAATAGATTGGTGGATGTGTGACTGGCAGGAGAAGGAACTGCGAGTAACCATAAATGGATAAGGAATTTGATTTTTAGTGATAAAAATATTCTAAAATATGACATAGATGATTGTCACACAAAAGAGTGACATGTCTAAATGAAATTAGTTCAGTTTAAAACTGTTACTTTGTTGAATTATTTTCTGCTCAAAATTAAAAATTGTTTTCTTATGTTTGGTATTGGCAAAAGTAAATCTAAAGCCAAAATCAATAATGAACAGAAATGAACAGGTGGAAAAGAAGTTTGCAGAATTCTTCTACCTACATATAATTAAAACTTGGTGTGTGATTATCACATCATTGCAAATCAATATGAAATGATATATAATTAAGGAATTTCTGGACAATGCATTATACACATTAAAATGATTTAGCATGTCTAGTGGTTGCACTAAAAGTATCCCAACTCTATTGTAAAGCCACATTGATATAGACACTAATGAATGAAAACAGTAAACAAACTTATAATTCATTTTATTAAAATATGAATATTACAGTGTTGACTAGCTGACAATGCAAATAAAGAAATAAAATTTTCAAGGAGAGCCTTTATCTGTGATGGGTTTGTGTTTGTGAACATAAAACCCAGGCTAAGAAATTTTTACACAGTATTATTTTGAAGAAGAAAGGAGGAATGGGGCCAGCATGGAGGTATAGTGGATATAACCATCACCTGTAACCCTGCCATCCCATGTGGGTGCCACTTCATGTCCTGGCAGCTCCACTTGCAATCCAGCTCCCTGTTGATGATCTGAAGAGTTAAAATTGTATATGTGCAGGTGTAAAAAGTTAAGCTTAAGGTTTAAACCTTCCTGGTGCAGCTGTGAAAATATGACAGAGGTCACATAGTTTCGGATCCCTACTTATGTGGCTATGATGGTGTAAATGGGGGCCGAAGCTAGATAATTGCTGCCTCCTAGGTACTATGTTCCCGAGACCTTATGACCCTTACCGTTGGCTTAAGGACAGTTTGCTTAGGGCCCTTGCTTAAGGCCCCTTTGATCCTGGAGAAGTTACAAGGCTGCTTGTTCAAGCATTACAGCTGCACGACAAACTCCCTTGCCTTCTCCCAACATCCTACCCTCTCATAATGACCTTTTGGTGGTCCCATACCTCCCCCCTCCCAGTATCAGTTATCTGTCCTGACAAAGTGTTATGGCCTCCTGTTTTTGCCTGCAGGTGTGAGATAAAGTCCTGTCCTACCCTTGCATGACATCCTGGCTTCTTGTGATATATCCTGACCCCATACCTCCCTTCCCTATAAACACTCATTTGTCCTGCTGTATAAAAACCCTGACCCTCAACTCCTCGATGCTTCTCTGTTCTTGCGTGTTCATGGAGCCCTAGCATGCTGGTTCAATAAACCCCCTGCTGATTGCATGAGAGTGTCTGTTGGAGTCGTTCCTTGGGCAGCGGACAGCTTTCAACCCTAACAGATCAAGAGGAAGCAGTGGAAGATGGCCTGCATCCCTGACACTCACATGGACACCAGAATCAATCTCCTTGCTTTGGCATGAACTATCACTAGGCCGCTGTAGATATCTTCAGGGTCTATCACCAGATGGAAGGCTTTTTCCACTCTCTCTTTTTGGTGAATTTGTCCTTCAGAAGAAAAATATTTTAAGAGAAGTATAAATTGTTCATAAGGAGGTTACATTCTGCAAGCTATTTTATAACTTCAGAATGCAAAATCGGTTTTATAAATCTTACTTTCTCTCCATTGAAAATTGCAAGAACCTTAAGAGCTACTCTTCAGAATGTCTGTTTCCTTGGAAATTATTCTATCCCTTAATCCTTTCAAAGCATTCTTCTCAGGTCTGAAGAGAATAATGTAGCACTTGGGGACAAAGATGCAGCCCAGGAGCCCCGCACTGGAGGCCAAGATGGAGAAGACCTCCACGGCCACCATGACCTTCCCCTTGGTGCTGTGGTAGACAGGCAGGAAGGTCACCCAGACACTGCAGAACACCAGCATGCTGAATGTCAGGAACTTGGCTTCATTGAACATGTCAGGCAGATTCCTGGCTAGGAAAGCCGCAGTGAAGCTCAGCAGGGCCAAGGAGCCCAGGTAGCCCAGGACACAGTAGAAGGCAGTGACGGAGCCCTTCTTGCACACCAGGATGATGTGGCCATGCTCAGAGTGTGCATCTGTGTCAATAAAGGGAGGAGAAGTCCCAAGCCAGATGGCACAGAGAGTCAGTTGGATCAGGGAGCAGATGGGAATAATGGAGTTAGGTACCCCTGATATCAGCCAGTGTCTCATCCTTCTCCCTGGGGCAGTGACCTTGAAGGCCAGCACCACAGTGATGGTTTTTGCCAAGACAGTGGAAACAGCCATGGTGAACACCACTCCAAATGTGGTCTGCTGGAGGACACAGGTTGTTGTGTTGGGATGACCAATGAACAGTAAGGAGCAGAGGAAGCAGAAGATGAGGTTGATGAGCAGGATGTAGCTGAGACAACGATTGTTGGCCTTGACTATGGGAGTGTCTTGGTGCTTCACAAAGACCCCAAGAACTACAGCGGTGAGGGCAGAAAAGCACAGAGCTGTGCAGACCAGAGTCATTCCTAAGGGATCATCGTAAGCCAGGAAGTCCACAGCTTTGTGCAGGCAGCGGTCATGCTCTGTGTTGGCATACTGATGATCCAGACACTTCACACACTGGTGCATATCTGGTGAAAAATGTATAATAATATCATCTCAAGTTCAGTTATTTCTGATTAACATGGTCCTTCTGTAATTCCCAACTAACTCTTTTATTTTTTTCAACTTTAATAAATATAAATTTCCAAAGTACAACTTTTGGATTATAGTGGCTTTTCCCCCAATAACCTCACTCCCACCCACAACCATCGCATCTCCCACTCCTTTTCCCATCATATTCTTTTTTTAAGATTCATTTTCCATTATCTTTACATATAGATCAATTTAGTTTAGTTTAGGCAGATAGTCCTTATTTGATGTTTAAGACAGCATACATAAATGACATCTAGGACATTATCAACCATTTTAATGCCCATCTTCCTCATGTGAGCCAGAGTTATTACTTCCTCTCCCTAAGTGCCTTCCATACTGATGAGTACATGCTGTTTTTGTCCTAACAAAGACCCAAAGACCTAAGGCCTACTCCCTGAACTTACTCATGGTGTTTTTTGTTTTTGTTTTTTTTTTTTTTTTGACAGGCAGAGTGGACAGTGAGAGAGAAAGACAGAGAGAAAGGTCTTCCTTTTGCCGATGGTTCACCCTCCAATGGCTGCCGCGGCTGACACGCTGCAGCCAGCGCACTGCGCTGATCCTATGGCAGAAGCCAGGTACTTATCCTGGTCTCCCATGGGGTGCAGGATCCAAGTACTTGGGCCATCCTCCACTGCACTCCCTGGCCACAGCAGAGAGCTGGCCTGGAAGAGGGGCAACCGGGACAGAATCTGGCTTCCCAAATGGGACTAGAACCCGGTGTGCCAGCACCACAAGGTGGAGGATTAACCTAGTGAGCCACGGCGCCGGCTACTCATGGTGCTTTAAAAACATACCTTAACACGTGTCCTATTAACACCAAAAAATTCCTTCTTCATTATTTCTTCAGATTGGGAAGTAGTGATCAAGATGCCAGAGGATTCCATGTGTGGTGAGGGCTACTCTGCCCTTATACATGGCGCATTCTTGCTGCATCCTTAATTGAACAAGAGCAAGCCACAGCCCTTGTTTTTTTTATTTTTAAATTTTTATTTAACATATGCATTTTTTCATAGATAGAAATTTAGGAATATATTGATTCTTTCCCCTAAAGCACCCTCGCACCCCATGTGCCATACCATCTCCCTCTCCCTCTCCCAACGCCTTCTTCATTATGGTTCATTGTTAGTTTGATTTTATATACAGAGGACTAACTGCATATTAAGCAAAGATTTCAACAGTTTGTATCCACATTAACACAGAAAATATAGAATACAGTTTACGGAAAAATTTGCAGTCAATTCTCATAGTACAACTCATTAGGGATGGAGGTCCTACATGGGGAGTAATGCACAGTGACTTCTGTTGTTCCTTTAGCAATTAACATTCATGTATGACATCACTGATCACTGGAGGATCTTGCCATGCATTGCAAAAGCTATGGAAGCCTTTTGTGAACATAGAGTAAGTCAACATTTTGACATGGCCATAAGCAAAGTGGATGCTCTCTCTGCCCTTCAGAGAAGAGAATATCTTTCTTAGATGACCCTTTCTTTCCATTGAGGTCTCACAGAGATCCTAGGCATGGGCTTTTTTTTTCTGCAGAGTCTTGGCTTTCCTTCCCTGCAATGAGTCCTTATGTTAATGGTACTATTCACTCTGTACTCTCATGGCCTCATCAACCACCCAAGGGTTCCAGTCTTCGTTTTCAATAAGTGTTTTTTATTTATACTTTACTTGAAAGGCTGAGTTCCAAAAGAGGAGAAGTAGGAGGGAGGGAGAGGGAGAAGGACAGAGGACAGGGAAAAAGAGAGAGGGAGAAAGGATGAGATGGAAAAGGAGAAAGGGAGAGATATACCTCATGATTCACACCCCAGATGGCTGCAACAGCTGGAACTGAGACACTCTGAAGCCAGAAACTGGGAACTTCTTCTGGGTCTCCTACATGGGTGTGCACTCAAAAACTTGACCCATCTTATGCTGCTTTCCCAAGCATCAGCAGAGAGCTGGACTGGAAGTGAAGCTGTTGGGACTGGAAGTGGTGCCCAGCTGGGATGCTGGCATCACAGCCAGAGGCTTAACCTACTATGCCACAGTACCAGCCACAGGTTCCCACTCTTAGTAACATGGACTGGGAGATTTACTTTGTGAATTTTGGGTGCACAGAAAGCACACAACCATCTCACTAAAGCACATCTCTCTTAGATAGCATCTGTATTAAGTCATTCTAGGTGCAAGCACTGATTGAGAGAACACCATTAGAAGGCAGGTTTTCAGGCCAGTGCCATGGCTCAATAGGCTAATCCTCCGCCTTGCGGCACTGGCACACCGGATTATAGTCCCGGTTGGGGTGCCAGATTTTGTCCTGGTTGCCCCTCTTCCAGGCCAGCTCTCTGCTGTGGCCAGGGAGTGCAGTGGAGGATGGCCCATATCCTTGGACCCTGCACCCACATGGGAGACCAGGAAAAGCACCAGGCTCCTGGCTTCAGATCAGTGCAATGCGCTGGATGCCATGCACTGGCCGTGGTTGCCATTGGAGGGTGAACCAACGGCAAAAGGAAGACCTATCTCTCTGTGTGTCTCTCTCTCACTGTCCACTCTGCCTGTCAAAAAAAAGGCAGGTTTTCAATTTCCAGAGAAACACAGAAGAGCTGTACACTTGATACCAGTTGGATTAATTGCCACCCTTGAGCATGTTTCCATCAAGGAACACACTGGGATGCTGCCTGTAATCAAAGTCAGTCTGTAGCTCAACTTGAACCCTATTGGCATATTTCTACTTTCTTGCCATTTTTCCTTGAACATGAATTTTCTCTCCAGTTCTGTCCGTATTCTCTTCTTTTCTATATATTACTCCATTGCTGTCTGATGTCTCAACTTGTAGATGTCTTCAACATTTAGTTAGTCTTACCTTTGGATATTTCATACTTTTGAGACATTACATGTGCCATCTTTCATTGCTTCATTTTCCATAACTGGTAATAAAAATAACTGTTCTGTGTGTTTAATCTTGTATTCCAGCTCTACATAACTCAATTATTGATTCACTAATGTCATTATACCATCCCAGGATCAGTTGAAAATGATGCCACTTGTATATCTTCCTATTTAGTAAGTTGCATGTCTTTCTTTTTTGATAATATGCACAGAGCAGTCTCCTAGGTAATTTCCTACAGAAGTTACATTCTTTCTTCAACTTTGTATCCAATCTTCAGCCATAAGTTCCATGTTTTTTAGCATTCTAAAAATACTCTTCAGGATTGAAAACTGTTCCTTCTTTTCAGCATTTTTGAGATGTTTTGTTCATTGTTTACAATTCTTAGATCACTTATATTTTATTAAATGTTTTTCTGCAGTTATGCTAATTCTTATTACCATTTTTCAGGGACTATAAACTGAATTACATTGCATGCAAAGCTTGGGGCATGATGTAACCTATTTTAAAAAATACTGTTGGCCGGCACCGTGGCTCAACAGGCTAATGCTCCGCCTAGCGGCGCCAGTGCACCCGGTTCTGGTCCTGGTCGGGGCGCCGGATTCTGTTCTGGTTCCCCTCTTCCAGGCCAGCTCTCTGCTGTGGCCAGGGAGTGCAATGGAGGATGGCCCAAGTACTTGGGCCCTGCACCTCATGGGACACCAGGATGGGCGCCTGGTCCCTGCCTTCGGATCTGCAAGGTGCGCTGGCTGCAGTGCACTGGCCATGGTGCCATTGGAGGGTGAACTAACAGCAAAAGGAAGACCTTTCTCTCTGTCATTCTCTCTCACTGTCCACTCTGCCTGTCAAAAAAAAATAAATAAATAAATAAATAAAATACTGCTAAATTTACCTTGTTTTAGATTTCAAATGTGTGAATTTATTTCAACAACAGTGTCTTACAATTTCATTTTGCTCAACCATCTGGCAGTATTTGATCAAACAAGTTAAGATGATGCTGTAGAAGAAACAGAATTTTTGCACTCACCTGTTCCCTACAGGAATTCAGACAAGATTTCCTTTCATATGTGAATGTTTGGTAACAGTCGTCTGAAATTTTTTATCACAATAAAATTATTGGGAATTATTTTAATAACTGTGAGGATATTTGGATTTTTCAAATATTTCTTAATATATTTCATAATATTTCTATCTGGAAATTCCTGAATTTGTTCCATATTCTTCAATGTATCACCATTAAATAATTAATATTTTCTAATATTAGTATTTTTTATATCTGCAGAGAACTCCTCAGCTCTCTTTGTTCATACACACAACACACACACAGTGTAATCCTGATTTTGTACTGTTCCTTCTTGCTGAGGTTCATATAATTTGCTTTTTTTTGATCACCAACTTTAAATTCTTCCAATTTTTTACTTACTTCAGTTTCCTATAATGTCCACATTCTATCTTCAAGGACTTGTGTTGAATTTGCTGTCACTGACCAATCTTGCTATGCATATTTTTTTACCATGGATGTCAGCCTGTGTTTTTTTGAAACAGATTTTATACATGTGTATATGTCTGTAGACATATGAAGGTTCTTGAAGATTCATATTTTGAGCAACAATGATTTTTCTCAAAGAATAAGGTTAGCCCCATTTATGATATTTTATGAGTATTATCCCTTGCTGATTATAATAATGTCTTATTTCTAAGATCATTTTGCATATAACACATAGTGCATTAGAGTTGTGCTTTCTCACTCCAAGCATGCTACACTTCAATTTGGTGAAAGTAGTTTTACTATACATGAACAAGGAACACAGACATGAATTTACCTATACTGAATTAGCACCTACACCACACTAGTGCCAGGGATCGTACTCTGTTGACAGAATCTGTCACTTTCACCAATAAGTTTAAACAGATTAGAGTGATACTAAAAATATGGTGAATATAACTACACATACAACACAAGCAAAAATTGAAAATCTTCATGATACATGTGATGATAGCCTATTTCTGCTTCATGGAACAAATCTGAGAAATCCCACACTGCTTTATGGGGTGAATATTCTCCAATATTGGTTTCATTCATGTTTTACTATACATATCATCCTGAACTCCAACATGGTCAGCCTTCCAGTGACACTTAGTCTTTCATATGATTTCACAAACACTACATGAAGTAGAATGTAGTGTGCAAAGTTTTATTCTTTTGAGGATTCTTGCTGATTATAAGGATTAATTTCTACTGAAGGAGGGAAGAATTTTCTCAGCAGTCATATTCCACATTTTATCTTTCCATGGAGGATTGGAAATTCTAAGAAACAGGTGTTAACTTCTCCATGAGGCTGGCACTGACTTACCTGTCTGATTGGAAATCTCATTCTCAGGACAAGGTGTGCAATCAAAACAACAGGCAGGCTTTCCCTCCAGAGGGGCTTTCCTGAATCCAGAGCTGCAACTCACACTGCATACTGAGCGTGGAGTCTGAGCAAAATCAGATGAGCATTGGTCAGAGTTGGGACTGTTTCTTAAGTTCCAAGTAGAGGGTTTCCAAGTCCTGAACAACCTGTTCACTTAAACTGTAAACATCTATTTCTGACACAATGACAGCATGCAATTTGATTTTCTAAATAAATGGAATCAAAATATGTGGAGGAATGAGTGTGTGTACTGTCCATCCTCAGACACTAAAAATATAAGAAAGTATTTAGATTGGAAGAGGAGTGGTTAATGTCTCTAAATGTCTTATCAATAAGCCATTCTGCACATACTCCCTTAGCAGTTGGGGGGGGTAACAATGTGTCGTGTGAACCTTATGATCAGGTCCAACTTACCTCTGTAATTCCTGTGGCCCACTCTATCAAATTCTCAGAGAGAGACAACTGCTGGCTCTGTGGAACATATGAGGAAAACTTTCCTACTTTAACCTTATGTCCAACACCATACGGAAAATTCCAGAAGTTTAGAATGTCGTATTCAGCTTCCAAATTTCTCTTGTGATTCAAATTCACTAGGTCACCAGCAGGATTGGTAAATTGGAGGTTCTTGAGAAACGGGTGCAACTGAAAAGATGCATCATATTCTCATGAAGACTGCCCAAATGATAACACACCAAACCCAGGTTAGAGAAAGCCTCTGTTTGTCTGTGATCGCAAATAAACAAAGGAACCTTTTTAGAGCCACCAAACCAAATAAAATAAAAAAAAAACTCATCAGAACTGCATCAAAGTAAGTACAACTTCACTCATTTTCATCAAAAAAACAAGGGAAATCAAAAATATCTAGCTGTGATATTCAGAGCATTTCCAGCTGTGGAATCCAAGCTACCAACACTCACTTATTTTCTCAGTGTACCTAGGACAACAATCTGTAATAAGGTTAGCAGAATAAAAAATTGTGCAAATTATATGAAATCTCTTCTATTCATTGTAGATGAACATCCTCAGCAACAATTGACACTAAAATATAATTATTATACTGTTGAGATTGAAAACAGAATGACACAGTCTAGGTATTGCAAATCCAATATTAAATTGACAGGATGGGTGAATACTCTTTAAGACACAGCATTAATGCTGAGCCAAGTTACTTTCCCACTTGTCAATGTAACCCTGTCTTTAATGTCATATTATAGGCACAGGCTCATTTATATCTTGTGACTGGAGAAAGGATCCTAAGCTACTTGGATTGAACAGCTGCAGGAGCTCTTAAGGGGATCACTTCAGGAGTACATGTCATGCAATGGAAAAAAATTACCTGCCAGGGAGAAAATGCCACCTTTGCCCCATTGTTCCCTGGCTGCATTTCTACCTCTTGTAGAAGCATCTCATGTATACTGTGGGCCACAGCATACACAGCATTGTATATGTTGTAACTCCCATCACTCATGGCCGTATCAAAATGATGCGGAGGCAATGATTCCAAGGAGGCATTCAGTGGACAGTTGTGTAAAGTTTTGCAGGATGCCCTAGAAACTTTGCAATCAAAAGCCAATGACCAGAATCTAGAGAGGTAAATGTCTTCTGGGTATTTGGAAGGGTTAGCTGTCTGAAGAAAGTTTTTGAAACCAGAGATCTCACTATGGTGGTGTGAAAAAATGAGAGTCCCGTGGAATGAGTGGAGCAGGAAATGTCCCTCAGAACTGGCAAAATCCCACTGTGAGGTTGTGACCCAAACTTTCCAGGTCATTACACGTTCCCATTTTGAAAGCTGACACCTATGAGTGAATCAGTGACACAGAAAAGAATCACCACATTTGCTGATGATTTTAGGATCTGGATATGATACAGCCTGCCGAATGAATTATATGACTGCTCAGTGGCTGGGATCAATTCCACAAAGTCCACACAGATGCCATTCTTCTGCATCTCGACTTTCAAATTGGACATAAACTGAATTCCTTTTGGGAGGTCTGAGATGGCCAAACCCACCCACGTCCAGCTGAAATGAAGCATCAAGGAGACCATGCCATGGGCCAGAGAAGTGTCTTTGGGGGCCATCTGATAGAGGGAAGGAAACTGACCACTGTCACTCAGAAGAGGTTCAAAAGACCCAAGAGTCAGCTAAAGGAAAATGCAAGAAATCTGTGTAAGGTTATTGCTATAGTGAATAATCTTATTCCTGAAGAAATTAAGCAGATGATGGAAGTGTCAGAAGATTTTAGAATATTTCATTTTTCTCATCCCTCCTGCATAACTTCCTAGTTCCTAAGACAGTAGATTCACAGCTTGAGGGAAACATTTCTCATTTTCACTCACACACACCTCTGCTTCAGAATAAATGTGGCTAATGCATTTATCCTCTGCATTCCTTCTCTTTACATCATCCCCTATGGCAAATGTATAAGGTCACTGTCGCTTAAATGTTTGGGTCAAGTAAGGCACCTAAGTAGATGTTCTTTTTCCCTCTCTTTCCCTTATACACTCACCTGTGGAATTTTGTAGAGTTCTAGCAGTGTCCCTATTTGGACAGCAATGCTTGTTCCTGATATTATGGCTACAGACTTGCTCTGTTTCCTACACGTGTAATTAGGAACATCCTCTTCCAGTCCTGCAAGCCAGATGAAGGGATTCTCCATCACCCTCATGTCACTGTGCATGACATTATAGAGATCAAATCCCAAGGTCATGTTGGGTAAAATATGTGGGTTCTTGTTGATTTCCTCAATGGCAAAAACCAAGGCCAGAACATACTGGTAGTTTTTGGACTGAAACCTGCATGAAGGGCACAAGGATCTTTAAGGGAGAAGCCTCAAATCCAGATTATCATCAATTCTACTGCATTTACTGTGACAGTTGGATTGGTCATGGCCAAACATTCGTATGTTCTAATCCTTATTCATACATTTGCTGAGGACAGCGTGTTAAGAGTGTCATATTTGCAGAACACATGTCCTCACCAGAAACAAAGCTACTACTCCCTTGATCCTTGTCTCCCAGCCTAAACTATTCTGAAAAATATGATTTGTTTTACAGTATAATGCCTTTGGCATGATATCACATGGCTGTCCATACAGCCAAAAATATGATCTTATTTTTAATACAAACCTCATCAATTTAAATCATCCCTGGCAACACATACCTCTTCTAAGTTTGATATTTGATATCTAAAGTAAATGCTATAATAGGCTCTGGAATGCCCTTTTCAAAGTTCATGCACACCTAGAAAGAACATTCAAGTTCTCAAAGAAAGCTTGACAAGTAAAGACACATCCTCTTTAGCACTGCCTCTAAATGTTTCCTACATTCACAAACTACAAGGCTGCTTCATTTTATCACATCATTAAATGATTCTTCAAATAGGAATCCTGTGATCATAAGGCTGCAGGTTGTAATGGGAAAAGAGAGTAACTCAACTGAAGGCTATGTAATCAGAAAGAGGAAGAATATCAGAGTACTGAGAATGATAGGTGGAAGTCTGGATTTTATGCAGAAAAATCTCTTCCCCATCAAATCTCTTCCCCATCAATCACCATCACAAGCCAGGAAAATGAAATCAGATTCAGAGCTTGAAATAAGGAAAACAGCGAACACTTTAGAGAAGACTGAAACACTGCCTGGGTAGATGTGAAAGGCTTTACAATTAAGACAGTCATGCATTTATTTAGAACACTAGGTATATATGAAAGTAAATCATTATCAGTGGTATAAGTATATACTCCAAACTGGCCTTATTCACCCAATTTTCCCTACAGAACCAAACATAAACAGCCTTCCATGCAAAGAACATGATGCATTTCTACTTTCTGGGATCTGGCATTTCACAAAGAATGCAAATGAGGAGCCTCTTGTATGTATTTCAGATCTACTGTGTGTTGAGTCTCCATGAATAGACCAGGTCATGGACACTGCTTGTTAAGGGTCACTGTGCGCTGCAGAGGAAGTGACAGTTTTCCATTCCTCGGTGCATGTTGCAGCATAATATATATGTATGCATGCATATTATATACATATTCTCTCCTTATATTTATATATAGGTGTCCCATTACCATGTAAAGAGTAGCTGGATATCTATTGTTTTATATATATCTAATTTCTAACAATATTTGTTATCAAATTTGTCATTCATACTTTGTATGTAGAATGAAGAAATTTAAAAATTCTTGCTGAAAGTAGCAAATAATATTCTGTTTTGTATTTCATATTTCTCTGTTCCTCTCCTCATTCTTCTACATTTCCATCAATTCCTCATCCTCTCATTTCTTTCTCCAGCTCCCATTGGTAACAAAAGGTTTAAAAGGTTTTTGGACACCCTGGACATTTGTGAGAGTTGTCATTTCAATCTGTTCTATGTTGTGTTCCTTATCTTTAAGAACAGTTAATCAGTAAGTATTGTATTTTCTAAAGTTGGTGAATCTTATATTGGAGGGTATAGTGTTAAATCTATTGATAGTTAAATACTACTTGTATTCGCAAGTATCATTAACACAGGCATTTTCTCCTGGGTTTGCTAAGATTTGATTATGATCTCCGGTTTGCATAGTATACATCTTGGAGGAACCTGGGCTCTATTCATAAAAATCTATTCCTGCTACTGGAAATTTACACTCTTCTGGTCTCCATCATTTAGGGTACACTTAAAAGATGTACTGCATGCATAACCATGCATACCACTACTACTAATAAATACATATTTCCTAATTGGGATGCCATGTGCACATATCAAATTAGGCAAATTTATAAAAATCATGTGAAGTGAATAATATCATTATACCAAGCTAGTATCCATTAGATTTTTTCTGGATAGAACTTAGGACAAATGCCTAAAATACTTGATCAGTTGCCTCACCTTGGTGGCACCAACTATAGTTCTCAAATCCATTAGCTTTAATGATACTGCAATGATCTATGTTCTAATATCTACCTTCTATCAAAGATCTATGTATCATCACCCTATAGCTTGTAGCATTACAGTAGAAACAAATTAGAAATCACCACCAAAATAAACAGATGTGAGGAAAACAATTTCACTGTCCTAAAAGATACTATATTCTATAGGCTTGGATTTTTCATATATAAATACATATTAAACATTTATACTTAGCTACAGGTAGAAAGTATCTTAAAGAGGGGCAGAAGCAGAATAATCCCCCTTCTGAAATGTGTTTTCCCAGAAAAAAGAATCAGGGGCACATCCTCAATGTTGTAGATTCAAACCATTAACATTCTTATGGGTATATTCAAAATTAAAATATATTGGCCGGCGTCGTGGCTCAATAGGCTAATCCTCCACCTAGCGGCACCAGCACACCGGGTTCTAGTCCCAGTTGGGGTGCTGGATTCTGTCCCAGTTGCCCCTCTTCCAGGCCAGCTCTCTGCCATGGCCCGGGAGTGCAGTGGAGGAAGGCCCAGGTGCTTGGGCCCTGCACCCCATGGGAGACCAGGATAAGCACCTGGCTCCTGCCTTTGGATCAGCACAGTATGCTGGCCTCAGCGCGCCAGCCGTGACAGCCATTGGAGGGTGAACCAATGGCAAAAGGAGGACCTTTCTCTCTGTCTCTCTCTATCACTGTCCACTCTGTCTGTCAAAAAAAAAATAATTATTATTATACTTGTGGTCTGAGATTACTTTTACTTAGCAAAATCTTACTTTCTTGAATATCTTTTTCTCCTTTTTGACTGTAGAAAAAATGAAGCGAGCTCATGGCCCCAACTCTAATACATAGCATAAAAGTTTGTGAGCATATGTGGAAGAGCTCATGTAACTCAGATTTGTTCATTACAGGGCATGTGTTCTGTAAGAAAATGCTGCTGAAGCACAATAGGCCCCTGAGCTGATGAATGTGGACAGGGAAGGACAGGAAGATACCAACCAGACTCTGCTTCCTCCTATGATGAGATAACATTTCTCTGAACAATGCAATGTGCCAGGCAGAAAGAAATGTCTTCCACATGCCCCAAGTTAATTATCAGAACTTTTTAGGTGGGACAGAAATGGAAAGGGCAGGGACACACAATGCATATGTTTATCCATCTGTAGACCCAATAATAAGCATCTATTATGTAAATCAAGGAAAAATGATTATTGAAAAGAGAACTTACTGTCTGAATGTGAGATATTTTTTGATAATATTCATGATTCTATTAACGAGGTGTATGTAAATAGGGAAAAAGGCAGCGATCTCAATATCTCCATCCTTGTAATAACTCCATTCCATCTGGAAAAAGCAGTTCTGATCATCATGACAAGTCACAAGGAGACACACTTGCAAAAAGAGCAAAAGAAAAATCAAAGGAAACATCTTCAATGCCTGCAAAAACACTAAGAAACCACCGCAGTGGAACATGAAGGGTCATGCAGGTGCATACAAATTGCATGTATATGTGTGTGTGTTTGTGTGTGTGTGTGTGTGTGTGTCTGAGATTCCTTGAATTAAGCCACTTTAATACTGCTCGATCTGATTTCTTTCCACTAGCTGTCCATTTGTCCATGTGGGAATCTGGAGCCCTTTCTGCCCTGAGGTTCTGCAGCTCAAGGCTTCTGTCCTGGTGAAAAACACAAGAAGGAAAACATGTTTGTGAATCATCCTCTTCACCCCAGGCGCCAGTATTTCCTCCAAGTCCATGGATACAAAGACACAAGGGCTTAACTCCTATTAGTTACTTTTGGTCCATGGGCTTTGTCAATAAACTTCTCCATAAACTTTTGGCAAATATGCACCTGGATTGCATCACAGGGCATGAAGAAGGCATCAGGTGAGTTTCTCAGTAAGATTTCTGACCAGAAAAATCCAGTGTAACACACTTCAAAGATCCAAAGAACAATGGGGCAGTCTCCAGTCCCCGTGTTCTGTGGAGCCACACATCAACTTGATGCCACACAGACCCAAAGCAAATCCTGTTTACAGAGATACATAATAGGCCTTCTGATTCTCAAGCACTGTGGAACCAGTAATCACCCTGAATTCAGGAGTTTCATTCTGTATGTCAAATCATCACATCTTCAGTTGTAAAATATGAAACCCTTCCACATTGCTGTTAACCAAAGTAATCTCATGGTAATCTGTTTTCACACTGACAACCTTGGTTAATGCTCTCATGAGAACCAGGGACTATTTGAGGACTTCTCACTTTTTACTCTAAGGCAGACAATACCAGCTGGAAGTCATCACTTTATTTCCACCACGACAAACACCAAGGGCAGAATGACGCATGCAGACACTTGTACTTCTTGAACACAAGTGACTTTAAGGACTCATGTAGGACACCATCAGAGCAGCTATGTACCTTTAACACTTTGCAAAACCAACAAACTGCACAACATGACTGAACAAAATGGATAGTATGTCTTGTAAGCAATAATGATGATCAACACTGACTAATCATTTGTACTTGCATATCAGTGTGAGGTATCAGTAATGAAGTAAATCTAATGAGGAGGGAAACAAGAGAGCAAGGAAGAGAACTCTAGTATTCCATTCAGAAGTTTTCTAAACTCAAACTGCTATAAATGAGATGCCTAATATTTTAAGCAAAACACATTTTCCATTGCCTAGTATGATGCCATTAGTGAGATTTTGAATGGTGGCTCCTGCAAATTGAGATGAAGTATAGGCACAAAACACACAGAATTCACTGACTTGCATAAAAATGAAATATAATGTCTTGATGAGTTAGATTTATTACCAGTACCATGATGAAACTTGTAGTCTATACAGTTAAACAAGAAAATTAAATGTAATCAGAGAGCAAACATCTCCTGTTCTCTCTAATGTCTGGAAACTAAAAGTAGAGTCAATCTGAATGCACCAGAATCACTGAACAAAGGTTGGGAATGGAGAGGATGAATTCCATGCAATGAGAAGGCTTCAAAAATGTATTGGAAATGTGTGTTATGAAACATTATGCATAAATTTCAAAAAATTTGGCACCCAGATCTACTTGTCATTTTTTGCTTAAATGTTTCTTTCATATTTATCACTTATCTTCTACATTCTTTTTTTCATAGAAAACTTTTATTTATTAAAAGTAACTTTCAAAAGTACAACTTTTGGATTGCAGCAGTTCTTCCTCCCATAACAAACTTCCCACCCCAAACCATCCCATTTACTACTCCCTTTCCCATCCCATTCTTCATTCAGATTCATTTTATTATCTTTAAATACAGAAGATCAACTTTATACTAAGTAAAATTTCAACAGTTGGCACCCACACAGACACACAAAGTAAAAAGTACTGTTTGAAGATTCTTTTTACCATTAATTCTCATAGTACAACACATTAAGCACAGAGGTCCTATATGGGAGCAAGTGCACAGTGACCCCTGTTGTTGATTTAACAATTGACACTCTTATTTATGATGTCAGTAATCACCCGAGTCTTTTGTCATGAGCTGCCAAGGCTATGGAAGGCTCTTGAGTTCACAAACTCCAACCTTATTTAGACAAGGCCATAATCAAAGTGCAAGATCTCTCCTCAGTTCAGAAAAAGGTACTTCCTTCTTTTATGGCCCATTCTTTCCCCCAGGATCTCACTCACAGAGATCTTGCTATCAGGCATTTTTTTTTTTTTTTGCCACGGTGTCTGGGCTTTCCATGCCTCCATTCCTCTCATGGGCTTTTCAGCTAAATCCAAATGCCTTAAGGGCTGATTCTGAGGCCAAAGTGCTTTTTAGGGCATTTGTAGTTCTATGAGTCTGCTGTGTATCCAGCATCCTATGTTGGATTGTTCTCTCCTTTTTAATTCCATAATTATTATTAGCAGACACTGGTCTTTTTTATGTGATCCCCTTGACACTAAATGCTGTATTTATGATGAATTATGAACTTAAACGGATCATTTTAACTAGTAAGATGGTGTACGTGCCTACCAACTTAATGGGATTTGGGGTCCCATGGCATGTTTTTAGCTTTACCCATAGGGATAAGTCTGAGAGAGCGTGTGCCGAACGGTGCATCTCCTCCCTCTCTTATCTCACTCTTATTTTTTGAAAGACTTATTTTATTTATTTGAAAGACAGAGTTACAGAGAGAGGTAGAGACAGAGAGAAAGGCTTTCCATCCACCGGTTCACTCCCTAGATAGCTGCAATTGCCAGAGCTACACCAATCAGAAGCCAGGAGCCAGGAGCTTCTTCCAGGTCTCCCATATGGGTTTAGGGGCTCAACAACTTGGGCCATCTTCTACTGCTATCCAAGGCCATAGCATAGAGCTGGATCCAAAGAGGAACAGCTAGAACTCAAACCGGTGCCCATATGGGATGCCAGCACTTCAGGTCATGGCTTTAACCTGCTGCGCTACAGAACTGGCTGCTCGCACTCTTATTTTTAACATGGATCAATTTTCAGTTAACTTTAAACACCTAAGGATAATTCAATGTTAATTCAAGAGTTCAACCAATGGTATTAAATAGAAAAAGAAAATACTAAATAAAATAAAATAGTAAAGTGTTCCTCAAAGTTCAAGACAAATACTGATCGAGTCATTGCTTCTCGTAGTGTCAGTTTCACTTCTTCAGGTTTCCCTTTAGGTGCTCAGTTAGTTGTCACAGATCAGGGAGAACATAGGATATTTGTCCCTTTGGGACTGCCTTATTTCACTCGGCATTTTGTTACAAATAACTGGATTTCATTTTTTTACCACTTTGTAGTATTCTATAGAGTTCATATCCATAGTTTCTTCATCCAGTCTTCCATTGATGGGCATTTAGGTTCATTTCACCTCACCTGTCAGAATGGCTCTACTACAGAAATCAACAAACAACCTGTGCTGGAGAGGATTTGAATGAATGTACCCTAATCCACAGGTTGTGGGAATGTAAACTGACACAGTCATTGTGGAAGACAGTATGAAAATCTCCAAGAGCTGAAAATAGGTCTGCCATATGACCCATCCAACAGACTCCTAGGAATCTACTCAAACAAAATGAAATCAGCATGAAAAAGGGTCATGTATACCCCCATGTTCATTGCAGCTCAATTCAAAATAGCTAAGAAATCAAATCAACCCAGATATCCATCAATAGCTGACTGGATAAAGAAACCATGGTATATATATTCTAAGAATAGTAATCAGCAGTTAAAAAAAAAGAAATGAAAATAAATCATGTCTATTGCAACAAAATTGATGGAGCTGGAAACCATGATATATAGGAGAAATCAGCCATTATCAAAAACAGACACAAACCATATGTATTATCTTGTCTAGCATAACAAGTGCCTGAAAGTAATGTTGGAGTAAAATTGACAATTTGAGATTCCATTTTTTTATAGTCTTTGTCTTTATTTTGAGGAATAGTTTGGTTTCTTCATACCATTTGTAGAACACATTACATACAGTAAGGTTAATCACTTGAGTATACAGTAAACTAGAAAACAGTTCTTTGCAAAAATTAAGAGTGGCAGTAGGAGAGGGAGGAGGGAGAAGCATAAGATTGCAGCTGGTGCTGTGGAGCAGTGGGTTAACATGCTGGTCTGAAGTGCTGGCATCCCATATGGGTGCCAATTCAAGACCCAGCTGTTCCAATTCCTGTCTGGCTCTCTGCTGTGGCCTGGAAAGGCAGTGGAGAATGGCCCAAGTCATGGGAGACCTGGAAGGAGCTCTTAGATTCAGATGGGCACAGCTCTGGCCATTGCGGCCAATTGGGGAGTGAATCATCAGACGGAAGACCTCTCTCTCTGCCTCTCCTCTCTCTGTTTAACTCTGACTTTCAAATAAAATAAATAAGTCTTTAAAAAAAAGAAGCTTAAGATTGTGGACAGGATGAATGGTTAGGTGGGAAGTATCTCTGTGTTCCTAAAACTGTATATATGAAATTCATGAAACTTGTATACATCATCAAAAATTTGAAATATAAACACATTGGGTAACTTACAAAGAAGAAAATATATTTTTGAAAAGCAGAAGTAACAACAAAATATAATTCATGAACAATGGGAATATAATATGATGGATATTTCTGCACAGATAAATATATGACCAAAGGGCATTACAAACAATGCTAATCAGAAATAAGTATGGACAAACCATTCCACACAAGAAGGAGCCTCTTCTTCACAAACACTAACCGGCTACAAAAAATTTCAAAGTTTTTAGGTGTCGGAGATGCCATAGGGAATTTGGAACCTTCAAACCATGCTAGAAAATTACAACACATACAGTATGGAAGACAGTTGTCACCTCCTTAGCAAATTCAACATAAAATTCATTTATGATCAAAATGTTACACACCTAATAGTACACTCCAAAATCAGAAAATATGCAAAAATCTCTTGTACATCAGTGTGTGTCTCCAAACAGGCAAATTGGGAAATAACACACAAGTCAGTATATGGTTAACTGGAGACACAAAACTAAATGAATTACTATAAGGAATTATCAGTTTGTCATGGAAAATGTAGATACCCACAATAATGTGAATGCTCCTTGAAAACACCATGGACGATGAAAGGTCACCTAAATCCACAGAGTCCAATATTTCATTTATACAAAACACTCAGTACCATTAAATCCATGGGAACAGAAAGACTGGTGGTTGTGTGACCAGCAAGAGAAGGAACTGAGAGTGACCATTAATGGATAAGGAATCTGATTTGTAGCAAAGAAAATATTTTAAAATATGACAGAACTAACAGTTGCACAAGAGAGTGAATGGTCCAAATGCCATTACTTCACTTTCAAATTGTTACTTTCTGTTCAATTATTTTCTGCTGAAGAAGATATAAAAATCACTTTCTTATGTCTGGTATTGGCAAAAGTAAATCTAAAGCCAAATTGATAATAAACAGAAATGAGCAGATGGAAAAGAAGTTTGCAGAATCAGTTCTACATATAATGAAAACTTGGTGTGTGATTATCACATAATTTCAAATCTATATGAAATTATATATAATTAAGGATTTCCTAGATAATTCATGTGTATATTAAAATGATTTTAACATGTCCAATGATTGCATGAAAATATTGCAACTATATCACAAAGCCAAAATTAATATAGACTCTAGTGAATGAATGAAAACAGCAAACAAACATGTAACTCATTTTATTAAAATATGAATATTACAATATGTTGAAGAGTTGACAATGAAAATGCAGAAATGAAAAGTTTCAAGCAGAGCCATTATCTGAGATGGGTTTGTGTTTGTGAACATAAAACCCAGGCTAAGAAATTTGTACACAGTATTATTTTGAAGAAGAGAGGATGATTGTGGCCAGTGTTGGGGTGTGGTGGATATAACCAACACCTGTAACCCTGACATCCTATGTGGGTGCCAAGCCATGTCCCAGCTCTCTACTTGCAATCCAGCTCCCTGCTAATGATCCAGAAAAAGCAGTGGAAGATGGACTCTTGCCATCCCTGACACCCACATGGAAAGCTAACTGAGCTCCTTTCTTTGGCCTGAACCAGCACTGCACCATTGTGGATATCTTCAGAGTATATCACCAGATGGATGATTTTTCCCAGTCTAGCTCTCTGTTCTGTTGATCGGGATTTGAGAACTAAAAAATTTTTAAGAGAAATGTAAGTTGTTCCTAAGGTGATTAAAATGTTCAATTTATTTTATAGCATCAGAATACAAAATCAGTTTTGTAAATACTGTTTCAAATCCTTGAAACTGAGAGAGCCTAAAGAGCTTCTCTTCAGAACAAATGCTGGACCACTGTAGACATCTACAGTATCTATCAGCAGATGGAAGGTTTCCCCCACTCTCCCTTTATTTTCAGTGAATTGTTCCTTCAGAATACAAACATTTTAAGAGAAGTATAAATTGTTCATAAGGCAGTTCCATTCTGCAAGTTACTTTTCAACACAGAATGCAAAATCAGTTTTGTACACACTAGTTCCTAACCATGGAAAATTGAGAGGGCCTTAAGAGCTACTCTTAAGAACATCCGTTTCCTTGGAAATTATTGTATCCCTTAATCCTTTCAAAGCATTCTTCTCAGGTCTTAGGACAATAATGTAGCACTTGGGGACAAAGGTGCAGCACAGGAGCCCTGCACTGGAGGCCAAGATGGAGAAGACCTCCACAGCCACCATGACCTTCCCCTTGGTGCTGTGGTAGACAGGCAGGAAGGTCACCCAGACACTGCAGAACACCAGCATGCTGAATGTCAGGAACTTGGCTTCATTGAACATGTCAGGCAGATTCCTGGCTAGGAAAGCCGCAGTGAAGCTCAGCAGGGCCAAGGAGCCCAGGTAGCCCAGGACACAGTAGAAAGCAGTGACGGAGCCGTTCTTGCACACCAGGATGATGTGGCCATGCTCAGAGTGTGCATCTGTGTCAACAAAGGGAGGAGAGGTCCCAAGCCAGAAGCCACAGAGAGCCAGTTGGATCAGGGAGCAGATGGGAATAATGGAGTTAGGTGCTCCTGATATCAGCCACTGTCTCATCCTTTTCCCTGGGGCTGTGACCTTGAAGGCCAGAACCACAGTGATAGTTTTGGCCAGGACAGTGGAAACAGCCATGGTGAACACCATTGCAAACGTGGTCTGCTGGAGGACACAGGTGGTTGTGTTAGGATGACCAATGAACAGTAAGGAGCAGAGGAAACCGATGAGCAGAATGTAGCTGAGACAATGATTGTTGGCCTTGACTATGGGAGTGTCTTGGTGCTTCACAAAGACCATAAGAACCACAACGGATCCAGCAGCTGCTGAGAGCACTTTCTCTTGGGGACTTTCCTTTCTCTTCCTGCTGCAGCATTAGCTACCTATTAGCATAATGGCTTCCATTTGTGTATGGAGTCAACAGCTCTGAGACTGGAATTTCAGGAGTCCACTGAAAGGGGATGATTTGGAATGACAGACTTTTGACCGAACTAAACAAAGTCTCCTCCCAACTGATGTTGAGCTCCTTATCAAGAAACTGCCAGTGGAGGGATCCTTGCTGCACCCCCCTGCCAAGGCAAAGACAGAAAGACTTTCCCACCTGCTGGCTCACTGTCCAGGGGACTGCAGCAGCTGTGACTAGGCAAGGCTAGAGCCAGCACCCAAAAGCTATATTTGCATCTACACAGATATTCATGGGAGTCAGTACTTGGATCATCATCTCTCAGGATGAACATCAGCAGGAAGATGGACCAGGTGGAATAACCAAGCTCTAACAAGTGGCTGTGAATCAGAGGACCTACTGGGAGAACAAGGTCACCCACTGCGCTGAAGCCGAGCTGCAGGAGCCACAGGGTCTGCACACCAGTGCAGGAAGGGGAGTTTG